>NC_048219.1:192214335-192361822 GCF_002007445.2 Ailuropoda melanoleuca
TCCCCCCCCGCCCGCCGCCGCCGCCATCCCTGGGGAGTTTCTGAAGGCTGAGCCTCCGGCAGACAAAGGCTGGCTGGCTTCTTTCTTCCTTAATGGCAGGATTATTCTGGTGAGGGGAAAACCAAGAAAACCCAGGGGCTCTGCACAGTGGAAGCTGAGAGAACAAGTGGTTCGTGGAACCAGGAGGGGCTGAGCGCCCGGTGGACACTGGACACCAGCCCCTGTCCCCTTGTCCCCTTACTAGTGGACCTTTGCTGGGGCCAGGCCAGGCGCTTTCCCAGGGCCTCGGCACTCACGGTGATGGGCTTGCTGGTGAGGGGTCTCAGCCCGCCACCCCACCCCCATCCAGGGCCAGCCTGGTCAGTACAGAGCCTTTCTGAGTGAGCCCTGGCAAGAGACCGGATCGCTCACCCCGGCTGGGCGGGGCTGTCACTGAGTGTGGGCTTCATGGACATTCTGCGTAACGGGGCCTTGGTGGGCTGTGCATCTCAGTTTGCCCCAGAATGCTAAAGACGTTGACAGCTTGTGTGAGGCCCAGTTGAGAGAGGGCAGCTCTTCAGAGCAGGAGCCCTGGAAGCTGTCTTCCTCTTCATGGCTGCGGACAGGTAGTCCTTTTAAAAATAGCTCCCTGTCCTTGGCTGCTCACTGGGTGCCAGCGTGGAGTGTGGGTGTGTTATCTTCCTGCCCGAGTGTCTCCCAAGCGGGTGGCAGGGCTGGGTGTCAACGCCAGCCGGTGTCTGCAGGGCTGACCCCAGGGCTAATGGGACTAGAGTCTCCATAGCAGATCCTGGAGAGTATAAAGATGGCAGGGACTGAGGATCTTTTAAAACAAAAAACATGGGAAAAGTTCATCAATTCAGAGGAGGGCTAGAAGGACACCCCAGGTAGCAAGCAAATAAGGGTGCAGGGGCTTGAGTTTCTGGGTGGTTTCTCTTTACATCCTGGGTTGCCTTCAATAAGAAAAATCTGGGTTAAAATTTAAATTATTGAAAAAAAACTGGTGTTAGGAGCTAAGATGTTGGTAGGGGAGGAGCCAAGGGGTTAAGGGGACTCCAAGGGGCCTGCAAGCATTTGAAAGACAGGAACTGTGGGGAGGAAAAGGGAATATTTTGATAGTTTGAAATAGTGGGAGGGGAATTCAGGTTTAGGCCAGGCTTGTAGGGAGAAAGAAAACCCCAGAGGGGCCTGCAGTTTGTCCTGAAGCCTGGTCCCAAACCCCCATTCCAGCAAAGGCTTTTTGGCCCTGGTGACAGGTGTTGGGGACCTGGGGGGTGTCTTGGTGGGTGGGCCTGCCCTGGGCAGGCTGTTCTAGGTGCTGTTCCCTTCCATGGGGCTGGATTCCAAATCAAAAGGAAGGTGATAGCATTTTAGTGGGTCGGGCGGGGGAGGCAAAGAAGGTTTCCAGAATGTAGGAAACGAATCCAACTGCATTCACCTTACCCACAGGCACTAAAGCTGGTATAAGTTAGCCACTTTGCCCTTGGCCTTGTCTAAAGGGCCTTGCACACTGGGCTGCTGGTGGAGAGGGGGCTCTGAGCAGGCTAAAGATGACTGTTTTGCCCTCTGGCCCACCCGTGAGGGCCTCAGCTTCCTGCCCCTTCCAGCTTCCTGCAGCCACACCTACCATGGGATGTGATCGTGAAGTCCTACGGCCTTCAGAAAGGCCTTTGTCTTTTTTTAATACCTTAAAAATGTTCTCTCTGCATTAGCTTCGAGGGGCAACCTTGGCATTCTGTTAGAACTGGCTGAATATCAAGTCTTATCCCCCCCATATTAACTCTGGTGGCTGGGTTGCTCAGCCCAGGGCTAGACTTCGGGCTTGGGCATGAGGCAAGGGGTCCTGGGCAGACCTAGTGACCTTGGGCTGGCTGGCCTTGATGGTCAGTGTCTTCTCAGAGTAGTGCTGGAGGGTTAAATCAGATGAAATTTATTTGAAAGGTTTGACCGGTGAGACTGTTTCTCCAAATGTTTGTTAAGACGGCAACCTGGGTATCCTTCTTGTCCCCGCACCATGCTTTGAGACCAAAATAAGAATCCACGCACATTCAGGACTTAACAACGTGGCTTCTATCGTTTCTGCCAGAGTCTTCAGGTATAAACTGTAAAAGGTGTAAATCTGACGGTCCCAATAGTGGTCTGTGTATTGGCACATTGAGTGTGCCCTCTGCCCCCCACCCCCGCCGAGTTGTGGGACACATAGTATAGACTTAGTTAATGACCATCCCTGCCTTTCCTGCTCCCCTGTAAAGCCAGGCTCCTGCTGGGAAGTCCCAGGTTCATTCTCATCCATGCAAAGTTGCTTCACTTCATACTTCTGCTTTCACCGTCCATGCAGGGGGGTGACTAATGACCACTTCACAGCACTGGCAGATTAAATGAGGTGATTTTGCACAGAGCCCAGCACTTAGTAAGCCCTTGATAAACCAGAAACACAGATGGCTACTATTAATTCTTCATAAGGCTGGTGTAAAGATGAAATGGATGGGCATATGAGACCACGCGCTGCGAACCACAGAGCAGACCAGTTTGAGCTATTAGGTGCTTTGAGCCCCATGGCTTGCATGGCCTGTACGGTTGCTGGGTGTTCTGAGAGGAACAGATACAACAAAAAAGATGACGAAGGGGACCTGGGAGGTTTTTCCTGCCTGTCTTGCAAAACCAGGCCCTGAGAGAAACGACCGTGGACCCGCCCTGGTAGAGAGGTCACTTTGAAGAGGGAAGGATGCTCTTCTCGGTTATGAATCCCAGCTCCACAGGGAGGGGTGAGGACGCGACTCGTGGGTCACTTTACGATCCTGCCAGAACTTACCACAGCTGGCCCTTAGCCAGTGCTTCAGGCAGGAACAAAGGCAAGCAGTCTTTACTGAGGCCAGGGGATTGAACCCTGCTCTTCCCGGCCCTGCTCGGCTTTGGAGATGTCTCTTCCACATCTACACACCGGCTTTAATGCTGTGCCAGGTGGATCGCCCGCTGCACTACTCAGCCCAGCCTGCCTAGCGGCACCTGGGGCCCTTGCCTGCAGCTGGGACTTGCCCACTGGGGTGCTGGCCTCTGCTTCCAGGCCCTGACTCACCAAAGTGGTCACATTGGAAGATTTCTGCCCATTTAAAGATTTCTTTAAGTTTCCTTAACCTGTTTCCAGACTTTGCTGAGGCCCTTTCTGAAATATTTGTCTTTTTTCTTAGGCCTGGAGAATGTTTCAAGCTTATGGGCCTAAAAGAAAGTTTTTCCAACCCCCCCCTTTTTTTTTTACAATTTTATTTACTGACAGAGAGAGAGAGAGAGTGAGACAGAGCATGAGCCGGGGGAGAAGGAGACTCAGACTCCCTGCTGAGCAGGGAGCCTGATGTGGGGTTCCATCCCAGGACCCTGGGATCATGACCTGAGCAGAAGGCAGACGAACTGACTTTAACCGACTGAGCCACCCAGGTGCCCCTTTTCCAAACCTTCTCGACTCGTGTGGGTCAGAAACCCAGAAGAGAAGCAGAAGGCTGGCATCTCAGCCTGTGCATGACCGCATAGTGCCAGCCCCATTGTCCTGGGGGAGGCCATACTTGCTCAAGGTTATGTGAGCAGGAAACCGGGTCTGTTCTAACCCTGCTGGGTGAGGACCAATTCCTGAGTGTTCCCTCACCTGTTCCTGCATCCTCCTTTCCAGCTTCTCTCTGGTTCTGGGACACACCGTCTCTCATAACTAGACTTTCGCTGCTCCCATTTCTCTTCGTCTTCGTCTGTGTTGAGACCTGACCCCTCTTTGCTTTTGCCCCCAGTGATACACATCTTCAGTGCACAGCCCTTCAACACTCCGGGGCTGCTCCTCTCTGCAAACTTTGCTGAGACATGCACTGTGTGCTGAGCGGTGGGCAGCGGACATTTATTCAAAATCCCAGCATGGTTGGTACCATTGTGGTAGTTTAACTGACCCGTCTTTCTAACCCTGAATTGTTCTGAGAGGCGTTTCCCAAAGTGTTTTCCTTGGAAGACCAGGTTGCCAAGGTGTGCCTTCTGCCGGTGGAAAGTTCCCGAACACAGAGGATTGTGTGATCAGATGAGTCTGTGTGCTCTGTTTCCCTCTGGTAGGTTTCAGATGACTATATGAAGGCTCTGGAAAGTTCCACACTAAAGAAGCCTGTTTATTTTGACTAGGACTCCCTGTAACAGAGACTGTGCCTCCAGCCTGTTTGTAAGAGCTCTTCTTACCTCAGATCTTATTCTAGTTGGCTGTTTTTGCCAGAAAGCTCTTCCCTGTATTGGTTCAAGTCCAGCTCTGTCATGTCTACACAGAGAGCCCAGCTCCTGCTGTTCTTTGGGAATGCTCCTGGAAAGTTTAAATGCATCATTGCAAGACAGTGCTCTGCTTCCTGGGGCTAGGTACTGCTGGTTCCTTCCACTCCCATCCTTGCGTGGGGTCTTGAGTCCATTGGCCTTCTCGGGCGTCCCCCACTGACCAGGCCCATATCCCCTGACGTGTGGGGCTGGCCTGGAGTGGAGAAGACTGTCATAGGGTGGGGAGGCCTGTGGCCCCCTTCTTTCAGAATTTGGGATTGTGGGAACACAAAACTGCTGCATTAGGAAATATCCAGAAGGGGGAGGTGGCCCCTGCTGAGTACTGGAGGACTGACACTGGGGCTGTTGGCTATCAGAGAAGGAAGGGGGCAGCTTGGGGGTACAGAAAGGCCACTGAGGACAGTGGGGTGGTGGGAGGTGCATTCTGGGTGGGAGGAATGGCATGAGTCGGCTGCTGTGCCTGGAACAGAGCACACTGGGGACTACTGGGCCTCATCTCCAGCCTGACCATGTGGGCCTCAGAATACCACCAGCCCTCAGGGTTAGATTTCTTATTGCCCACAAACTGCATTCCTTGGTGAGTGGTGGTGTGGGTTGTTGACACAATGGTGGGCTTTTGTTGTTGGGAGGGTGGGGAGGGGGGTAGATAGTGAAGGAGCCTGACTGGTTTGTCTGTTTTTACTGTGGGGGAAAGTACATGTAAAATTTGCCACCTTGACCATGTAGGCTTACTGTTCGGTGTGTATTCGTCCTCTTGTGTGACCATCACCGCCATCTGTCTCCGGACCTTTTCCTCATCCTAGACTGAAACTCTAACCCACGAAACAGTCACTCCCCAGGCCCTGGTAACCACTGTTCTACCTTCTGTCTCCATGATTTGACTCTTGGTCCCTCAGACAAGTGCAGTTACGTGGTATCTGTCCTTTTCCGTCTGGCTTATCTCAGCCCTGCCACAATGTTGTCAAGGTTCCTCCCCGAGGCAGCATGTGTCAGATTTTCCCTCCTTTTTATTGTGGATAATATCCTATTGTAAAAATACACCTTTTTCCATTGTATGGATACACTGCATTTCGTTTATCCATTCGCTGAAAATGGACACCTGGGTTGTTTCCACCTTTTGGCTCCTGTGAACTGATTTGCTTTGTAAAGCAAGGTGTTCATAGCTGAACAAGGGATTCCTGAGGAGCAGAAAATGGGACAGATTTGAAGGGAGAAGAGCGGGGGTCTGTGAGAAAACCGAGGTATGTGGAGAAGTAGGGGGTGAACAGGTTGGCAGAAAGCAGAGGACAGAATGCTGAAGAAGGCACCCCTCAGCCCAGGCACGAAGGGGTAGAGAGCCGGGCCAGGGTCCCCCCACCATAGTGAGGCTGGGTTTGTTTGCAGGCAGGGAACTGGGGGCCTGGAGGGACACCAGCAGAGATGCTGGCTCTATGGTAGGACTCAGCCAACAGGTCAGACAGAGTCAGGTCCCCTCTCAGCACTCACTCACATAGATGTGACTGTTTGGACCTGGAGGCTAGATGAGTGTGCCAGAGGGCCAAGCATAAAACCAGAGAGCCGGGGCCAGGACAGCCACATGCAAGGGTGGGGACCAGCTTCCACAGTCAGGAGACCAGAAGATTGAACAGAGAGGGGTGCCTGGGTGGCTCAGTCGGTTGGGCATCTGACTCTTGATTTCGGCTCAGGTCATGATCTCAGGGTCCTGGGTCCGGGCCCCACATGGGACTCCCTGCTCAGCATGGAGTCCATTTCTCCCTCTGCTCCTCCCCTACTCTCTTGAGCATGTGCTCTCTCTCAAATAAATAAATAAATAATAAAATCTTTTTAAAAAAGACTTAAGGATGAACGGAGGGGTTTGTGGAAGTGGGGGAGGCAGAGACCCAAAAGGAAGGTCCTGGAATTGCCTTCTGTGAGAATGCCGGGGACGCCCGGGCTTACTCTGCAACTTGCCCAGCATTGGGAGGTTCAGCTGGTGTTTGCTGACCAAAATTGGGGGACATAAAGGTAAACGGGCATGTTTTTCATCCTTGAGAAACTTATGGCCTCGTTAAGGGGATAAAAGACATGACAGCAATCACGTAGTGCAAGATCCCCTTTGAATCGTGTCGTGCAGTGCCCAAAGGCTTTTCAAGGGTGGGGGGTCCCTTCTGATCTGGTGACCCAGGTGGGTACTGCAAAGCAGCAGGTGAGTGAGTTATTTTCCAGTAAATGAGGCCGAAAGAGTTACGTGTTTGGGAGAACGACAAGTGTCCTGTGGTCCTGGCTGTAGTGGTCCCTTGTCAGCATCCTTCCTTTGACCCTGCAGGTATGATGCTGGACGGGACGGCTACATTGACCTGATGGAGCTGAAGCTGATGATGGAGAAGCTGGGGGCCCCCCAGACCCACCTGGGCCTGAAAAACATGATCAAGGAGGTGGACGAGGACTTTGACGGCCAGCTCAGCTTCCGCGAGGTAACTGCTGGCCCTGAGTCCCTGCACAGAGGGCCCCTGGGAGGAGCCTCACAGTCACAGGTCCCTGGAACACAAGTGGCTTTGGCTTCTCCAGAACGCTGATTGGACAGTTAACCTAGAGTTCTTTTAAAAATATCTTTAAAAGCTAGTGAACCGCAGTGCTGGCGTGGGAAAATGCTTGGTAAGCAGATAGAAAGTCACTGTGGATAAGACAACCTCATTTGGGTGAATGTTTGGGTGTGGAGAAATCTGGAAGGATGTTTACCAAATAGTGGATATGTGTGGGTGCCAGGTTTTGGTAGTTTTATAATTTTATACCATTTTATGTATTAAAACTTTGAAATTTTATGATAAGCGTTTAAAGATAGTCAAAAAGCAATTAAACAAAGGGTTTTACACTGTGCTCACGGAGCTCCCCACGTCCCCATAACAATCCAAGAATGGGCTTTTTGGCCTTTGAATCCCTGAAATTACAAGCAAAATTTCCACACATAGATATCTTTCTGGAAGAGTGCAAGTAGATTCAGTCTGATCTCTAAATGTGTAAGAACTTTGGTGATAAGGCCAAGAGCCATTTCTATCTGGGGGGGAAAGGCTCAGGGACACTGGGTTTCTTCCAAACCAGGGATGCATCTCCAAAAGAAAGGGTTCCTTGTCTTACGTGGTTGAGTTTTATTGCAAGGCCTCTAGATGTGTCTGTGTGCCCAGGTGTTAGAGCAGGTTTGGGGACAACATCCGGGCTCAAAGCTCCGAGCATTAGCCCAGCTGCTCCAGTCACATTCTGTCACATCTCAGCTGGGCCCTCAGGGTCTGGGAGTAGAGAGCATCGTCCTTGCTTCCTGGTGTGTAACCTCGGTTACTCCAAAACAGTGGAGTTCCTGCATCCTGGTTTCTGATGGTGAGAGCTTTGGCCAAGTACACGTTCTCCCTCTAGGCTCGCTGGGACCCGTGGACGTTCTTCCTGGGGTGCCTGGGGCTGATGCGGCAGCAGTGAGTGCCCTCCACAGCTGTGGTGACACTGGCCTTGCCCCTCACTGCACAGATCAATTCCAGATAGAAGGTCAGGGAAAACCTGTGTTGGGCACAATCCTCGGGATATTCTAGGCCAGCCTTCTCGTTTCAGAGCTAAGGAGCTAGAGGGCCAAAGCGGTCAGCACTTGGCCTGAAATCACGTTCCAGCTCAAGGCTGGACCTGGGTGGCGGGCTCCGTGCCCATGGCCTCCCGTCGTCAGCTGCCATGCTCGCCTTCGCAGCTGTCCGCCTGGCTCGCTTGCCTCTCGTCTGGCTCCTTTGTATCATTTGTGCGACGCGTTGGCTCTTTGAGTCCAGTATCGCTGGGGTAGAAAAGGTAAATCTTTCGTGTGGGTGAAGCTTTGGAGGTAATGCCCAGGAAAGAGCTTCTGTGGCAAAGTTGTGACCCCGGGGGGAACAAAAATTGAGAGGGTGTGGAGAGGTCTGTGCAGGTCACCAGCCGAGCTAAGATGCAGTCCCAGGAGTCACCCGGACATGCTCCTCCCTGAATCCAAGATGCTTGGTTAGCTTTTGCTCAGCTGCAGGTTTGGCCATTTCCCGCAGAAATGCCCACAGGTGGACATCAGAGGTTTGGAAATCTCTGAAGTGTTCCTGTGGTAGCCTCCCCCCCACCTCACAAAGCCTCAGTGACATTCCTGTCCGTCCTTTGTCGTTCAGAGCCCCGTAGTAGTCCATCTCTAGCAGTTGTGCCCAGAGCTGTCGGATTTGGAAGTGTGGATATGTTTGCCATAAATACTTCACAGCCCAACCTCCTGGTTTTCTTTTTTCTTTTCTTTGTCTTTTTTTTTTTTAAAGAATTTATTTTTAAGTAATTTCTACACCCAACATGGGGCTTGAACTTACAACTCCAAGATCAAGATTTGTTCAGTCTACCAATGGAGCCAGCCAGGTGCCCCTGCTTTTATGTTTTCTTTTCTTTCTTTCTTCTTTTTTTCTTTTTTCTTTTTTTTTAATTTGACAGAGAGAGAGAATGAGGACAAGCAGGGGGAGCCACAGAGGGAGAGGGAGATACAGGCTCTCGCTGAGCAGGGAGTCCGATGCGGGGCTCGATCCCAGGACCCTGGGATCATGACCTGAGCCAAAG
Organism: Ailuropoda melanoleuca; assembly: GCF_002007445.2. Taxonomy (NCBI): domain Eukaryota; kingdom Metazoa; phylum Chordata; class Mammalia; order Carnivora; family Ursidae; genus Ailuropoda; species Ailuropoda melanoleuca. Next base: position 192,223,192 of record NC_048219.1, read on the forward strand.
GCAGACGCTTCACTGACTGAGCCACCCAGGCGCCCCAAGTTATTTGACTTCTGAGCTTCAGTTTTTCTGTCTTTAAACATAGGGGTGTTAAGGGGCACCTGGGTGGCTCAGTCAGTTAAGCATTTGACTCTTGATTTCGGCTCAGGTCATGATCTCAGTGCGGTGGGATCGATCCCCGTGTCCAGCTCTGCCCTTGGTGCAGAGTCGGCTTGAGATTCTCTCCCTTCCTCTCCCCCTGCCCCTCCCCCTTACTCACACTCTGTTTCTCTCTCTGAATAAATAAACTCTTTATTTTTTTATTTTTATTTTTTTAAGATTTTATTTATTTATTTGACAGAGAGACAGCCAGCAAGAGAGGGAACACAAGCAGGGGGAGTGGAAGAAGCAGGCTCCCAGCTGAGCAGGGAGCCCAACGCGGGGCTCGATCCCAGGACCCTGGGATCAGGCCCTGAGCCGAAGGCAGACGCTTAATGACTGAGCCACCCAGGAGCCCCATAAGCAAACTCTTTAAAAAAGAAATAGGGGTGTTACTAGCTTTCCCTCAGTACTGTTGTGAGAAAGGAGTTCTCTCTCCATGCCCAAATCAGAACTCCTGATGGCAAGTGACAGAATGCAGCTCCTGTAGCCGGGAGATGAAGGAGAAGTGCGTTGGGCACAGTAGTGCACTGTCTTTCTCTTGTCATGTCTCGACCGTGCTTTCTTCTGTGTCCGCCTCACCTTTTCTTTCCACATTGCGTGTTCTCCCTGACACCTGCCAATGTGGCTCCAGGTTCCATTGTCCCAGTTCAGCATCCACGGGGCCCAAACTGGGCTACTGGGGACAGGTGCCCACCTCCTGGACCAGTCATTGCACTCAGGGGACTGTGACAGGCTGCGTCCAAGTCATGCACCACAGGGCACCATAGCCAGCCGTCCCACCATCATCCTCACGTGGGGGCCAGGTTGTCAGACAGACAAAATGGCTCACTTCTATAGCCCTTTTCTTCACAACCTGGCATTTAATAGGTGCTTAGTGAATGTTTCTGTTCCCTTTCTTTCTCTTTGGATTAACTTGACCAAAGCAAGTCACATCCACATAAAACCTCTTTGATATCAAAGATATGTCTCCTTTGAGTCTATTATGCTACTTTTCCCCAATGTACAAAGCAATTCATCTTTCTTTTAAACAATTTCCTTTCCAATTATTTTTTTTTAAGATTTTTATTTATTTATTTGACAGAGCACAAGCAGGGGGAGCGGCAGGCAGAGGCAGAGGGAGAAGCAGGCTCCCTGCCCAGCAAGCAGCCTGATGCAGGACTCGATCCCAGGACCCTGGGATCATGACCTGAGCTGAAGGTATCTGCTTAACTGACTGAGCCACCCAGGCGCCCCTCCTTTCCAGTTATGCAAAGAATGCATGTGGTGGCACCTCACTGGCTCAGTCGGTAGAAAATGTGATTCTTTGTGACTCTTGAGCCCAGGATTGTAAGTTCAAGCCCCACATTGGGCATGGAGACTTCTAGAAGGAAGGAAGGAAGGAAGGAAGGAAATAATACATGCACATATGCACATTTGGGGCATTTTCGAAAAATGGTGTATGTGGAACCCTTAAAAGTATTTATGTAGCAGTGTTTCGTGACCAGAGACCAAACGCTGACAATGTGACGAGTAAGGTTAGCAATTCTATCTCCATAGCTGTAGTCATCTGGAACTGGATCCCAGACATTCCCCCACCTCCTTCTCCTTTGGAGGCAGGCAGAGAAGCCTTAATATTCTCCTCTCTTTTTCTCTCTCATTCCATTATATCTCTCTCAAAGAAGAATTGCTCCAAGACCAGGTGTGTGGTCATTTTGTACAAAGGTTGGGCGATGGGTTTACTGGATACCTGTCAGTACTGGGAATTGTGGGTTCCATTTTCTCTTTCTACTCTACCCTCCCTTGGGTGGCACCCTGGCTGTGCTGGGTTGCCCATCGGCCTTGTCATTGTTGATCGGACCATGGATGGACCACTGGCCAGACTAGGTCTACTAGATTCCCTGTCCTGGGAATTTGAAATTGGGGTGAAGCAGTAGAAATTGGTTCTGCAGGTGGCTGTTCCTTGAAGAATAAGTCAACGTTTTTATATAACAAATACCTCCTTTTTGCTTAAGTCAACAAGTTCATTTCTTTTACTTGCAATCTTAGAGGGCTAACAAATTTAGGGCAAGTGTTTGCATCAGCAGTCAGAGTCATGAAATTAATTTTTTTTTTAAGATTTTATTTATTTATTTGACAGAGATAGAGACAGCCAGCGAGAGAGGGAACACAAGCAGGGGGAGTGGGAGAGGAAGAAGCAGGCTCCCAGCAGAGGAGCCCGATGTGGGGCTCGATCCCATAACGCCGGGATCACGCCCTGAGCCGAAGGCAGACTCTTAACCGCTGTGCCACCCAGGCGCCCCTAATTTTTTTTTTAATTTAGGGGTGCCTGGCTGGCTCAGTTGGTAGTGCATGCAACTCTTAATCTTGGGGTTGTGAGTTTGAGCCCCACGTTAAGGGTAGCGTTTACTTAAAAAAGACATTAAATTTTAAAATTCTTCAAATTTATCAGAAGCATTTGATAGCTTGTGTCTGAAATCACTGTTTTAGCTTTGTTAGTTTCCTCTCTGTTTCTTTGTTTTCTGCTTCTTCTCTCCCCCCTCCCTCTTTGCTCATAGTCACAGCTAGGACACTTTCCAATTCCCCACAACATACCAGCCTTTGTGGACTATAAATAGGAAGCCAAACAAGGCTGGGCAGTTAGAGAAATTGTCATTCAGGAGTTGATGATTATAATAAAATCAAATGGGGATGCCTGGCATGCTTTTCTGGAAGGCTGAACATTTTCAGGTTGAGCGGGATTTTTTTTTTTTTTCCTTTAACTGGCTGGGGTGGGGACCCCTAAGTTATGACAGGGCTGCTGTTGGTCCTCTGTGAGCTGGCAGAGTGAGAGTAAGCACATGTGGGAAAAAAGATCCATGAGGAATACTCCAAGCCCGCCTGTAAATACCTCCACTGTAGATGTGAGAAAAATGAGTCTCGGAGAAGGAGACACCCACCTCTTCCACCACCACCACCGCCACCACCACCAAGGTCACTTGGATTTTTGCCAGGCTGCAGCCATGTGCCATTTTTCTAGAGCTGCCCTCCCAGTGTGTAGGGGCTACCTGTTGTGTATTTGCCTTGTGGAGCAAGGGAGGGGTGGGGGGTGTTCTGTAAGCTGTAAATACTTAAGGTGGGCAGGGTGCTGAGGGACAGGTTTTCACTCCTTCCGTCTGCAGTTGGCTCACATTTCCAGGGCTGCCATCTTGGTGGCTGCATTCTCTCCCATGAGAACCCCCTACAGCCGTCCTCACCAGCCTCCTTGCCTTCCACCCTGTTCTGGGGAGGCCTCACCTCCAGAAGGGCTTGTTTTCCAAGACTTGGAGTCCGAGGTCTGGCTCTGGCGTTCTGCAGCAAACTGAGTCTTTGCTGGCCTCTAGTGAGGAAGTTGGAAGCTGCAGGTGGATGAACGTGCCGTTTCTGTGGAGCCAAGCGGGCCCGTGGCGGCCTCCACGTAGCAACGCTCTTTGAGCGTCTTGCTTCATCCCTTGCTTCACATGTGGCAACGTCCACGGTGAAGTTAGGAGACCCAGAGCAAGAATGACAAAGGCTTCTTCGCGTGGCATTTCGGGGTGGTGGTGGTAGAGGCTGAGACTTCCACTTACTGAAACACACTTCCCTCTAGGGACTAAGAGTCTTGGCAGGAAAAGACAGCCGCGTTGGAATTTGGAAAGCCCGCTGGAGTTGTTTGGCCCCTCAGTCTACTTCAGGTCAAACCCCTGAAAACTCAGAATTCCCCTGTAGATACATGTGTTTTACGTAGCACCTAAAACCTGGAGAGGCCTCTTTTAGGGCCGACTTGGAAAAACACATTATAGAAGTTTGGACAACAGTGGTTTGACAAATTGGCCAGAATTCTTCATAGAAGCAGAAGCTGTAAACTCGCCTAGGGGAAGGGCTGGAAGATGGGAGACCTGGCTTTTCAACCTGGCGTATTTATTTAAAAATGTATCCTTCGGTGGGGCTGTGGGAGATACAGCCTGTGGAGGCTTTAGTACTAATTGGCTTTAAAGATTCATGCATTCAGAAAAAAAAAAAAAAGATTAATGTATTCAGGCCACATTTGGAATCTGGAGGAAGAGGATGGATTATTCCATAAATGGTGTGGGGATTGCTAACTAACCACTTGGAAGAAAATAGGGTTAATGATCAACCTCACAGGCTAGATCAGAATAAATTTCAAAGATTAAATATTTACACCTTTAACAAAAAAAGGAGTCATAAAAGTAATAGACAAAAACATAGGTGATTGTTTCTGTAACCTTGGTGGCCAGAAAGGTTTTTCTCAGCATAACACTGGTACACTGGTGCAAGAGAAGAAAAAGTCTGATAATTTATATAAAATGTTTGAAAGTCAAAAATGATCATAAACACGATTAAAAGGTAAGTGATAGCTGAAGTATTTGAAACATACCAGGTTCTATAAAGATGTCTCAGAAAACACTTGTGGGGGCGCCTGGGTGGCTCAGTCGTTAAGCGTCTCCCTTCGGCTCAGGGAGTGATCCCGGCTCTTGGATCGAGCCCCACGTCAGGCTCCTCAGCTGGGAGCCTGCTTCTTCCTCTCCCACTCCCTCTGCTTGTGTTCCCTCTCTCGCTGGCTGTCTCTATCTCTGTCAAATAAATAAATAAAATCTTTAAAAAAAAATAGAAAACACTTGTGAAGGGGACGCCTGGGTGCCTCAGTTGATTAAGCATCTGCCTTCGGCTCAGGTCATAATCCCAGAGATCCCAAGGTCCTGGGATGTAGTCCTGCTCAGCAGGGAGCCTGCTTCTCTCTCCGCCTGCCTCTCCCTCTGCCTGCCATTCCCCCTGCTTGTGGTTGTTCTCTCTGTGACAAATAAATAAAATATTTAAAAAAAAGAAAAAGAAAACTTGTGAGGGGTGTCCGGCTGGCTCAGTTGGTAGAGCATATGACTCTTGATCTCGGGGTCATGAGTTTGAACCCCACATTGGATATAGACATTACTTAAAAAATAAAATCTTTAGGGGCGCCTGGGTGGCACAGCGGTTAAGCGCCTGCCTTCGGCTCAGGGCGTGATCCCGGCGTTATGGGTTCGAGCCCCACATCAGGCTCTTCCGCTATGAGCCTGCTTCTTCCTCTCCCACTCCCCCTGCTTGTGTTCCCTCTCTCGCTGGCTGTCTCTATCTCTGTCAAATAAATAAATAAAATCTTTAAAAAAAATAAAAAAAATTAAAAAAAAATAAAATCTTTAAAAGAAAACACTAGCAAAAGTAAACAATCTCATGCAAAAGTGGGACACAAACGGAAGATATGGATGATTAAAAAACATAGAAATTATTTAGTTTTAAGAAAATAGTGCATATAGGTCTATTGGATTGTTTTCTTTTGTGGTGCAAACTTGGACATCGCCAACTGTTTTGCTTTTATAGACAATGCTCCTTAAACTATTGTGCAAATGTTTCTGAGGGACAGATGCCTGGCAGTGGGATTAATGGTTGGAAGGGTGAAAGCATTTTATTTTTGGTAAATATTTCCAAAGTGCCCTCCAAAAAATGTGAATCGGTTTCATTCCCTTCCGCTGGAGATGAAGGTGCCCATTTCCCTACATTCTTGTGAAAAATGGGCCTGTGTTTGTTTTTGACAGTGTGATAAGGGAAAATAGAGTTGGTCCCATGCAAGTATTCACACCCTTTTTGTAGGCTTGGCAATCATGACTTTCCGTTGGGCTGGAGGGGCGCCCTGTAGGTCTCCATGACGTTGACCTGGACTCTTGTCAACCCTTTCCTGCAGTTCCTGCTCATATTCCACAAGGCTGCGGCGGGGGAGCTGCAGGAGGACAGCGGGCTGATGGCGCTGGCCAAGCTCTCCGAGATCGACGTGGCCCAAGAGGGTGTCAAAGGTGCCAAGGACTTCTTTGAAGCCAAGGTGGGTGCTTCCTCCTTGTGCAGGACCGTCCTCCCTCCCTTCATCCTGCCCGATGCAAGCTCCCGGTCAGTGACTACCTCATTCTCTCGCCCGGGACAAGCAGAACAGTAAAGCTTAAGTGTGCATATTGTGTGTGATTGAAGGGGAATGAGTGTGTCTGTGTGAGATCTGAAAATGGAAAGCAAAATGGAAAAATAATCAGATGATAAATGCGTTCCATCCTGGTTTCTGATTCAAATGGATTTGCTGGTACGATGCTCCCAGATCAGCTCTGGATCCAGACTTTCCCCAAGAACGCCTTTCTACCCCCAGCCACAGGTAAACTCCTGGAGCAGGTGCCTCCACCTTTACGTCTTAAATGCCCGTGTGTGAACAAATGAACGATGGGGCCAGAGGAGGGAGCCCTGCTGGCCTGCTCCACTGACAGTGGTCGGGGGTTGGGAAGCAATCTCCAGTGCACAGCCCCAGAGCCCTTCTGGGTGCTCCTATCCATTCACACGTTCATCCTGTCATCAAACATTTATGGAGAGCCTACCCCTGGCTGGGTGCTGTCATTTTCATCTCCACAGAGCACACCTGCAGAAAGAGAAATCAGAGAGCCTTCCAAATCCCCAGTCAGCCAGAGTAGTAGAGTGCAGTGGGGAGGGCTGCCTGAGGTCAGATCCTGCCTCCACTGACCCCGTTACCTCGCTGTGCCTCAGTTTTCTCATCTGTACGATGGAGGCGATAATGGGATGGCTGTGAGGATTAAATGAGCTCACATATAGAAAGTGTTTAGCAAATGCCTGGCTCACTGAGCGCTCAATACGTGATAGGAGCTGTTGGGATGCCCTCCCATCCCAGATGGAAGCCAGCCTCTTGGGCAGTGTTGGCTTATTCCAAAAGTTTGCCCAGAGACATAGTGTCCCTGGCAAACATCCTCGCCACGCTGGCCCCTGAGTAGGACTGTCTCCTTACATCCCTGTGATGCTGCTTGGAGACGGGTTCAGTCATCGTTCTGCCAATACATAGACTGTGTATCATGGTGGACCCCTAACACCTGTGTTCCTCCTGTCCTCATCTGAAGATTCACGGGACAGGCCAACCACTCATGGCGCCTTCAACGCCAGCATCCTGTGTCCAATCCTGAAAGTGGTTCGACCCTTCCTTCATGACTTAGCATTGACTCAACCCAGCTGGGGCAATGCCTGGCACATTAAGCTCTGCAAATACAACTCCTTTACGAGGAGGTAGTAGACAAGACTTGGAAAACGAACACTCAGGCTTGAAAAAGAGGGAATAGAGAGGAGGGATGGGTGAATTCTGGAAGGATGGATCCTCTACATTCATCGCCCAATGAGCCAACACATGCGGATCGCTGATGACGCCTTGAGCAGGGGCCCAAGATTGAGACCCAAGTTCAGCATGATATTTTTTGGGCCACTGCTGCAGTTCAGCATACCATGCTCTTGTTAAAGTCTGCACAAAGTCTCTGAGAACGATGAATAATCCTACAGCCCGACTCTGATCCTTGCTCTGGCCTCTACCCGGTGTGCATTTCTTCTAATACTGCCATGCCTTTTCACCACTGGGGCCTAGTGCCTGCTGTTTCCTCCACCTGGAACACCCAACCCAAAGGCCTCTTCCTAGAAAGCTCTACTCCTTCTACCTTAAAGAGTGGAATGAGCAGAGTTTGGCTGCTTTTCCTGAGAAAGTCTGCCCTCTTCTGTGTGCTCTACTACGAATAGAAGTGGTATTATAATTTACCCGTTCACGGGGCCCCTGGGTGGCTCAGTCGGTTAAGTGTCCTACTCTTGAGATCGGCTCAGGTCCTGATAGGTGTGGAGCCTGCTTACGATTCTCTCTCTCTCTCTCCCTTTCCTGATGCCCCTCCCCTATGCTCAGACATTTTTGGTGAGAGTGCAGAAATTGTCCCAGCTTTTTGGAGAGCAGTTTGGGGCTAGCTGTGTATGCTTCCTATCGTTTACTTTTGGGATTCTGCCCCTGGGATTTTATCCCTTATAGGCACTCATGCAAATAAACATAGATATGTAGACAGGGATTTTATACACATTAATAGAGAAAAATTGGAAACAACCAAAGTTTCCATTATCAGGGAATTGAGCCCCTGGTGGCACGCCCACCCGTTTGCACACCCTGCAGCTATGGGAGAATGAGGTGTGGCTGCACTTATGTGTGGACAGATGCCCAAAACGGAGGAAGCAGAACATTATGTTTGAAACCCAATTTTGTTAAATACTAAATACAATCCAGATAATTACATACCAAAGTATTAGTAATAGCTATGACTGAGGGACCTCTTTTTTATATTTTTGGAATGTTTTATAATGTGTGTGCGTGATTTTTATAAGGAAGAGAAAAGATTAAAAGAATAACAACGTAATGTTTTGAACTTGTTGTATGTCTGCCTCCTCAACACAGACTCAAAGGCAGAGTGGGTGTGTTTATCTTTGTAATTACAGAGCCTGGCACATAATGGCCCTCAATAAATGTTTGCATGAATGACGAATGGAGGGAATCATCACTCAGATTTGGGAGAGGGCCATAAAGGAGCTGACATTTGCGACAGATGTTCAGAGATGAATGGGGATTCACCTTGTAATCAAGGAAGGGAGGGCGTTCCTGCCGTGGGAACAGCAAGCACAAAGGCTCCGAGGCACAGAGGGTGAAGAACATTTGGAGGCTGGTCCCCGTCCGCACCAGATGCAGTTGCAAAGGGAGCTCTGGTCTTCCCTGAAGGTCAGGCCTCCCCAGCCTGCTAACCACCAGAATTACCTGCAGACCAGCTTCTCAGCAACACCCTCCCCCCCCCCAGCCTACTTGGGGTTTTCCAGGGTAGGGCCCAGGAAACGTGGAGCTGAATGAGCTCTGCGCAGCCTTGCTCAGAAAACGTGGCTGCAGGTGCCGGGGACCCTCAGAGGGCCTCCACCTGACCAGCGCTGGGCACTGGGGATGGACTCGCCTGCAGAGAAGCTGGAGTCGGGAAGGCTTCCACAGATGTCTGGAGAATTATGGGTCTGTCGAGGGTAGTGACAGCGGGGCTGGGGAGGGTCCCAAACTAACTAGCTTGCTTGGAGGTGGATAGTAAAAAGTGCCATTAGGACTAGGCTTGTGGAGCTCTGTAGAGGTTTTAAAAATCAAGACAGGAATGCCCCCCCACACCATGGGAATGGTTTGAGGAAGGGGATGGTTTACCCTTTAATTTGAAGGGCACAATGGGGGTGCCTGGCTGGCTCAGTCAAAAGAGCATGTGACTTTTGATTTGAGGGTCATGGGTTCGAGCCCCACGTTGGGTATAGAGATTGCTTAAATAAATTTAAAAAAAATGAAGGGCACAGTGTTAGTTGCAAATAGTTTCATTTGTGTCCTGCGGGACAGAACTTGGTCATACCTGGCTGCATGGGAGAATACAAAATGCCCTTCCTCCTAGGGATCTGTGTGCCTGGCTGTAATTCTGCTGTTGGGAAGGATGAGGGGACGCTAGATATGGAGCGTCATGGAATCATCTCTTCCACACATGTCTGTTGCTAAACCGAGCACTGGCAAGAGCTGGAATACCATTACCCTGACTGGGCTTTCTTCTGGAGCCCAGGGAAGGGTCAGTCTCCCCAGATGCTTAGGCCGTGTCTCAGAGGACAAGAGAAGGGAGGAAATGAATGCCTCATGGACGCCTGACTACACAGACCATGGGAGCCGTCTTCACAAGATACAAGTAGCACCTTGAGAATGAGAGGAGAGTGACTGTGGTAGGACACAGTGGTGACCGGACTGTGGGGAAGGAAGTGAGCAGAGATACAAGGAAACCCTGGAGAAAAATGCCATTTTGGAGGACAGGAGCACTTTCCAGAAGAGTTGAAGTCAGATGAGGCCAGAGTAGAGGTCTTGGGTCTGACAAGTTGGTCAGTGGAGATTTTTGAGAGACCAGGTTCCCTGTGGAAGGCAGATGGCAGTAGGGTAAGAGGTGGGTGGGAACTGGGAACAGCCCGACTTTTCTGTATAGACGACTGGCAGAGGAGGCCGGGACAAAGTGGGAATGGTAGCTTAGGATCAGAGAAGAACTTTTGGGTGTGTGTTTGTTTTTTGTTTTTAACCTAGAGTAGACCACGTTGGTATGTTTTTAGAGCCCAGGGAAGTGGTCTACAGAGAAGGAAACATGAAGACACAGAGTGGGGTGATTGGTAAGACAGGACTCACAGACCATAGATTCAAGGAGAGAGATAGACTTTTTTTTTTAAGATTTTATTTATTTATTTGCCAGAGAGAGAGAGAGAACACAAGCAGAGGGAGAGCAGCAGGCAGAGGGAGAAACAGACTCCCCTCTTTCATGTCTTTCAGCTTGATCTGCATTTTTAACAAGCTAGTTCAAACATTGAAAAAGATTATATCACATTCATTCTCTAAAGCCATCATGATTCTCATAACAACATCAGATAAAAACACATCAGAAAAAAATATTAGTGTAATGATTATAGCTGTGGGAATCTTAAAACATTTGAAGTTTATATTAAGACTGCAGGGATAATTTTTAAAAATCTCATAGATATCAAATACAAAAAAACGTGATCATGTCAGTGAGCCATTTTAAAACATTTGGTAAGTTTAATACTCATTCATAGTAAGACATTTAAAAATACGAAAAGAGGGGCACCTGGATGGAGTCCGGTAAGCATTTGACTCTCAATCTCAGCTCAGGTCTTGATCTCAGGGTCATGAGTTCAAGCCCCATGTTGGGCTCCATCCATGCTGGGCATGGAGCCTACTTAAAAATAAATAACTACGGGTGCTGGGATGGCTCATTTGGTGGAGCATCCTACTTTTGATTTCAGCTGAGGTCATGACCTCAGGGTCGTGGGATGGGCCTTCGTTGGGCTCTGTTGCGGGGGGGGGAGGGGGTGGAAGGTGAGAAGTCTGCTTCCCCTCTCCCTCTGCCCCTCCTCCCCATTCACGCATGGGCATGCTTCCACTCTCTCTCTCAAATAAATAAATCTTTTTTAAAAAAACAAAACAAAATATGAAAAGAATGTGCTTAGTCAACATAATGGAAGAATACTTTCCTCATTAATATCCAGGCATTCTCTAAGCAGTAATATTAAATAATGTAGTGCAGGTGCAGGAATAAAATCAGTTAGCGGAACAGGATAATAAACAGTAAAAACAGACCCTCTTCATGAGGGAATTTAGTACATGAAAAAGATAATTTTTTAATTTTCAGGGGCGCCTGGGTGGCTCAGTCGTTAAGCGTTTGCCTTCAGCTCAGCTCATGATCCCAGGGTCCTGGGATCGAGCCCCACATCGGGCTCCCTGCTCTGCTGGGAGCCTGCTTCTTCCTCTCCCACTCCCCCTGCTTGTGTTCCCTCTCTTGCTGGCTGGCTCTCTCTCTCTCTGTCAAATAAATAAATAAATAAATAAAAATCTTTAAAAAAAAGAAAAAAGTAATTTTCAAATCGGTGGCAAAATAATGGGCTATTCAATAAAAGGGCGTTGAGAAAATTGGCTCTCCACTTAGGAAAATGAAGTAAAATCCTTCTATTATATATATTCCTTCAGTAACATACAGTGTAGGTGACTTTAGGAGCTGAATGGGAAAATAAAACCAGAAAAAATATGAGGGGAAAATGGGTTTAGAGCCCTGGGATATAAAAGACCTTAAACATGACTTAAGAGAGAAAAGCCATGGGGCGCCTGGCTGGCTCAACTGGTCGATAGAGCATGTGACTGACTCTTGTTCTTGGGGTCGTGAGTTCAAGCCCCACCTCGCATGTGGAGCCTACTTAGAGAGAGAGAGAGACAAAAGCCAGAATGGAAGTGGTTGAATATTTTGATTACATCGAAATTTAAATATTCCCATGCCCTCAGATACCTTGAAGTTAGACAAGCAAAAGACTAAGTAACTGAAAATATGTAACAAGGGACTAAGTCTAAATTTGTAAAGAGTGGCGAAATGGGAAGCCCCAGGGAAATGGGTAATTCAGCAAAAAGGAAATAAAAGAAGGTGCCAGGTTTGTGGGGGGTTTTTTCCTATCAGATTGGCAAACAGGAAAAAGGTGCCTGATAAACGTTGGAGAGGCTGTGGGGAAACGAGTACTCAACATTCCGTGATGGTGGGGGTGTAAATCGGAACAGCTACTTTGGAGAGCAATTTGGCAATCTTTACTAAAGGAACGTTCACACCCAGTGGGTTTGGGAATTTTACCAAATTGATGAGACACTGAGTTGGGGGGAAAAGGGATCGGTTCCAGAATAGAGGGTTTTAAGATGGATGTAGCTGATAACGGTATTATTATGGACAAACTAGGTTTGAAGAATTGGCACCAAATCCCCTTCACAACATTCCCCAAAACAGAATATTCAGAAGTCAATTCAGAGTGATTGATATGTTGTAAAGGTATCAGTTTGCCACTGGCAGTTTGATGCAGTTGCCGTCAGAATCCTAGCAGGGAGTTCATTTGGTTTTGGTTTTGGTTTTCTCCCCCTGGAACAAAACAATATTATTGTGAACTTAAAGGTTGACATAGAAGTGGGTAAGAGGCAGGATATTAAACCGTGTCCCGGAGAAGAAGTGAAGTGGAAAGATCAGCCTTAGCAGATAGGACCAGGTATAACACGGTGGCAAATAAGGTGATGGCATCCTCACCATTGGATTAAGCAAACTTCTGAAGAGGAGTATTTGCTCTGGGGGGTGAGAGTGTCCTGCCGTGCAGAGGGACCGGGTTCCCATGGCACACGGCCCCAGCCCACTGAGTTACGTTTGATGGGCTGCTCCATCTCCAAGTTGCTCGTCTCCTCCCTCAGTCTGTTGGTTTGTTTTTGCTGTTTCTCTGCAGGTCCAAGCTTTGTCCTGTGCCAGTAAGTTTGAGGCTGAGCTAAAAGCCGAGCAAGATGAGCGGAAGCGGGAGGAAGAGAAGAGGAGGCTCCGCCAAGCAGCCTTCCGGGAGCTCAAGGCTGCTTTCAGCACATAGTCAGGCAACCCTGACCTCCATCCACACAGTGCCTCACAGATGCCCCCACGAGAGCTGGCTGGGCATCCTCACCCCTGCCACTCCTGTCCCCCCCACCAGCCTCCATACCCACCACCCAATGCAAACTTCTCAGCCTCGTGAGGTGGCAGGAGAGGCTCTCGTCCCTGTGTGGGAGCCCCTCCCCACAGTCCTGGGTTGAGCTAACTGCCCCACTTGCTTCTCTTTCCTGCCCTCCTTGCTCCCTAGCCAGAGGTGCCTCTACTTGGCAATTTGTACTTTTTCCTTGTCCCTTTGCCATTCCGCAAAGAGCGTTAATTTGTGCAGATATTTCTTTCTTTGATGGTCCTCAGAGAAGAGAGTCCCTGGAGGGCTCTGATGTTAATGTTGCCCTAGTTTTCTTGACTATTTCTCTGCCCCCTCCTCTCTGGGTCCCCCTCCCCTTTGTTTCTTATCCAACCTCCCTGTTTTCATTCTGAGCCTGATTCTGCCAGTTGCTTTTGCATCTTCTGTCTTTTGATGATGGTGAGGTTGAAGGCAAGCCAGGCTGGACCACTGCCTGTCCCCTCTTCAACCAGGGGAGTGGTATGCTGCCGAGATGACAAAATAGTAGAAAAGTAGAACATTCTGTCCCTTCCTAGCACCTTTCTCCCATCCTCTTCGCATTCTTCACGGACCCACCCTCTTCAATCCCCCTCCCTTCATGTCTTCCGATTTCAGCCTTTCCTCCTACTCTTAAATACTATGCTACTTACCTGTAAGAATAAGAGAAGAATCAGAAGTGATACTAACGTGTCGAAGAATCCCTGTTAATTCTGACTATGCAAATTCTATTCCAGCAGACCCCTACGTTCCCAAGTGACAAATCCAGAGCTTTTCAAAAACCCCAAGTCATGACTGTCCTCATCTGGCCAGTTTACAACTTTTTCTCCCAAGACGTTGAGGGGAAGCTGTTCTTACCCCCGGTGCACATTTTTATATGTCGTGCATTCTTGGGATTGCTCGCAAATGCCAGGGGTTTGCTGTATTTTTTAAAAAATACTTCCTAGCATCATATTTATTACTTCTCTTTTGTAACTGCTATCTTTACAACAGGAAAACATCTGCATTTCTACTTTACAGCTGTCTCTTTTTAAATAAACCGTGCAAATGGACTTTGCCATCACTTCCGTGTGCTTCTAGTCGTCTTTGATTTGGGGGAAGAGAGGAGAGTGGTTTTTTTTCCTTTTTTTAAAGATTTTATTTATTTATTCGACAGAGACAGCCAGAGAGAGAGGGAACACAAGCAGGGGGAGTGGGAGAGGAAGAAGCAGGCGCATAGTGGAGGAGCCTGATGTGGGGCTTGATCCCACAATGCCAGGATCATGCCCTGAGCCAAAGGCAGACGCTTAACCACTGTGCCACCCAGGCACCCCGAGGAGAGTGTTTTTTGCAGGGGCCACATTCAGCCCAGGCTCCTCTTTGACACCAGCTTCCGGAAGTAGAGTTAGGAGTGGTTACTGGAGGTCAGCTTTCCTCAGGGGCATTCTGCGGACTGAGGTTGTTTGTCAGCCGCTCTTCCCCTTCCCGTCACTGAGGATTCTCTCAGCCACAGGTAAGATCTGCAGCTTAATTTCTCTTGCTTCCTAGACCCCTTGAAACTCTGATGAGGGCCAATGACCTCGCCCTCCTTCCCATTGAGATTCTGGGGCATTTGGGGACCTGAGTACTGACCTCTCTCGTAAGAGAACACCAATAGCTCCCCAGGGAGGATCGTTTTGGGTTTTGGACAAAAGCAAGACCTATGATTTTTGGGTATCATTTTTTTCCAGGTAGGGTCACCCTCCAGCCTCCCCACCCAAGGAAGTGGACATGAAAAAGGGATGGAGACAGTCTGAGCATACAATCCAGGAAGTGTGCTTTTTGGCATTTTCTCAAAGAAGCTGAGAACCTCTGTCTACACAAAAACCCGCCCATGAATGTTTATAGCAGCTATTTCTTACTTCCCAAAACTTGGGAGCAGCCAAGATGGTTTTCAGGAGGTGAATGGATAAGCTGGTACATCTATACAACAGAATATTAATTCAGCCATGAAAAGAAATATTAGCAATGTAAAACACTGAGCTGTCAAGTCACAAAACGACGGCAGAAACTTTCCAGTCTGGAAAGGTTGCACATGGTATGATTCCAGCTATGACATCTGGAAAAGACAGAACTACAAAACCCATGAAGTAAAAAGTCAGGTGTTGAGAGGGGAAGAGGGCAGGATGGTAGGTGAGCATGGGGGATTTTTAGCGGTCCTATAGTGATTCTACAGACGTCATTATACATTTGCCAAAACGCACAACACTAAAGAGTATCCCCAAATGTAAACTGTGGACTTCATTTAATAATAAGGTATTGATGTGGGCACATCAATTGTAACAAACATAGCACACAAATGCCAGATGTTAGTAATAGGGGAAGGGGGGGGACAGGGAGAGAGGTATATGGGAAGTGTATTTTCTTCCCAAGTTTTTCTGCAAATGAAACTGCTAGGGGCACCTGGGTGACTCAGTCAATTGAGTGGCTGCCTTCAGCTCAGGTCATGATCTCAGGGTCCTGGGATTGAGCCCTGCGTTGGGCTCTCTGCTCAGAGGGGAGTCTGCTTCTTCCTCTGCCCCTCCCGCCCAACTCATTCTATTGAATAAGTAAAATCTTCAAAAAAATAAAACTGCTCTAAAAAAATAAAGTCAATGAATAAAAGAAAATAAGGAATGGAGACAACAGTGTAATTACTTCAAACATCCACTTGCCTCTCTGGACAGCGAGGCCCATACAAGAGCTAAAAACTCATGAATGCAAATGATAGAAAATGTAACACAGAAGGGCTGAAGACAAAAAGGACAAATAATTGGGTCAGGTAACTGGAGACCAGGGATAAGACTTCTTTGCCCCTCCTTGATCAGAGTCCTCCAGATGTTCCCTTCATGCCTCTCACCCACAGCTCCCATCCTCCCCCTCCATGGGCGTGGACTTCATTGGTTCTTTCTGGGTCTCGGCAATGGCCTCCTTACTGCCTTCCCTGCCCTCATTTTGCCCGGATGTCCACCCTGTAGTTAGGATAACATTGGTTCCTAAAATCTCCCCTTCAATTTTTGCCTCCCCCGCTTTAGGGATCCAGTCCCAGCTCACCTTTCCTGTCTCATCGCTTGCCCCTCCTCCCTCCCCTCTCTCCTGCCAAACCACGTTCCAGGTACATGCGATACCTAGTGGGTTCCTAGAAAGTGGGGCTCCTGAGGGCTATGCATGACTGTTTCCTCCACCTGGCTCTCCCTCCCTCCCTTCCGCTGGCAAAGGACTCATCGTTGATGACTCAGCTCAGAGATTATCTTCAGGAAGCTTTCCTGATGCCCCCAGGGTAGGCGAAGTGTCCCTTCTTGGGGTTTCTGTTTCATTTTTCTCTCTAGTGTAATCTTTAAGGCATTATGCAATACTCTTCACTTCGTTTCACTTTGGACAATGAATTTGAAGGGCAGGAACTCTGCCTTACCCACTGCAGTAGGCCTAGCATGCTGCCCAGCCTGCGACAGGCTCCACTGCCTGTTTGTTTCAGAAGGACAAACTGGGTTTGTTGCAGCAGAGATGGGTAAGGGAGGACCTCTATCACTGACTAGGGATCTTCTAAGCACCCAGATGTGGGAGCCTGGCCTGAGGGAACAGCTCTGAAAGCGAGGATAGTGGAGATGGTGGGGACATCTTTCTCACTGGAAAAGTGATGAGTCTACCTGCCAAAGGCCCTCCTTTGACCGAGCAATATAGGGAAATCAACAAATCAACAAACCGTTTCTGCCTCTGCCCTCGGGGCTGTGTGATGTAATGGGATTTGGAGTCAGATGGAAGCTAGTAGCTTGGCTTCTCTGATCCTTAGTCTTCATCTGTAAAACAAAGATGATGGTCATCTACTTGCCAATTCCAAGCCTGGGACTTTAGTTAGAGCCCAGGACATAGTTGGTTTCCTCTCTATCTTCCACCTTGCACGACTGCAATTCTGTTTCCTTCTGAGCCCTGGGTCCCTAAAGTCAGAGGCAAAGGATCCCAGGCCGCAGTGCCTCAGGTCTGTCTGCTGCCTTGGCCCCAAGCACAAGTGCCTTCTTTCTCACTTCTCTGTTCTTTGGAGGCTCCTGACCCCACCAGCCCAGGGAGATTCCTGCTGCTGTGCCTGCTCACCTGCCACGCCCCTGGCAGCTGCCACTTGCTAAGTCCTTCCTGCTGGATCATGTGACCTGACACCTGTGGCCTTGCCCCTGCTCAGATTTCTCCTTGCAGACCCTGTCTGCCCACTAGGCCAGATTCTGGCCACATCCCTGCCCACAGGGCTGACTTATAGGAACAGTGGTTCCATAGCTATCCCCAGGGTCCTGGGCTGGTGGGAGGTCCTGGGGGGCAACTTAGGGTTCCACAACTTAGGGAAGTGCTGAGGATAGACCTTATCAGGCGTCATTTTCCCCTCCCCCGCGTCCTTTCTGAAACCAATCACTTTCAGTACTCTGCCACATGATATTGGTGGAAGTGCACACTGCTCTTGTCATTTTGAAGGGCAATTTGGTAGACTTAAAATGGAAAATTGTAGGGGCACCTGGGTGACTCAGTCAGTTAAGCGTCTGCCTTTGGCTCAGGTCATGGCACCGTGGGCCCTGGTCCTGGGATCGGGCCCCACGTCGGGCTCTCTGCTCTGTGGGGAATCTGCTTCTCTCTCTCTCTCTGTGGAGGACGCCGGGGCGTATTGTTTCTTGGAAAAAGGTTAGGGGCAGAGCGACATACATAGTAATTCTTACGTGTTTTGTTTTGTTTGTTTTACATGAGAGATACAAAATCATGACTCTGCTCGTGCAGACTAAGGTGGACAA
Organism: Ailuropoda melanoleuca; assembly: GCF_002007445.2. NCBI lineage: Eukaryota > Metazoa > Chordata > Mammalia > Carnivora > Ursidae > Ailuropoda > Ailuropoda melanoleuca. Next base: position 192,240,999 of record NC_048219.1, read on the forward strand.
GGTCAGAGATCAAGTGGATTTTGGGCAACCATCATCTTCTCAGCACTTGGTGGTGCTGAGAATGGAGAAGCACATCATACTTGCCTATGCATATGACATCTTTGGGGAAGCCATACCAGAAGCTGTCAACAGTGGGTTACTTCAGTGGGGGAGAACCTGAGGGTCCTGGGTAGGTCTTGAGGGGATTTAAATTTTTTCCTTTATATGTTTTTGCATTCTTAAAAACCATAAGATTGTATTGCTTTATTACTATTTTTAATAACAGTTAATAGGAAAAGAGAGGAGACCGTCTTGCCACCACAAAAGTGAGAGGGCAGTTCTATGGCCACGTGGGAACCCTCTGGGACAGCTGCAATATGAAATCCTAAATGTGCAAACAACTCAGGAAAAAACAAGAAACATTTTGGGACACATTGTGGGACATTTACGTGAAAGGACACATTTATCGTATTCCAAGATAGTTTTTTATGACTTAGTTTTCTTGGTATACATCTGAAGGTTAGAAATGAGAATAGAATTTAAAATATGCAAGTACTTTTATAATTAAAAATGTTTCAAACATAAAAATGGATCTGTTTCCATAGTTATCATCTGAGCCGCCTTTCCCTGATGTTTGCTCAGCTCTCTGGCTCAGTTTCTTCCCCCACTCTCCTACTTGTGTTTTCTCTTCGGTTTTCAGTTGTGTATGCAACACTTTTAATTAGGGGCCCAATTTCAGTGGCCACTGACTTCTTCACTAACAAATCTATCCTCCCTTTTCATCCACTTCCAAACTTCTTCGTCCACCCTTCCCTATTTCCTACTCTTTCCTAACCTTCTGTTCTTCCTGCTCCGTGGAGAATTCTAGTCGCCAAATTCAAGGGCAGTTTTCCTAGCCCCAGGCTCCTTGACAATCCTGTAGATTTGGCATTGCCAATCAATTTCTTCCTCCCTCTGTTCTGAGACTGGCTCCTGCTCCTAACCTGGTCCTACCTGTAACTTTTCTCTGCCCACCAGCTGTGTGTTTTCCTCCCAAGAACCTGCCTTACTTAGCTCCATACTTTTCCTTTCTGCAGTTGCTGGTTGTGGGTGATTCCCCATGATTTCAAAGATCTCCTCTCTATGGATGACACTCAGATCTGTGTAGCTCAGACTCCTGAAACCTGTTGGGGCTGTTGCTGGAGGCAACTACATGGGCCTCTTCTTTAGCCTAGGCTGCGTCACAGAATGGTGACCTCCGACCATTTGGATTTATTATCTGGCAGCTCCTTGCTTCAAAAGAGACTGCTTTAGCAAACAAGGTGGAAGCTCTATCATCTTTGCGATCTAGCATTAGAAGTCACCTCCTTTCACTTTTGCCCTGTTCTATCAGTTATATATAACCGCCCCAGGGGAGAGGAATTACACTCTACCTCTAGAAAGGGTAGTGGCAAGGCTCTAGAGGAGTATGTGGAATGGACAATATCGGTGTTGCCATTTTTAGAAAAATACAATCTGTGGCAGTGGATCAACCAGTATTTGTTACATACTAAACTTGTTTCTGGCTAAACTCCTTCCTCCTTCCTCCCCCTCCCCAATGATCTATTATTATTAACTTCTCTGTTTCTATCAATGATACAACAAAGGGGAAGCTTTGTTATTGTCCTTGACTAGAGTGGGCATCAGTCTATTGTTGTAACTTTAAAACCACCATTTGATGAAGCATTGGAAAGAAAGAGTGAATACCAGAAGGCGAAGGCACCCTTTCTGAGAAGTAGATAATCAAGAATTGATTTGATTCCGTAGGTATTTACTGAGTGTCTACTGTATGTCAGGACAATGACAACTGCTGAGGATGTAAGGTCAAATACTCCTTCCTCCTCCTCCTCCTCCTTCTCTTCTTCCCTTAAATTTGGTTCCTGCTCTCTAGAAGCTTTTACTTTGGGGCTAAAAATGTGGCTAAGGCACTCCGAAAAACAGTTTCACAGTTTCTGATAAAGTTAAGAACACCACGTAACCACCAATCCCATTCTGAGGTATTTATCCAACTGAAATAAAAACCTATGTTCACACAAATACCTGCTTGTGAATATTTATAATGGCTTTATTAATAATCTCCCCAAAATGAAAACCCCCCAAATGTCCTCCAGCATGGGAATGGATAAGCAAATACATGGAATGAAATGCTACTGGTGAACAGAAGAAGGAGAAGAGGAGGAGGGGGAGGAGGACGAGGAGGACGAGGAGGAGGAGAAAGAACTCGAACAAACAACAGTACCCTGAATCTCGAGTGCATTATGCTAAGTGAAAGAAGCCAGCCTCAACAGGCTACAGGCACTATGTTTTTTATTTATATGATATTATAAGGCAAAACTGTAAGGACAGAAAATATAACAGTGGTTTAGGGGCCAAGAGTGGGGGTTAGTGCCAACTATGAAGGGTTTTTGAGGGAACTCTAGTGGATGGTAGGACTATTTTGTACTTCAGTTTTAATGGTATTACACACACCTGTATGCATTTGTCAAAAGTTGCAGAATGGTTACTAAAAATGCTGAATTTTACTGTCCATAAATTATACCTTAATTAGATACATATATTTATATCTTATGTATATAAATTTTACACATATAAAATAAAATAAAAAATATATAAAATTACAGGCACAGGTGGCATAGCATCAGACAGGTGGAGGTGGCATGGCAAGCTGGTTAGGGACATGGGCTCAGTGATCAGTCAGCCTGAGCTAAAAAGGCCTGGCTGAGATTTGGAGAAGGTAAGCTCTTCTTCCAGGTGCCTGGTTGGCTTTCTTAGTTCTCCAAAGTGCCATCGCCAGGATTACAAGAAAGCATGAAAATAAAGCCCTTAATGAGGTGGTTAGCATGTAACAAACATTAGTATTGGTTTTTTTTTCTTAAAAATAACAGCTCAAGGGGTGAGGTCTGTGGTCTAAGGGAGGGGATTAAAAAAAGCTTCGCAGAGGCAATAACATATGATTTAGGCTTTTAAAGATGAGCAGGAGTGATGCAGGTTGGCAGCAAGTGGAGTAAGTGTTGGGAAAGACATTGTAACAAGAGGGAACAGCACGTGCAAAGGCTAAAACAGAATGGCATATTTGAGGACCTTTCTTTTTATTTTATTTTAAAAAAGATTTTATTTATTTATTTATTTATTAGAGGGTTGGGGAGAAGCAGCGGGAGAGTGACAAGCAGACTCAGTTCTGAGTGCGGAGCTGAAATCAAGAATGGGACACCTAGGGTGCCTGGGTGGCTCAGTCAGTTAAGCATCTGCCTCCCAGGGTCCTGGCATTGAGCCCCACATCGGGCTCCCTGCTCAGCGGGGAGTCTGCTTCTCCCTCTCTCTTTGTCCCTCCCCTGCTCGTGCTCTTTCTCAAATAAATAAATAAAATCTTAAAAGAAAAAAAGAGTGGGACGCCTAACTGACTGAGCCATCCAGGCACCCCTGAAGCCCTTTAAATATGGGCATATCTGAAGCAGTAAGTTCAGGAGAAAAAGGAAGGGGAAGGGGATGATATGGATGTAGAATTCAGCAGAATGAGATTGTGAAGGGTCCATTTGAGATTCTGCATTTCTAATAAGCTTCCAAGTTATGCTAATGGTACTGTTTCATTGGCCACATTTTAAGCAGCAAGGACATAAACATCAAAGGAATAAAGTAGTGCAGAAAATAGGAGTGGTCAATCACTTTGAAGATGGGAAAGCACTAAGTCAAGATTGGGACTGAAAAACTCCAGTTATCAACTTTCAGGTTGAGGTATCTAACAGCAATCATTAGAATAGAAGCCACATTTGAGTGGTTGATGATTGCTTGCCAGGTATGGAAATTGGGTAAGAAAGTATAAACAACTCTTTTGTGTGGTTTGGCTTTGAAAGGGAACAGAGAGGTAGGGAGGCGGTTGGAGGGGGAATTGTAGTTTTTACTATTAACTTTTAAGATGGAAGACATTCAAGTATTTTATTTTTACTTTTTAAAGTAAGGTCTATGTCCAACGTGGAACTTGAATTCACAACCCCAAGATCAAGAGTTACATGCTCTACCAATTGAGCCAGCCAGGTGTCCCAACTTTTGAGTATTTAAAAAAAACTGTTGAGAAGCTCCCGGGTGGCTCAGTCGATCTCAGCTCAGGGACTCGATCTCAGCTCAGGTCTTCATCTCAGGTTCCTGAGTTCAAGCCCGTCCTTGGGCTCCACCCTGGGTGTGGCGCCTACTGAAAAAAAAAAAAAAAAAAAAAAGCCGTTGAGAAGGATCCTGTGAAAAAGAGAGAAGTTGGATACACAAAGAAGAATGGGATGACCTGAGAAGGGTTGAGTTTTGTCAGATATAGAAATAAAAATATAAGGTGTCCAGTTAAATCCGAATTCCAGAAAGACAAAGAGTAACTTTTCAGTGTAAATACGTCCCCAAAATTTCCGGGCGTCCTGTATCTTATCTGGCAGCCCCTAGAAAGGGGGATTTTTGGGCAAAAAGGTTATAGCCCCTGATATAGTACCAGAAGAGGGTCGGAACTGTACAGTCCTTCTCAGCTGTCACATTTCAGGACTCTATAGAGTTCCCAGTTCTACCAGAACCGTTAACAAGTAGAGACACTGCTTTGAATTTCAGCTTTTGTCGTTTCCCCATTTTCTCTAGGATTGCAACCGGGCAGGATAATGCTGGGTGAAAAGCTGTGGAAAAGTTCTAGTGTTGAAAATCAGCTCGTAAATGATGAAGAGCTTTTTGAACTGCGAACGGGCTCTGGATTGGGTACATAGCACGGTGAGTCACAGGGCGTCCGGCCGGGGTCCAACTGTGGACACCAACTCTACTCAACTCAAGGGCAGGCAGGGAGCCCCATCCCAGCGACCCGCAAGCGCCTGCGCCCTGCCGCGGCCCCGCCCTCTCCCAGGCTGGCATCCGGGGCTCGGGCAGGGGCGTGTCGGGGTAGAGGGGCGGGAGGCAGCGGAAAGGAAAGATGTCGTGGGAGGCTGGATAAGCGGGTAGGGAGGCGAGGGGGCGGGGGCGGAGCAAGGGGCGTGTCGGAACGAACGCGCTGTCACGTGACGTGCGTGGCGACGTGTCGGCCATCTTGTGTTGTTGAGGCTGAGGGCTGACTTGGGTTCTGAGAGACTCCCTGTCCCGGACCGCAGGTAACCAGCGACTCCGTCTCACTCCCCTGCCCGGCTCCGCTCCGCTCCGCGCCCTGGCTCTGCCGTCTCCCGCCGCCCCACACGGAGCCGCCCGGGCCTCCCGCCTGTGCTCGCGTCCTCGCTGCTCCGGCCCGACCCGGCCCAGCCGCATGGACACCCACAGGCCGCCCCGGCAGCGGCCGCGGCCGGCTCGGGCGTCAGGCGAGGGGACAGGTCAGGCGCGGGGCCGGAGGTAGCCTCCTCCCCGGCGGGGGGCACGCTGGGCCCGGGCGCGTCTCGGCCGCCTAGCCGGGGAGCCCCCTTCTCCAGGGCCCGTTGGCATCGCGGTGGGAGTCGAGGAAGGGAAGAAGCTGGTGGGGTGGGCAGTGTCAGGCCGATTTGTTCAGGGCCAGAGGGTTTGCCTTCTAACTGCTCCCCGGGCCGGCCACCCGCCAGCCTTGGGGTGGCCGGGGTAACAGCTGCTTCGGCCAGACAGCTGCTCCTGCCAGCCCTCTTCCCCACACCTGGCCTTCCGGAGCTGCACCTTTGCCTTCCTGACCAAGCATCTGCACTGGGGAGACTTTTTCTGTGGCGAAAGGACTGGGTCTGGACCAGGCCTGAGGCAAGGTGGAGCCATGATCTGAACCTGGGACCGAGGTTGGGAAAGTCGAGCCCGAGGCAGCTTTGGGACCCGAACATTCACGTCAGGTTGAAATGGGCATTAGCCTTTACGTGTCAGCAGTTTCCTATGAAGCACTTTGAATACTTCAGTTTTGTGACTGAAACATAAATCACATTTATGTTTTCGACCACAGAAGGGTGTATGAAAGAAGCAGCTTGTATGATCGTGTTTGGGAAGCAGTAACGTTGATTTGCATTTATGTAGCACTGTGTTTTGTTTTTTCCTTTCCCTGAAAGTCAAAGCACTTAAGCACACCTAGTTTTTCTGTAAGGAAGGTAAGTATTCCAATTAAATTTACAAGAAATTGAGGAGGGGGCCAGACGCTATGAACAGTTTCTTATCCAGTGTTAGGTATCTTGGATTATAGGCAGTTTGGATTCCCAGTGTTGTGTGCAGGGAAGATATTCTCTCCTGTAGTATTTCCTTTTTAGAATCTAATGGCTTCTTAGGTTTAAAACAGTTTTCCCTTGTCAGTCGTTTCTGTACATTAACTTTCACCCATCTAATATTTGTAGTTCTAGCCTTGCAGAGTTTGTTCATTTTGGTTAGAGCACATATGTGTTCTCTCATTCATTGATGATTTTATGTGTTTTACCGATTAGTGTACCAGATTTTGGAGTGTTCAAACTGGATGGAATATGTACTTTTCTGTTACATCAGATATTGACATCAGTAGAAGACACCAGGAAAAAAATTTAGAAGTTGCGTGTGTCTGGAAAAATGCCACACAATTCTTCCTTTACATTTAACACCAAGGAGTACACTGGTAATGGTAGTGATTTATTGGGAAAGAAAGGGCTTTACACCTTTTTTGTACTTGACAGAGCATTATAGAATTTTGAGACCGAGGAGGCAGAAGGGACTATGTACTTCCATTCATTTATTCATTCATTCACACATTCATTTATTTGACATCTTTTGAGACTCTATTACAATGTTGGGTGCTGGGAGCAAAACAGACCAAAAATTTCTTTCTCAGTGGGGCTCATTTCTACACAGATAAATAAAAGCTCAGGTAAAATATATAGTGTTGTGGTAAATGATGTGGAAAAAAAACGAGACAGGGAAATAGGATGATAGGGATTTGGGAGTTAATTTGGGGGGGGGGGAGGGTGTTTATTTTAAGTAGAGTGCCCTGGGAAGGCTGCATAGAGAAGCTTACGTTTGAGAAAGTACCTGACACCAGTAAAGGAGTAATTCCTGTAGCTATTTGGGGAAGGAATGCTCCAGGCTAGGGAAGCTAAGGCAAAGATCCTGAGGCAAAAACTGAAGTGGGAACAGGTCAGGTGCTGGGAAAAATATGGAGCTAGCTTAGCCAGAGAGGCGCAAGTGAGAGGGAGGCTAGTAGAACAAGTGTACCCTACTCATTGGTACTAAGATGAGAGAAGTTATTCAGTGACTTAGAAATTTTTTCCACACCTCTTGTGACTATTAGAAAGGGAGATCAGATTCTGGGGATTTGGGCGTATACTGGCCCAAATCCCCTTCCCTCCATATGACACACACTCACCCCATTTTGGAAAAATTCAGGCTGCTCATATAACATGTCTCAGGATATTGTCATGAAATATCTTTCTTAAATGTTTTTAAATGAGATGGATGATAAACTGCCTAAAAGATTTCTCAAAAGGAATTGCTTTCAAAGAAGGGGATCTTTGGAATACTTCTGAATATTTGAAAATTTAGGGAAAAGAATTTGCTTTGAAGTTTAGACACATTAAGAAATATAACCTGGAAGAATGATTGAATCAGCATATTGACTTACATTATTCTTAATCTGATTAGTAAGAATTAAGAATTTCTCTTAATTCTGTTCTGTCCAGCCTACTTTTAAATTTCTCAGGGTCTCTTCCACTAATTTATTTGTATGTCTTTTATAATATTTAACACGTGTTTGAGGTTTTTTTTTTTTTTTTAATTTCTCTGCTTTTACTTTTCATACTAGTTCTCCAATTCTTTGATACTTAATAGGCTTTTTTCTTTGGAAAAAATTTTTTTCTGATTTCCTTCCAGGTTATCTCCATATGCTTATTACTGAGCTTTCAAAAATGTTTTCTTTCATTTTAATTCACCTGAGGAATTTAATATCTTGGTTTTGAAATGCTTTTGCTGGTGAGTCAAGTTGCATATATGAAAAATAATTTGTCATAGCTTGCTTGAAACTCATGAGAAGAGAGGAATTACAACTTCAGGGTGTGAGTGGAGCTCCTTGTCTAAAAGGAGACATAGCAGTGATATGGATGAAGTGGTATTTTAACGAATTCCCTTTTTCCCTCTTGTTCCTTTGTTGAATTTTTGAAATGACATTTCCATATTCTGTCTTTGATGTCATATCAGCCCATTCATTCTCATGACTCTGCATTTTAATACTCCATTTTTTGTGTGTGTTTGTATGTTGACTTTCACACTGGAAGATGACACTACTGATAGTGATTGTTGTATGGGAGGACCTTTTGGGTGAAAAGATTATTATTGTCCCTTTTACCCTTGCCACTCTAAAAGATCTTTGATTTGTGCCATTTTCAAAGACTGACTTCATTTGTAGTTCTCCATTATCCCCTGCTGATTAAATTTTCAGTACTTTCTGTTTTATTCTATTTCTTATAGATTATAGTGGGACCAGTCTCATTAGGTTGAATCTACAGCCTATGTTGGTGTTAATCCGGGTATATTAGAGGCAAGTTAAATGTCCATTTTCCTTCAGCAGTTTGAATTGCCTTAACATTATTTGGTCATCATTGTAAAATTCTGAACCCAAACCTTTTTTTCCCCTTTTAACCCTCCTAGGATTTTACAGTGTTAAAGTTCTAGGATTTCCATTCATTTTTAATGTCCCGAAAAGTTACATATTTTTAAATATATAAGTAGATTTTTACTCCATAAGCAAGCTTACTTAGAGTCCTAATGTTTCTTGACCTGATTAGCATTTTTTCATTTTTTAATGCTCTCAGGTGACTGAGAAATACAGATTGATTAATTATACAGGAATGCAGAATGATATCTTTGTTGAATTGCCTACACACACACACACACACACACACACACACACACACACACATATACATATACATACATACATTTTTTTTTTTTTAAGTAAGCTCTGCGCCCAACTTGGGGCTTGAACTCATGACCCCAAGGTCAAGAGTTGTGTGCTCTACCAACTGAGCCAGCCAGGCACCCTGAATTGCCCATAATTTTTTGTGTGAGGTTGAGGGAGGAGATGGGGGAGGTTTGAAAAACAAAAGAATATTCCCTTAAGTGACCACAATTAAGTTTATAAAAATATTTTCAACGTATTTTATACCTACCTACTTCAAGTAATTAAAGTACACAATATTATATTTTCTTGTTAACCACGGAGTTTCATTAACTACAAAGAACTTGAACTTAATTTTTGCTTGTAATAGGAGATACTCCAGAGCTTATTCTCTTGAGTTAGGCCCAGAGAAGACTTTATTACCTAGTTCTCCCCTCTTTTCCTTCTGCCTGCCCTTATAAAAGTAGACTTAAGTGCATAAAGTTGATTGACCTTTTGGACATTATAATAACATGGCTACTTTTTTGCAAAATTAAATCAAAAGGCAGAAGTGGCTTACGTTGCTTTTTTGCTGTTAATAAAATTATCAACTTTAATTTGTAGTTGTTTTTTGACTCATAGCAGCATTCAAAGCATTATTTGATTTTAGCTGAGAAACCATTTGAAGCTACCGTGTTTCAGTCCACTCCTTGTCACTTGAAATATCAACATCCTGTGGATTTTTAAGGTGCTGTCTCAGTAGAGCCTTAAAAGAGGGTTGTGATTTTGCATCTGAAAGCACGCCAGGAGCTTTGCTCCTTGGGATTTTGGCAGTGATTATATTTCTTGGGGTCACTGATTACTCGCATAGGATACATCCTGTATTACTGTGTTGCTGGCTTTCACTTTTCTATCAGGTATGCTTAAAAATTAATACCATATCCCTGTAATGTGGTTTAGATTGAAAACCCTAAGTAATCACTTTCCTAAACCCTGTATTTCCTAAATGCTCATTTTTTAGCTTCATCCTAATCACTTAGAAGTTTTGTTAAAAACATGTATTTTTTAGTCCCACTTCAGAGCTACTGAGATAGACTCTTTAAATGTTAGGAAAGTGGAAGTTAGTTTATAAGCACACAATGTGATTCTAGTATTTTAACCTGGTTTGGAATCATTTTCTGTTAAAACTATTCATGAGAAGAAGGTATGTTTTTAAAGTTTCCTAAGAGGTTGATTATTGGGTCAATTATTTTAATACTTTTGTTATTTACAGTGTTAAAAGGACCTGAACAAAGTCTGCTCACATCTCCTGCTGTGAACCAGCAGAACTTTTGAACAGGTGAGTGTTGAAGGGAAGCACAGAGCTAAGAGCTAATGCAAACATAATTTTTGCACTTAAGGTTTCAGGGGTTTTTGTCATGTTTTTTTTCCTGAGGTTAGGTAGTGATAGAAAAATTTCTTATGAACCATAAGAATAATCATGCCCTTTCTGCATTGATACTGGTATGGTATTTGTGTCTTATACTCTTTTAATGATTTTCTGATGGCACGAAACAGGAAGAAGAATGATTTGGGGGCAGGAGTGAGGAGGTATCTTAAAGAACCCGAGGGCTGTTGGCTTTCATGAAGGACACCAACCAGAAACTGGGAAACATTCAGGAGCCAAGACAGTCCAGATAGTACTAACCTCCCTGCTGGCTAGTCAGTGTCCACTCTTGTCTCTTTTTAGCCTGCTTTATCTTTTCACAAGCTGGCCTTTTTCTGCTTTAATACGTGGGAAGAAAATCACCACCTTATTCCTGGAGCCACATATGAGCTCAGGCTCTAGTGCCACTAGCCAACTGGTTAGTAGCTCATTGTCCACGTTTTAAATTCTTGGGAGGGAAAATTTGATTGGTTGAAGTTTGTCCAGTTCTCTGTCATTGCTCCAATTAGTATGGCCATAGGGTTGGAGTCTAGAAATACAAACATAGTTGAAAGATCCCACTTCTGAGAGTGGGTGCAGGTCTCAGAGAAGGCGTAGTTTTGGCTCTTCTGGCAGAAACCCACAGAACCTTCTGTATGTTTTTCCTTTCCTAGAAAAATTTTCTGTAGATAGGTTGGCAGTTTCAGTTTATTTGTCCTGAAGAGTTAAAATAGATGCATATCTTTTGGTCAACGAGGCCCAGTAGTTCTCACCAAGCATCCTCGCTTGAACTTCCTAGTGCAACATTTTAACAAACGTTCTTGATTTAGGGAGTTCGGAGGAGTGTTTGCGATAAAGGTTCAGCAGATGAACGTAAGCAAGTGAGAGGTTTGATTTGTGGAGAAATTCATTGGTTACTTTTCATTTATTGCTTTTATAAATTTTAATTTCTGGGTGCTTTTTATAGTATTAAGCACCCTTGAGTATTAGGAAGCCATGGAGAATTTGAAGGTTGGGACTTACTATATGAGATCATACATTCACATTATTTGAATGGTAGCTGGGATTTTTTCACTGTTGAGAAAGAATCAATGAGATATAGTATAAACTTTTGTATTGACATGTTTTTGTATTCTAGAATTATTAGGTAATACTGAAGCAAGCTTTTTTTTTAATGGAGCATTTTGAAGCCCTGTTTATTTTTTTTTAATAGCTTGTATGTACTTGGTGACATCTAATTACTTAATTTATTTATGACTTAAATCTTGTTGGTATATTAGTATATTGAGATTTTTGATGCAAAGCCTAGGGATTCTAATAAAAGTTATGTATTGTAGAGCGATGTATCCAATGACAGGCCACAGATGTGACTTCCTATGATACTTTTTTTCAGCCAGGGTTCCTTTAGCAGATTGCAGCTAAATTCATTTTTAAGGTAGGATAGCCTTCTCTTATATTGTGTGTTTTCTTTAATCTGGATTTTGAGGTAAGGTATATTCAGCCTTACTGAGTTAAGGCTTTGTGAAGTTTAAAAAGATTTCCGCATAATCTGTGTAAAACTTCCACAGGCTCTGGGGATCCCTCTCTGGAAAACATTGGCTTGTGATGAGATTATCAAATGACATGGTAATGTTTATGGCATTGTGATTTTTCCTAGAATAGTTTACTGGTTGCTGATTTTGTTCTTCTTTCGCCAAAAGGTGGGAAAATAGAAATGTTTACATGTTGTTCATAAGCTTTTCTTATGGCAGTTATAGCTTTTCTTCTTATAGTGATATCATGGCCAGTATGTTCTTTGGGAACAGAGCTCCTTTTATTCAAGTTGTCCTGGGCCTGGAGGAAGTCTTGGGAACTCTGGTCTCTTCCGTATTGGTTCTTTGGTTGCAGTTACTGACAGGAATTGGCAGAGGTGCTGTCCTGGTACTTGCTAATTGGTAAATCATGGCTCAGGCCTTGAAGACATATTTATATCCAGGGGCTATCACGATTAGCTCCTTGAGAATTGAGATGGTATCACCCAAACCATGGTCAGTTGAGGGACTGGATGTGAAGCCATCCTGCAACATCAGTGGGTCAGAGAGCCTTGATTTATATTTTGGAACCTGACACACTTCTTGAGTCTTTTAAACTATTTATACCATTGTTTTGTTTATTTAAAGATTTTATTTATTTATTTGACAGAGAGAGAGAGAGAGAGACAGAGCGCGTGTGCACAAGCAGGAAGAGTGGCAGACAGGGAGAAGCTGGCTCCCTGCTGAGCATGAGGCGTTATGTGAGACTTGATCCTATGACCCTTGGATTGTGACCTGAGCTCAAGGCAGATGCTTAACCGATTGAGCCACCCAGGCCACCATTATTGATGAAGTTTCTGATAGTGTGTTAGGAGAATCTATTCTCCCTACCTAGAGGGCTTACTGTATTGCTTAATTGAGTGATGCAGAGGGGTAGAAATTGAAGGATAGTGGAACAGAGTAGGAGATTGGGAAAAGGAGAAAAAGTGACTTCCACAAAATGAATTCCTCTGAAACTTGCAAGGAAATGGAGAAACAAGAAAAAGGTAATCAAGCAGTATTGAGCACTGTATCATTATGTCATGAAAAGTTTGTGGCGTTTTAAAACAGTGAAATGGGGGCATCTGGGTGGCCCATTTGGTTAAGCGTCTGCGTTTGGCTCAGGTCATGATCCCAGGGTCCTGGGATCGAGCCCTGCGTTGGGCTCCCTGCTCAGCGGAAAGCCTGCTTCTCCCTCTCCCACTCCCCCTGCTTGTGTTCCCTCACTTGCTGTCTCTCTGTGTCAAATAAATAAATAAATAAAATCTTAAAAAAATAAAGCAGTGAAATATAGGTTTAATTTTTTGTTATTACTTGTAACTTTAGGTAAATAAGTTAACCTCTTGTAGCCTGATTTTCCTTACCTGTATAGTATATCCCATAGTGGTTGTGGGAATTAAAAATCTAAAATGCCTCGTGTAATGCCTGGTACCCAGTAAATGGGCTCTCAGTAGATGGTAGCTTTTATGATTGTTATTGCTATGTAAATAGGTACATTTTGATTATAAAATTTCATCTTAAAATCTGAATGGAGACATCAGTGAATTTTGTTTGTAAGTCTTTTTTGTTTTGTTCTCAAGCCAACAAATATTTGAATAGCTGCTTTGTGATGAGTCCTGGGCTAGCTATACTGGTGAGCAAAACACACAGGGACCTATCTTCACAGGGCTTATAGCCTAGTGGCAGAGTCAATCAAACAAATCATATAAGTAAATTTCAAAATGTGAAAAGTCTTCTGTGCTTGGAAAAGAGATATTTTTAAGACCTAGATACTTTTTAAGTAATTGTTGCATTTTGGATCTTGGCGTTCTTGTCAGTGATATTTTATGCCCCTTGATAATGCTTTTCAGGGTATGTATGTTCTAAGTTAATTTATGTATTTCTTTTGTTTGTCATTTTTTTCTTTTTCTCTGAGATACACATTCTCAACTTTGTGATCTTAGGACTCCTTTATCCTTTTAAAAGTTAAAGGACCCCAAAGAGCTTTTGACTTTAGTTCTGCGTGTCTGTATTATATTGAGAAATTTAAAATGATTTCATTTAAAAATACTGATAATCTCATTACATGTTAACATAAACATATTTTAAATGAAAAACACGCATTTTCTAAAATATTTTTTAAAAATTTGGTGAAAAGAGTGGCATCGTTTTACCTTCTTGTAAATTGCTTTTACGTCTTTATGGAAGGCAGCTGGATTCTCATATCTGCTTCTCCATTCAATCAGTTGCTGTTTATTACTTCGGTTGAAATATATGAAGGTCATTCATCCTCACAGAGATATGTATGTAGTTGGAAAAGGGAGAAGTATTTTAAGAGCTTTTTCAAATAATTGCAGATACTCTTTGTACACCAAAATTCAGCACGTAGTAGTTTTTAAAGGTTAGTTGTAATGTGAAATTTGAATTTTATCAGTGCACTTTTAATATTTTGTTACATTAAAATCCATTGATCTATCTCCCACCTTAAATGAATATTTTATATAAACAGTATCAAAAATTGCATTCATATAACTCATTACCCATCAGGAAAGCCGTTAATTATTGGGGAAGTCTTAAGTACTGGAAAACCCATCAAACTTGGTGGTGAATAGTTTTCCAAAATTCTGATTTTGCTTGAAAGCTCAAATTTTATTATTGGCAACAAGTACTGACAATTTTTGTTTTTTGTTTTGTTTTTGAAGTGACAGTGGCAATTCATTCGTTTTTGAAAAAATGTCTGCTAAATACCCAGGTCTGTGTGTTAGTTACTGTTTCACTGCTTTGCATGATCAGTGCAGTGCCAACACTGAAAAGTGCAAATAATATCTTAGTATTGTTATGATAAAAGTTTCTGACATCATGGATATCTTGAAAGAGTTTCAGAAGACCCTGCTTTGAATTGCTACTCTGGGGAGTGGAACAGTTTTCAATGTTCTATTTACATATGGTAGATAGGGTTTTTTGTTTTTGTTTTTGTTTGTTTTTTAAAGCATTAAAAAAATAAGTAATGAAAAAAATAAAATAAATAAGTAATGGTTTGAAATAGAAACTGCAATAAACATATCATTGAGGTCATTTTAGATTTCAGAGAGCTTTTAGTGCTGGATAGATGTGGATTTGTTCATAAGTTGTGATTAGTTATAAAATACTTGTCTCTAATAGTCTTATAAAATCAATCTTCTATGTCAGCGCTGTCTAACAATTTTCTGCTGTGATGGAAATGTTCTATAAATCTGTATCATCAGATACTTGTAGCCATTAGCTGCTTATGACTGTTGAGCACCTGAAATGTGGTTGGTGTGATTGAGGAACAAATTGCATTTTTTTAAGTCCAAAAAACTTTTTGAGTTATTATGACTCAAATTCCCTTATTTTTATAGTAGTCTTTTTTTCAATATTAGTCTTTATTTTATTTTTAAATATTTAGGGATGCCTGGGTGGTCAGTTGGTTAAGCATTTGCCTTTGGCTCAGGTTATGATCTCAGGGTCCTGGGATGGAGTCCCACATCAGGCTCCTTGCTCAGCAGGGAGCCTGCTTCTCCCTCTTTCTCTGCCGTTCCCCCTTGCTTGTCCCCCAACCCTCTCTTTCTGACAAATAAAATCTTTTCAAAAAATTACTTTTTTTTTTTTGAGAGACGGAGAGAGTGCGAGGAAGGGCAGAGGGAGGAGGAGAGAGAGAATCCCAAGCAGGCTCCACCCCCAGTGTGGAGTCCAATCCAGAGCTCGATCCCACAACCCCAAGATCACCACCTGAGCTGAAATCCAAGATTTGGATGCTCAACCAACTGAGCCACCCAGGTGCTCCTAGTTATTTATTTTTAAGAACAGTTTTAGATTTACAAAAAAACTGAGTAGTACAGAGATCTCCCATATATACTACACCCAGTTTTCCGTATTATTAACATATCATATTACTGTGGTATTTTGTTACAGTTAATGAATCTGTACTGTTACATCATTATTAGCTAAAGTCCATAGTTTATTCAGATTTCCTTAGTTTTACTTAGTGTGTTTTTCTGTTGTAGGATCCATCTGGGATACTGCATTACATTTAGTCACGTATCCATAGGGTCCTCTTGGCTGTGATAATTTCTCAGACTTCCCTGTTTTTGTTTTTGTTTTTATTATGTTAGTCACCATACAGTACATCCCTGGTTTTTGATGTAAAGTTCAATGATTCATTAGTTGCGTATAACACCCAGTGCACCATGCAATACGTGCCCTCCTTACTACCCATCACCAGCCTATCCCATTCCCCCACCCTCCTCCCCTCTGAAGCCCTCAGTTTGTTTCTCAGAGTCCATAGTCTCTCATGCTTCATTCTCCTTCTGATTACCCCCCTTCTTTATCCCTTTCTTCCCCTACCGATCTTCCTAGTTCTTATGTTCCATAGATGAGAGAAATCATATGATAATTGTCTTTCTCTGCTTGACTTATTTCACTTAGCATTATCTCCTCCAGTGCCGTCCATGTTGCAGCAAATGTTGAGAACTCGTTCTTTTTGATAGCTGAGTAATATTCCATTGTATATATGGACCACATCTTCTTAATCCAGTCATCTGTTGAAGGGCATCTCAGCTCCTTCCACGATTTAGCTATTGTGGACAATGCTGCTATGAACATTGGGGTGCATCTGGCCCTCCCTCTTCACTACGTCCCTGTTTTTAATAGTCTTGAGGCATTAATGGTTAAGTGTGTTTGTGGAGTGCCTCTCTGTTGGAATTTAGATGTTTTTCTCATGATTAGAATGGGGTTAAGGGTTTTGGGGCGGAAGACCACAGAGGTAAAGTGCCATTTTCATTACATTATTTTAAGAGAACGACTATCAGTGTGATTTATCACTGTTAATGTTACCTTGATATCTGGTTGACTTTGATTCCTTGTCAGGTTTGTCCACTGTAAAGTCACTCTTCTCCCCCTTGAGGACCTGAATTAAAGTTTATTGAATTTTACTTCATATAGCCATATGTGGCTAAAGGATGCTATATAAGATAGCACAGTTCTAGACAATGTTTTATTCAAAACTTTATGTAACATTTATTTTTTTAAAGATTTTATTTTTAAGTAATCTCTACACCCATGTGGGGCTTGCATTCACAACCCCGGGATCAAGTGTTGTGTGTTCCACTGACTGAGCCAGCCAGGCGCCCCTAACGTTTATTTTAATCAGTTTAAAGAAAGATGATTTAACATAAAAGAAACAAAATGTTAGGCTTGGAATGCATAACTGTTTGAGAGAGGCAGTCTATTTTTAGTAAGCTTAGTCTTTTTTAAATTCACCTTTTTTTTGAAGTATAATTTATATAGAATAAAGTGCCTTCATTTAAAGTACCTCATTAAATGTACATTTTGATGAGTTTTGATAAATGTATATACCTGTATAACCATCACCACAATTAAGATACGTAACATTTTTATCACCCGTAGAAGTTTCCTTCTTTTTGTGGTCGTTTTCCCTCCCCCACTACTGAGTCTATTTTCTGTGACTGTAGATTAATTTTGCTTCTTCTAGGATTTTATACAAATGGAATTATTCAGTATGTATTCTTTTTGGGTCTGGCTTCTTTTACTCAGCGTAATGTGTGATTCATTCATGTTTCTGCATGTATCAGTAATTAGTTTTATATTGCTGAGAATATTGGGTATG
Organism: Ailuropoda melanoleuca; assembly: GCF_002007445.2. Lineage (NCBI taxonomy): Eukaryota > Metazoa > Chordata > Mammalia > Carnivora > Ursidae > Ailuropoda > Ailuropoda melanoleuca. The sequence goes on from NC_048219.1 coordinate 192,258,359, forward strand.
ACTATTAAAGTATTTATCCATTCATCTGTGGCTAAACGTTTGGGTTGTTTTTGCCTTGGGGCTGTTAGGAATAAAGCTGAACTTAGTTTCATGGCATGGGTAGTGATTGAAGTTGTGGTGAATTACAGTGCTTATCACAACACTAAATTAGGAATTCAAATTTCTTTTAGGGTGAGGAGAAAAGTCAGCAGAGCATCTATAATTTTTTTGAAGATGTACCATAAAAAGGGTAATTAAGAGAAATAAATAGTATTTTGCAAGGTTTCATATATAATGTGTGGTCAGATAGATGCAGATAATTCTTTGATTTTTGATGATATTCTGGGAAAAAAAGTTCTTCGTTCCTTTTCCTAGGGTTAACTGTATAATAATAAAATGGATAATTGAAGTCAAATTTTGCTTCATGAAGTTTTGTCATCAGTAATTATGTTTAACAGATCTTATTTTCAAAATTATTAAAAAATGTTTGCAAGTTGGGGCACCTGGGTGCCTCAGTTAGTTAAGCATTTGATTTCGGCTCAGATCTTGGGGGCCTGGAATCAGGCAGGGTGTTGGGCTCTTTGCTCAGTGGGGAGTTTGCTTGTCCCTCTTCCTCTCCCCCTGCTTGTGCTCTCTTTCTCTCAAATAGATAAAATCTTTTTTAGTAACTGCTACACCCAACGCGAGATTTGAATTCACAACCCTGAGATCAAGAGTTGCATACTTCACTGACTGAGCCAGTCAGGCGCCCCCTTAAAATTGCTTTTTAAACTGAGTTAATGTTCAAAAAAATACTAACTTTTGGGGCGCCTGGGTGGCTCAGTCAGTTAAGCGTCTGCTTTCATCTCGGGTCACGATCCAAGGTCCTGGGGTCGAGCCCCGTATCAGGCTTTCTGCTCAATGGGGAGCCTGCTTCTCCCTCTCCCTCTGCCTCTTTCTCTCACATAAATAAAGTCTTTAAAATATTAACTTTTTAAAAAAATTTTTATTTGAGAGAGAGAGAACGTGCATGAACAGAGGGGGGGAAACAGAAGGAGAGGGAGAGGGGAGGGCTCCATCCTAGTACACTGGGATCATACATGACCTGAGCCGAAGGCAGACGATTAACCAACTGAGCCATCCAGGTGCCCCATTATTAACTTCCTATGACATTTATGTTGGGATTGTAAATGTATTTCATACAAACCAGGCAAACATTTTTTGAGAATGTTTTGAGAATTAAGATCGTTTGTCATAAAAGTAATTGAAGAATGTTGCAAATTATGAAAGCAGGGATAAAATCATTAATCTCACCTCACTAATATTTCTTCATTTCTATCTTCTCTTTGTGTTTTAATGACATATGAGTAATTATACTCTTGTGTGCAAACCTCATTGTACCTGTATTCTGTTGAGTGAATGTGCTGCTTTTATAAGATTGTTTCCTGTCTTTATAAAGACAAGTGATGTGGTGTTTGTGATTCTCCCTTCATGGTTCCTTTTCATTGTTTTACTTAGCTTTTTTCTGAAGTTTGGAAAAAAGTGCGTTCTAGACCAACGTATTTTAGCCTAGTGACTGAATCTTGCTTCATTTAATTTAATTTAATTAATTTTTTAAAGTAATCTCTACCCCATTATGGGACTCGAACTTATGACCCCGACATCAACAGTTGCATGCTCCAGGCACCTGGGTGGCTGAGTCAGTTAAGCATCTGACTCTTGATATTGGCTCAGATCTTGATTGCAAGGCTGTGAATTTGGGCCCTTTGTTGGGCTCTGTGCTGGGCATGGAGCCTACTTTAAAAAAAAAGAAAAATAGGGGCGCCTGGGTAGATCAGTTGGTTGGGCAGACGACTCTTGATTTTGCCTTGTATTTAATCTCAGGGTCGTGAATTCAAGCCCCATGTTGGGGCTTTAAAAAAAAAAAAAGAGTTGCATGCCCTACCCAGTGAGCCAGCCAGGTGCCCCCTATTTTAACCTTTTTCAAATTGAGGTATAAGATATAGTAAATAGGTGCACAAATCTGAAGTGTGTACCTGGAAAAGTTTCATATATGTATACATTTCTGTAATCACCAGTTAGATCAAGATAGTGAACATTTCCAGCACCCCAGAAGGTTCCTTCTTCGTCACTAGTTCTGTTTCCCTGATGAGCGTATTTCTGACATGTGTCACCTTTTGATTACTTTATTAACATTGTATCACAGGAATCACACAATGTACGTTCTTTGGTGGCTGGCTTCTTTTGCTGACATGTCTGCAGAGATCCATGCGATATTGTTGTATCAGTAGTTGGTTTTTTTTTTTTTAATTGCTGAGTGTTTTCGTTTTATGAACAGTTTAACTTTTTATTTTGAAATAACTTCAAATTTACAGAAAAGCTGCCAAAAATTATTAAGATTTTTTGTGTGTTCTTGTAGTTCAGTCACTGGTTTTTAACATTTTCTGTATTTACTTTATCATTCATTCCTTTCTTTGCATGTATGTATATATGTAATTCTTAACATAATTTATAATATATAACATTTTATATAAGTTTTTGTTTCATTTGAGAGTATGATATAAACCTCATGCTTCTTTTCCCTTAAACATTTCAGTGGTTTTTTTTGTTGTTGTTGTTTGTTTTTGTTTTTTTTTGGGGGGGAAGGGTCAGAGAGGGGGAGAGAGAGGGAGCCTGATGTGGTACTTGATCCCACGACCCTGAGATCATGACCTGAGCTGAAATCAAGAGTCAGATGCTTAACGACTGAGCCACCCAGGAGCCCTGACGGTTGTTTCTTTAATGTTTCTTAGAGCATAATTTTTGTTGGTTCAAGATGAAATTAAGAATCATGTAGGCACCTGGTCTTTGTATCTCTATGTCTCCCTTAATCTGGGAGGATTTCTTCAGGTTTTTTTTTGTTTTGTTTTGTTTTGTTTTTGACTCTTATGACACTGATATTTTGGAGAGTATAGTTGATTGATTTTGTGTCTGTCAGTTCGGGTTTATCTGATGTTTTTTTCAGGATGAGCTTCAGTTTATGCATTATTGTCAGGAATGTAACAAATACTGCTGTATTCTTCTCAGTGCATCACATCAGGAGGCACGTGGTGTTCATTTGTCTCAGTTTTCATGATATTACCTAACTTAGTAACAGCCAGATGGAAGAGACGCATAGGGCAAGGTATGTGGGAATGGGTGCAGAGCTTCCGTGCTCTCTCTGGCATACCATCCTCTCCTTGAAGCTCCCCTACAATTTGTTTATTCATTCATATGTTGATGATCATTTGTGGTGATGAACATAGTAGCCAAATCTCAGTTTTTGGTAATTTTGAATAAAGCTACTATGAATATCTTATCTTTGTCTTTTGGTTAAAATTTCCCTTGAAAATTTCCCTTGAAAAATACCTAGCAGTGCATTATGGGATCATGGGGTAGGCATGTATTTACATTTGATAGATATTGCCAAACTGTTTTCTGAAGTGGTTGAACTAATTTGCACTAATGGAGTTATTAATCTTGTGTTATCTTAATCCAGATCTGCCTAAGGTAAAAATAGCTTGCTGCTGCAATGGGGACAGAACTATTCATTTATTTGGGACTGTGTGCGTGAGGATGCTAGAAGGGTAGCTCTTTTTCTGCCCTTGGAAAATGGAGGTAAGGAAGTGTGGGGGCAGATTCAGGTTCCTAGGTGTTCATTCTGGTAGTCTTTATCAGACTATGTATGGTACTGCTTGGACTTCATCCCAGATTTGCCATAGTTTTTTGGGGGCTAAATTTTGCATATCCAGGAGATAGAGATTTGCAGCAGTGGAAAATTTTTATGAGAAAGATCAGGAGGTTTTAAAGGAGTATATGTTTTGAAATGTTAGTAGTCAGGTTGTCATGACTTCTAGAAGTAGTATCAGGGAATACTTTCAGAGTTCAACTGTCAGCTGCTGTGCCGGATTCTGATTCTGCTTTGGCTTCTCCTTGCTGTGTTTCTCCAGTTAGGACTTAAACTACATAGATCTGTAGCTCCTTCATGTTAGTTGTGATTGTGTGTGCCGAGAAGTTGTCTGGCTTCTTGACACTGTGCCAGGTTGTGAGAAAATGGTAGACTTAAGAGCTTGAGAGGCCAAGGTCTCCCTTTTCTTTGTTACAAACCCCCAGCAATAAAGAGCTGGGTGGATTTCTTCTCTCTCCTCTTAAACATGCACACAGAGTGATAGATGAGGTCCCAAAGAGGAGCTGAAGAACCCAGGAAAACTAGAAAAATACATAGAGAAAAAGGAAAATAATTATACTAGTAATCAGAGATAAAAATACTTGCTAGTGGGGGGTAATTTAACACAGTTGTTAAGATGTTGACAAGTAGGTCAGGTTATATCACATTCATTGCCAAGTACAGGATGCAGTTTATCAAAGGAGACCAATTTCCTGGTTTTAATCACAAAGGGAATATATTAGTTGAATTCACTTATAAAGAATTTTGAGTAATGGACGAGGCCTGAAAGAGTGGTAATGTAGGAATATTTTGTCAGCTATTTTTAAGTCAACTCTCAAATATTTGAGGGTAGACCTATGTCTGAGGTCCTTATCCCAGAATTGGAGTAGCCAAAGGAGAGAAAAGGTCAGAGGAGGGAGGTGAGAGCCTTACCTTCTGTTCTGTCATAGTTGCTTTTGGCATGAGAAAGATATGCTAATAGGGTGGTCTCTGAACTAACAATATTTTGCATGCATTCTATCAGAAGCACTTTATACCATGATATCCACTTTATGTCCTTTTCTGACTCCTCCTCAAAGGTTTGGGTGCTTCTATATTTCAGAGATGCTAGGACCAGGACTGGTTCTCAGAATTCTTGAGGCCTGCTAACTCCATTGTGTCACGTATTACTGTCATCACTGGTCATGAGATAAATGAAAGTCCATCTGGTTATTCATCATTTTTGTTGTCTCATATTCATAACCACTGAGTTTTTTTCCTCCCGTTGACCCAGTCTCATGGTTTCATTCCTTTCGAAGAACTTTCATTGAAGTTTCTGAAGTACCATTTTTGTGCGTTAAACCTTTTCAAATGTTAAACTGTTCATAGGATGCATTGTTAAGGTAACTGAAGCCCATCCTGCCTTCATTAATTTGTCTTTTCTTTAGCCCTCTGAGGTTGCCAGTACATTTCCCTGCATGGTGGTAGCTGTGTCGGTAGGCAGAATCAGGAACTTTATTCTCTTCCATTCATGGTCTGTTCTATTCCTTTGCTAGGGTGACCATTCAGCCTGGTTTACTCCTGTTGTCTCTATGTAATTATTAATACCCTGCTTGCACACACATTTTCTTGTGTGTATGTACATGAACTGTACTCCTAATGTGGGGCTTGAACTCACAACCCTGACATGAAGAGTCCCACACTCAACTGACTGAGCCAGCTAGGCGCCTCCCCTCACCACATTTCTGTAACTATTCTTCAGGTCACCAATGACTTCATTGTGGAAGCCAATGAAGACTTTTCAGTCTTTGTCTTTTTTTTGATTTCAGTGTTTGAAACTTTTGAACTCTTCCATAGAAAAAAAATTGTGCCAGTATTATCTTTGTTGTATACACAAATTAAAGCTTACTAGGAAGAGAATTATCTATAATTCTACCATTCAGAAGTAAATACTAACATTCTTGGGGCATACTTATATATATACCCACTAAGAATGTATTTTAGAATGTGTTGAATGTTACCATATTCTTTGTACTCTATAACTTGCCTTGAACACTTAATACGTTGTTGACATCTTTTTTTTTTTTTTAAAGATTTTATTTATTTATTTGACAGAGATAGAGACAGCCCACGAAAGAGGGAACACAAGCAGGGGGAGTGGGAGAGGAAGAAGCAGGTCATAGCGGAGGAGCCTGATGTGGGGCTCGATCCCACAATGCCGGGATCACGCCCTGAGCCGAAGGCAGATGCTTAACCGCTGTGCCACCCAGGCGCCCCAATTGTTGTTGACATCTTTTTATGTCAGTGAATGTAGTTATTATTTGTTATTATCACCTCTCTCTTTATAGGTATGTAGGTCTGCTTCCACAATATCTGCTGAATTTCTAACACCCCTCCTTTTAGCTCTTGCTAATTCATTCTCCTCCTGGCATCTTGAATGATCTTCCTGAAGTGTCAGTTTCATCCTATACATTTTCTTGCCCTAATCTTTTTATAGCCTTTCATTGCCCTTGGGATATAAAGTACAAAGTCTTCTATGATATGGCCACTAATTTACCAGTCTTCACTTTAGTTTTTAGCTTTATTGAACAAATGGATAATCTCCCCAAAGATCCTGGCTTGCTCTTCTATCTGTTACAGATTCAGTGAATGTGGAGAAAGTGAGAGTCCATGATAGGGTGAAAGGTAGTGCTAGAGATCTCCAGTTGTGTGGTCTTTCTCTTCTTGCCAGTATTCTCCTGCATTGTGATTGCTGGGCTTTGCTCTTGTCCCTTGAGCTTGTCCCTGCTTGACTTCTGCTTTGGGGTAGTTTCATTCAATTTTTGGTTGTAGTTATGTAGATTTACTTCCAAATCTGTTTTCTCATTCCCATCCTGATTCTGTAGTGGAGTTCAAGGTCTGTATTAATGGTCTTTTGGAGTGTTTCCTCAGGTGCATTCATTTTGACCAAAACCATGAGTGTCTTTCCTCCCAAATTTTATTTTTCTATTTTCTTTTTACTTTCAAGCTTTATATACAGATTGAAAAAGTACTCCATCTCAGTGCTGAATCCTGTAGGTTCCATTCCATTTCGCATCCTCTGTTTAGATTTTCCTTTCCGTAGGGACCAGTGCTGCTTCTGTTGAGGAAATTGAGTAGATCCTTGGTTTTATGCATGCCGTTGTAAGGAAGGAGGGCAAGGCATCCTTCCAGGGCAAAGGAATGGCATGAACAGAAGCACAGAAGGAGAATGCAGTGGAGAGTAGAAAGTTTTCATTTGGCCTTGAGTTTGGAGGTGATGAGCAGTAGGAGATTGAATCGAGGAGGTAGGGGTTAGATTGGTGGGGACCTGAAATACCAGGAGTTTTGCTATACAGGGTAGGTTTAATTGACCATTTCATAGACGGGTAGGCATGACCAGAGTGGTGCTTTAGGAAGATTGATCATGTTGGTTGTGAGTAGTTAGAGGGTGATTCAGGGAATCAAATTAGAAATTTTATTGTATTAATCCAAACATGAGTTACCAGAGTTTAACTGTAATGAAAGGAGAGTGCAAGAGGAGTCTTACAGGAGGAACTGACCAAATTTGAGACAAAATGACAGGCTATAGGGAAGCAGGGAGGAAGGAGTTGCAGATGATTCTGTGCTTTTGAGTCTGGCTGACTACTGAACTGTGAGAACAGTGGTACCTTGATCAGTTGTTGAGGTAGATATCTAGGAGGAGCAGGCAGCTGGAAATGCCATCTGGGTCATGGGAGAAAAAATCAAATCTGTAATTCACAGCAGGGCCTGGGGTGGGGGAGCGGGGCTTCCCAGGGAGATGTCTGGAAATTTGTAGGAGAATTTTTCATTGCTCTTGTTATAATGACACCCCCAATCCCCGTGTGTTCCTTGTTACCTTGTGATTTCTTTTTCTTTTTTAATTTTTTTTTACAGTACTATACATGTATTTATTGAAAAAAATTCCACAAATAAGTGGGCCTGCATAGTTCAAACCCATGTTGTTGAAGAGTCAGGTGTATATGTAAAAAATCTGAAAGAATCTAGTTAAACTATTAGTCTCAAGGGATAAATCATTAGCCTCTACAAATAAACTACTAAAATCCAAAAGAATCTACAGGTAAATAGAGAATGAATAAAGCTGAGTATAATTAAATCTTACACAGCAATGAAAATGAATGTGTTACTACACACAACTACTGAAGTGAATCTCACAGAAAGTGAAGAATACACTGGAAAGAATACATACTGGAGTCCTCCGTTTATACATTCAGAAACAGGCAAATTAGTCTCTAATGTTAAAACTGTCATTAGTGGGTACCTTTAGAGAGGAAGGAGGGAGTAATTTAGAAAGGACTGGAAGGGAGTTCAGGAGAGTTTCTTGAGTCTGTAATATTTTTTACCTCTTGATCAGGGTGATAGTTATAGGTGACCCACAGGTGTGTTCACTTTGTGAAAATTCACTGAGCCACATGCTTTTCATTTGTGCACTTTAACATATATATGTCATACCTTAAGTTTCAAAAACATTTATAATTTTTTCTAATCCTACTCTACTGCTTAAAACATTTTAATGGCTACCCGTAGCCTAAAAGTAAAATCTAACCTGTTAGGCATGGCATATGATATGGCTCCTACCTTTAACTTACTCCTTACCTCTGTCCATCCCACATATACACTTTATATTCTTATTTATTTATTTGAGAGAGAGAGTAACCGACGAGCGGGGTAAGGGGCAGAGGGAGAAGCAGGCTTTCCACTGAGCAGGTAGCCAGACGCGGGACTTAATCCCAGGACTCTGGGATCATGACCTGAGCCGAAGGCAGATGCTTAACTGACTGAACCAGCCAGGTGCCTCATATACACTTTATATTCCACTTTACCAAATTATTTACAGGCCCAGTATGTACTGTGCTGTTTCAAACCTTCACGTCTTTTTTTTTTTTTTTTAAAGATTTTTTATATTTTACTGTTTTTTAGCAATCTCCACACCCCATGTAGGACTTGAACTCACCACTCCGAGATCAAGAGTCTCGCACTCCCACCAACTAAGCCAGCCAGGCACCCCCCAAACCTTTGAATAGTGTTTCCACCGCTTGAAATTCTCTCCCTCTTTATACCTCACCCACACTCACCACATCCTGCCCCTGCGATTTCCACCCGACTTGGATATTAGCTCCTCCAAGACCCTTCCCCTTTCTTTCCTTCTTTTCTTTCTTTTCTTTTTCTTTTCTTTTTCTTTTCTTTTTCTTTTCTTTTTCTTTTCTTTTTCTTTTCTTTTTCTTTTCTTTTCTTTTCTTTTCTTTCTTTCTTTCTTTCTTTCTTTCTTTCTTTCTTTCTTTCTTATTTTATTTATTTATTTGACAGAGACAGCGAGAGAGGGAACACAAGCAGGGAAGTGGGAGAGGAAGAAGCAGGCTCCTAGCGGAGGAGCCTGATGTGGGGCTTGATCCCAGAATGCTGGGATCACGCCCTAAGCCGAAGGCAGACGCTTAACGACTGCGCCACCCAGGCGCCCCAAGACCCTTCCTATTTCTGTTCCCCAAAGTTAACCGCTCACTTTTCTATACTCATGTGCGATAATAGATCACAATCAACTTAGATTATTGTTTATATGTCTGTCCATCCTCTATTATATTAGAACAATTCAAGCACAAGGTCTATATTTTCAGGTTGCCGATGCCTAGCACTAGGCTTGGTATGTGGAAGCCACTTGATAAATTTCACCATTACATATATATCCTTATAAATTAAGACAGTAAAGCCATCTAGGAGGAAGCCTAAGTGTTATAATTTTCCCCATAGTACAAGCCACAGCAATGAGCACACAACAGTTACACAACAGTGATGGTTTAGTTAGTAGAACCTGTGCCAAAACTCAGTTCCATAGACAAAATACACTCTTCAAACCATATGCTCACCTAAGATAAGGTACTTATGTCCTACCAGAAGTGTAAAAGTCATCTTTCTTTTATACACACACATTTCCAGAGTTTTGAGCTAAAGAAACCAATTAAGATCACCTTGTCAAAAGCTTTAGGAAAGAACCTACGTTGTACCCAGAGAAATTAAGTGGCTTGCTCAAGGTCAAGGCTAAGGCCAGAAGGGCCAAGACTAAGACTCAGATCCCCTGGCTTCTCGTTTAATGCTTTCTCACAATCCGTGCAGCCTCCGTTTTGTGCTATGTGATTTCTCAAAGTAAGTGGTGCAATTGCTCTACTATGTTGTTGTTGGTTGTTTTTTTTTTTGTTTTTTTTTTGCTCTTCTGCTTTAGATTAACATGGTTAGTATCCTCATTTCCAAGATTTTTTAAGAATTTCATTTCAAAATTTGGCTTCAACACATGAATACTAAAAGTACCAACAAGTTCAACCAAGAAAACACCATTTCCAGTTCCATTGTCAAGTACTGAAGCAACCAGTGGAATCTTGTGTTTTTGCATCTGCCTTATTAGCCAATTCATACTCTCTTCTCCACACCAGATTTCTCCTGTATCTCCATATTCTTGAAAAGTTTGCAGCTCTCTCTCAAAGACAGCATCCCAGTGCTCTCAGGTCCCCAGCGCCGACGGGCGAAGCCATCCTCTCTGGAACTGCCCCTTTGGCACCACTCTGCTGCCCCAGTGCTGCCCCCACTATTGCCGCCACCCATTCCCGAGTTCATCCCACTCCAGGCCCCGGAGGGCCGTTGGGGCTGCCATAAAGACGAGGCACGGGCCTACCCTGTGATTTAGTAGGCAGAGTTCTACCCTAAGTACTGATAGAGAATACCATCGTAGATTAAAAAAAGGTTCAAGACAATATCTAAACAGAGTTTATAGTTAAATAAACCATGGGTATGCTGAGGGAAGTCAGAAAAGAAAATTTTGGGGGAATGGCAACTAAATAGGAAGGAAATGAAGATAGGAAAACAATACCAGTACAGTGTTGGTCATGGAGGGAAAAGGAGAGTTTCAAGACAAGGGGCAATCTAGAAAAGGCAGAAGAGCACAGCATCCAGAGTCTGGTTCAAATCCTGACTTGCTGTAAAAATTCAGGGCTGTTTTCTAATGGTTACAAGTCTCCTGGGGCTTTGAGTTGACAACCTTTAGCTCAAGGGGTAACCTGTGCATTTCAGAACCTCCTTGCATCCTTAGAAAGGGCAATTGAGAAATAGGCCCAGTTTCCATTCTGACATTTATAATTTGGAGGTATTGGGTAAGACAATCTCTCTAGTACATATATAAACACATTAGAACTGGGGTCATTTAAATGGATGTGGATGTGGAAGGAGCAGTCTGAGGTGGGGAATTCAGAATTATAGATTACGGGACTGTACGCCTTTGAATGAGATTTCTTCAACAGTCATGACTCTTAGATTTCCTGTTTTATTTAATTCATAAAAGAACGAGAACACCATTCTGAGTAATATAGGTCTCTTTAGTGGATAATTGAATCACTTAGATTATTATTCTTAGGTTCTTAAGAGTTCTTCAGAAATTTTTACATTAGCAAGTAATCTTCTTATGGAAACCATGTTATAAATGGTAGTTAAGTTCCAGCTCAGGGCATTAAAAAAAAATAGCTTTTAATGTTTGTGTAGTATGGTAGGTAGTTTGGCACTACCTGAAAGGTTTGTAGGTGGAATGGTAAACAGGACCGGAATGGGATTTCTTTGCTTGTTCCTTAGATGCTGCCTAAGTCTAAGGCTTCTGTAATTCAAGACTGCTCCCTGCAGTTGGGAAGGTTAGGCATTACACAGCTCTAGGGACTCCATTTGCATCCTTTGTGGTATAGTGCCCATGGAGTTTTGTGCTTCCATGACCTGTGTGGCCTTAAGGTAGTAATTTAAAGGGGGAAAATTTTTTATTTTATTATTATTATTTTTTAAGATTTTATTTATTTATTTGACAGAGAGAGAGACAGCCAGCGAGAGAGGGAACACAAGCAGGGGGAGGGAGAGGAAGAAGCAGGCTCCTAGCTGAGGAGCCCAATGCGGGGCTCGATGCCAGAACGCTGGGATCATGCCCTGGGCCAAAGGCAGACGCTTAACGACTGAGCCACCCAGGCACCCCAAAAGGGGGAAATTTTTTTTTAATTTTAAAATTTTATTAAAATTTTATTAAAGTGATTTTAATATTTTCACAGCTATCAAATAATTCAGTTTTTAAAAAAATTTTTAAAAGATTTTATTTATTAGAATTTTTTTTTTTTTTTTTTTTAAAGGTTTTATTTATTTATTTGACAGAGATGGAGACAGCCAGCTAGAGAGGGAACACAAGCAGGGGGAGTGGGAGAGGAAGAAGCAGGCTCATAGTGGAAGAGCCTGATGTGGGGGCTCGATCCCATAACGCCGGGATCACGCCCTGAGCTGAAGGCAGAAGCTTAACCACAGTGCCACCCAGGCGCCCCTATTTATTAGAATTTGTGAGAGAGTGAGCACCAGTGTGAGAGAGAGAGGGGAAGCTTCAGAGGGAGAGGGAGCCTGATGCGGGGCTCAGTCTCAGGATCCTGAAATCATGACCTGAGCCGAAGGCAGCGGCTTAACCAACTGAGCCACCCAGGCACCCCCAAATAATTCAGTTTTTAATGAAGAGTCATTTGCCTTATCAATTCAGTCTGATTCAAATCTTGACTTGCTTTATAAATTCAAAGCTGTTTTCCAGTGGTCGAAGTCCCACAGGGGTTTGAGCATAAAACATTTGGCTGGGTAGGGTTTAAAATGGTAGTAAAAACACTCCTTCAAGATGTTTTGTATTACAATAAAGTCTTGTAGTTGATGTAATCTCTGCAGGTCTTTGTTATACACTTTTTAAAAGCACACTGAATTGATTTATGCCAAATATGGTCACAAGGCTGATTTGTAAGCAGAATACCTGTAAGGATTTACAGTGGGCACCTTACTTGGGGTCTGAATATCACTACCTTGGCAAGTCATTTCATTTGGAATGTACCATAATTTAATTGAATCTTACATGAATCAGTTGTGAGAGTCTTTATTTTATATTACTGAAGAAGAAATCATACTGAGAAGTAAGCTTTGCCACAGAGCTTTTCAAGTATTTAAAATTTTTATTTTACATTTTCTTCCCATCAGTTGTCTAAAATGGGTCTTTTATTTTACATTTTTAGATTCAAAAAACATTGTTTAATTATTTTTTTAAGTAATCTCTACACCCAACAGGCTTGAACTCATGATCAAGATCAAGAGTTGCATGCTCTTTTTTCTTTTTTCTTTTTTTTTTTAAGATTTTATTTATGGGGCGCCTGGGTGGCACAGTGGTTAAGTAAGTGTCTGCCTTCGGCTCAGGGCGTGATCCCGGTGTTACGGGATCGAGTCCCACATCAGGCTCCTCCGCTATGAGCCTGCTTCTTCCTCTCCCACTCCCCCTGCTTGTGTTCCCTCTCTCGCTGGCTGTCTCTATCTCTGTCAAATAAATAAATAAAATCTTTAAAAAAATTTTTTTATTTATGAGAACTAGAGAGAGCGAGCTGAGAGCGCATGTGTGCAAACACGCATGCATGTGGGCAAGCATGAGTGAGCAAGCACGAGCTGGGGGAGCAGAGGGAGAGGGAGAAGCCGACTTCCCACTGAGCATAGAGCCTTACTCTGGGCTGATCCCATGACTCTGAGATCATGACCTGAGCTGAAGTCAGATGCCACCCAGGTGCTCCAAGAGTTGCGTGCTCTCTGAGCCAACCAGGTGCCCATTATTTTACATTTTTAAAAAAGTTCTTTTAAACTTACTTAGCAAATAAGTCTAATAAATTTTTATTATATGGTATGTTTTGTATATATGTTAAAGAGAAAATAGAAGTGAAATGGTTAAGGTATTCCTCAAATTTCTGCGTATTATGTCTGACTCTTCTAAATAATGAAAAATTTAGGATTATGGAACTTTCCTTCCTCCCCTCTCCCCACCAATGTAGTGTCATGTTATTAAGGGTATTAATAATGAAATGTTTCTTAGGGGACGGCTCCATTGTTTTCTCATCAATTTAAAATTCAGTGATTTGGTGCTTCTGAGGTTTTTAAAAGCAGTCTAAGTTGTTTAATTTTCCCCCTTTAAATACCTTAGGGCTGGTGCATGTGGCCACATGTGGGTTGTGCATTGTCCAGTCTTAGTAGCAAACCATAACAAGCTTCATCTGCACGTGGGTTTTTTGGTTCTTTTCCTCAGGTTCCATAAAGCACTTGTAATCATTTCTCTGATGACAAAAATTTACTTCACTAGTATCCCATTGCTGTATTTGCTTTCTTTTCTATTATATACGACATTTCGTTTCAATTTAGAATCATTTTATAATCTTTTTGAAGACATTTTAAGCAGCAGTTTAAAATCGGGTAGTAGCAACAGTACAGTTGAAAGGATGATAGTATGAGCAGCTATGACCAAGTTTACCATGGGCAGACAGTGACAACTGTGGCACAACTTCCTTTGGGCTGAGAGCCATGGTAACAGGACACTAATTAAGATGTATTACAATTTCATAGAGCTTAAAATGTGGAAAACCATGTGTCTTATGTGTTGTTGTTGGTTTTTTTTTTTCTTTCTTCCTTTTTTTTTGAATCATCGGTTGCTTAAGAGGTGGCACTAAGTTGATGTCAGCCTGAGTCTGGTGTGCAAGCTCGTGGGGCCAGGTAGCAGGGAATCTGAGTTAAGTTAGAATATGGACATCTCCCTGGAGCCCTCAGGGTTGAACTAGGGCTAGAAATAATTCTGCCTGCCTTCCAGAAGGAGAGCAGATAAATTTTTTTTTTTTACTTTTATATTTTTCCCCACCCACCGAGCTTTTCCCCCTTTTTCTTTTCTTTTTTTCCCAGAGGGCAGATAAATTAATAGCTGATTATGGATGTTAACATACTTTTACTTTGTCTTTTCTGCATTTTGGACCAATTTCTGGTTATTTTATTTTATTTTTTTGGGGGGAATTAAGGGTTTTTTTTTTTTTAAAGATTTTATTTATTTGACAGAGAGACAAGCAGGGGGAGTGGGAAAGGAAGAAGCAGGCTCGCAGTGGAGGAGCCTGATGTGGGGCTTGATCCCGAGAACGCTGGGGTCACGCCCTGAGCTGAAGGCAGACGCTTAACGACTGAGCCACCCAGGCGCCCCCCGGGTTAATATTTTTAAGCAATCTCTACACCCACCGTGGGGCTTGAACCCACAACCCTGAGATCAAGAGTTGAGTGCTTTACTGACTGAGCCAGCCAGATGCCCTGAGGCATTTTTTTCCTAGTTAATTATTTTTAGGTCTTCTAAACAGAAATAAAAGGGTGATGTGGGGGTGCCTGGGTGGCACAGTGGTTAAGTAAGTGTCTGCCTTCGGCTCAGGGCGTGATCCCGGTGTAATGGGATCGAGTCCCACATCAGGCTCCTCCGCTATGAGCCTGCTTCTTCCTCTCCCACTCCCCCTGCTTGTGTTCCCTCTCTCGCTGGCTGTCTCTATCTCTGTCAAATAAATAAATAAAATCTTAAAAAAAAAAAAGGGTGATGTGAATTTATCTTGGAGATATTTACAGTATATTTATAATATTTACAGTATTTTTCATGTGATATATCCTTTCCCCCCCCACCTTTATTGAAATGTAGTGGACATATAGCATTGTACAAAAGTTTAAAGCATGTATTGTATTGATTTAATACATTTATATATTGCAAAATGTTTACCACCATAGCATAAAGCTAACATCTCATTCCATCACATGCTTCCTATTTCTTTTTTGTGGTGAGAATATTTACGATCTAATCTCTTAGCAACTTTCAAGTATATAATATGGTATTATTAGCTGTAATCATCTTGCTGTACATTAGATCCCCAGAAGTGAAACTTTGTACCCTTTGACCACATATCTTCGTATTTTCCCCACCTCCTAACCCCTGGGGACTACCACTCTACTCTGTGTTTCTCTGAGTTTGGTTTTTTTTTTTTAGATTCTGAATATAAGTAATATCCTACAGTATTTGTCTTTGCCTGTCTGATTGACTTCACTGATATTTTAAAATGGCCTTTGAAAGGTCACTTATGAAATGTATTAGCCAATTATTTTAACTTGATGGTTCATGATAATTTTTTTTCAAGAATCACTGGTGTATAAAATGCTAAGCAGAAAGTGGGGAGAGTTGTAGCAGAAGCTGTGAGATAGAAAGGGGGGATGCTTATTTTAAGAATCTTTAATACACCTCATGGTGATGGGAGAGCCATTGTGAGGGAGTAATATGTATTAAAATGTAAATCTGTTATCCTCCATTCACTCCCTATTGCTCAATGGTTAATGAAGAAGGTCCTTAATTTGGTCCCTGGTACCCTGCATGGTCTGCTCCCACCTCTCTCAGTGGCTTCATCTTATACCATGCCTCCTTTCCCCAGATAAATATAAGAAGATGGTGAATTGAAATGTAAGGTGTTTATGAATTTCACTTTACCTGCTATACTGTTATAAACAGGAATTAAAAAATCTCATTCTGGTGGCTCTGGTTAAATGGAGCCAGGGAATAAGTAAAACACTCTAGATAAACTTTCTGGGCTGGAATTCTGCATTTACTCTTAACTGTATGAAGACATTTTTCTCATTAACAGATTTCTCCACATATAAAAATCTATTGTAAAAATACGGAAAATAATGGCAGCAGAAACGCAGACACTGAACTTTGGGCCTGAATGGTGAGTTCAAAATCTCATCCTGTTTGATACTGAATGTACTACTAGTATAGTAGTAAGGTATTTGTACAGATGCTGGGTGGTTTATAAAGGTACATGTTTTTGAGACTTTGATTTTTGTGCCTAGTTGAAAACAATGTAGCTTGTCGGAATAAATTATGTTTGGTTAATGACTGCATTCTATATTTAAAAAAACTTTCTTGGTTGGCTTTGTAATGATAATGGGATTTTCTTGGTCTGGTTTTGCACTGATAATTGTTATGTAATGATAATGGACTCTCTGCAGTCCCACCACCCTAGCAGATTATTTGTTTTTTCTTTTGAGCCCTTGTAGAGGTGCATATAAAATTTTACATATAATTGTAATGTTTTTATCTGTATATGTTTTCTGCTCTACAATGCTGTTTTGTGAGTACGCTATTCATAGACTTATTTGAAAACATAGTTTTTATTGAATTATTATTTGAATTTTATTTTATTGATGGGCTAGACAGGTGGTCCAGAATTACACTGGCTATTAGCTGCAGCTCATCTAAGATTGGGATAGCATTTGCCATAATAACAATTGACCTTTGAGTCTCTTACAGATGTGTTTGGACCCTGAATATGGAATTCTCATGGAATTTTGAGATCCATCACATTGTAGTGTGACTTTTCCCCCCTCTTCTTCCTTTCCCCTCAATGTTGGTGATTGAAGATCCTCTCATCAGTGGCATGAATAATTGCTTTTTCTGTTCAAATCTTGAGCCAGAGCCAGTATATAAAGTAGATAAATGGGAATGGTGTCTTAAACATTCTTGATTGTTTAGGTGAAAAATGATGCAGACTTCTGTAGTAACACTCTGTTTGAAGACACTTATTAACTTATTTTATGCATTTCTTTTTATATGTAATGCTTAACTTTTCTTGGCCCTTGTAGCTAGCATTTGGAGACTGAGGAGAAATCACTACTTGAAGTTCTAAGAACTGATGCAGCTTTTCTACTTTGAGAATTTATTTTGGAAATGTTGATCTAAGTAATGCTGTACCTGTTTTAGTTCTTAGTTTGTATTTTAGAAATAATTTTATTACCATATCAGTATATGTTTCTAAAGAAATTAGAGATTACAAGTAAGCCAGAGGAAGATATAATCACCATAATTTTACCATCCATGATATAAGCACTGTAAATAGGTTAGTTTATCTCTTCAGGTGGTTTTATGTATGCTTATTTGTGTATGTGTACATTTATTTTCACAAAAACGAGATCATACTGTACATTCAGCTTTGTAACTTGCTTTTAAAAAATAACCACATCAAAAGTATCTTTTTATAAATCAATAAATGTTTTCTGTTATCTTAAATGGTTGCATTGTATGATGTACCATCATTTATTTAAGTAGTCTTCTAGATGTAGCATATATAGGCTGTTTTCAGTTTTTCATTATTATAAAAATATTTTGATGAACATTCTTATAGCTAAATCTTTATTCACATTTTATTGACTTTTTTTTATAAGGTGGGTTTAAATCCATATAGCCTACTTTGTAAAGCATTTTGTGCCTTTATCTAGAATTTGTAACTGCTTCTCTTTTGTATTTACACTCTTTCTTTCTTTGTATAAACATGATTAAACTTGTCAGCTAACTTAAGGAAGTTGTCTCCCAGCCTTTTTAAGAAAAAGAGACAGCACTAGGAATTTAGCCTAAACAAAAGAAAAAACTGCTGGAGATGTTCTAGAGTCAGTACACATTTAGCTTGATGCTCTATACCATGGATTGACAAACTGTGGCCTGTGGAACTGTAAAGTTTTTATGAGTAAATTTTATTGAAATATAGCCACACCCATTTGTTTCCATATTATCTGGCTGCTTTCATACTATAGTGGTAAGGTTGAGTAGTTACAGTATAGGCCATCTGCCTCAAAAAGTTTACATATTTACTCTCTGGCCTTCTACAGAGAAAAGTTTTTTGGCCCCTGCCCTAAACCATGGGTTCCCAAAGTCACTTAAGTGTGTCACTGACCCAGTGTATCACTAGCACTGTACACATTTTTCCATTGGTACTCTGAAGTTTTGTTTGATCAGCCCAGGTTTTATACAAAATTTGAATTGAAGTAACTTTAGTAGAAAACAGTTACCAGTTCCATGCTTAAACAGCTTTACCTAATTGTTACCCTGTAGGCATTATTAGAGTTTAGGATCCTTCCCTTAGTCATCTGCTAACACTTTTAAACTGAGGAGTGGAGGTCTGAGTAGGCACACTGCCTTTTTGGTAACATCTGTCAAAATTTCTTCTGGCAAAGGGAATATATGAGACCCTTAAGTAACTCAGGTAACCCTGAGCTAGAAGCTGCATGTGAATAGAAACTGCTGCTGTGTTTCTCTGCATGTAACATTACATTCATTGGGTAACTTGAGGTATAAGGAGCTCTGTCTGGAATACTTGAGAATCAAAATTTAGAGTGATTGCGTTCCATCAGTATGTAACTCTGAAACATGCAGAAACTAATTTAGTGATGCTTTATTCTGTTTACTAAGATCATTATTTTTATTATGATGTAAAACATAGATGTTCAATAAGAGATGGATGAAATGAACAGATTTACTGGTACTTGGGAAAGTAGTGAAGATGGGAAAATGTTGAAAATTGTGATAGAGACAGACCATGAATGACCATATACATGGACTTTTTAAGGTAGGTCTGTGGAATCATTAGGTCTTAGCTTATTTCTATATTTAGAATAAAGATATGTATTATATAATCACCAAACAATTTAAAAAGGTGTGATAGATTTAATGGAGGAATAGATAGTTTCTAGGAATAAAACTTGAGTAAAGACTCAAATGTTACCACCTTAGACCTCTCCTGACCATCTATATATAATAAATTCCCCTTATTTCCTATGTCCCTTCTCTGCTTAATTTTTTCTTAATGGTCTGTATCCAAATAGAACATGGCAACTATTTTACTCTCTTTATTATTTATATCCTATCCTCCAGCTCCCACTAGACTGTGAGCTCCACTGAGGGCAGTTACTTTGGTCTCAATTTTTGTACAGTTTGTTCACTACTGTTATCTCCAGTGCCTACATTATAGTAGGTACTCAATAAATATTTGTTCAATGAGTGAATCAGTTGTTGGAAAGTAAAGTTGATTTTAATGTTTAATGTTTTGCTATTATAAATATGTGTATACATCCTTGAACAGTTTTGTTGGTATTGGTGATTATTTATTTTGGAATAATAATTTGGAATAATTCCTTGGAAGTGGAATTATTAAATCAAAAATTACATTTTAAGGTTTTGGATAATGTATGGACAGATTGACCACCAGAAGGGTTGTGTGAATTTAATTACCATCCCCTGCCTGTTTACTTCACCCTTAACAAAACACTAAGTACTACCTTAAGAAAAAAAATTTTTGTTTTAAATCTGGTAGATTTAGGATTTTTGGATTTTTTGGAATTTTTCGTTTGTTTCAGTAACAAAGTAATTCAAGCTTACTCCAGAAAACCTTGGAGGAAATGGTAGTACAAAAGGAAAAAGAAAATATCTAAGTTATCCTTATCCTACCATCCAAAGAACCATTGCTAACATTTTGGTTTGTATCCTCCTATTTTTTTTTTCCTGCAAATGTTTGTATGTATACTGTGAAAGACTTTTTTTTTTTTTTAAAGAGTCATTATTTACTTATTTATTTATTTTTAACTTTGAGGATTGTAAATAGCTAAATGTAGATGATAAAGGAATTTATCATAGGGGGAATAATTGCAGATAGTTACCTGGCTTTATGGAGAAGGAGCCAAGGAATCTCCTTTAGGTTTTCTTCTCTCTCATCTCCATGGTCTTAAGGAAGTTTTTCCAGGTCTTTCCTTGCAAGAAAGTGGGGCACTTGTTTCCCCCAAAGCACTTTGTTTATACCTGTGTTAAAGTAGTTACATCTTTGTGTTGTGTCTCTGTGTTTACCTTACTCAGAAAAGAACATAAGAAAGACACTGTATTTTGGTCAGCCCATTGTTTACCCTAGTGTACTGAACATAGGCACTTAGTAAATGTTGGATGAAGGCATTCAAGTCTCTTGGGGGTGGGGGGAAATGAGGGCAAAGAAGGAATACCTGACATTGCTGGGTTACTAGGTATCATCTTTGTGGGCTTGTGGAGAAAATGAGAGAAGTTCTGGAGAATGGGATGCATTAATCGTCTCAGTTTTCAAAAAGCTTGAAAGACATCTGTGCAGTCTGAAGGGATAAGTAATTTGATATTATCCAGGGGTGTATGTTTTTTTTAATTATTTTATTTTTATTTATTTGAGAGAAAGTGATAAAACTCATGCAGGGGCAGACGGAGAGGGAGAAGCAAACTGCCCTGCTGCAGGGATCCTGATGTGGGGCTTGATCCCAGGACTCTGGGATCATGACCTGAGCCAAAGGCAGACGCTTAATGGACTGAGCCTCCCAGGCGCCCCCCAGGGGTGTATTTTAGAAGAGAAAATTAAGATGCGTTTAGAAGACATTTCTCATGTGCCTCCTGTGTTCATGTCTTGTGTTAAATGCTGAGGCAACAAGGTTGAAAGGACATGGTAGTCTTCGCCGCCCCACAAATGAAAATGGTTTGAAAAAGTAAAGTTTTCCTGGTAGCAGAAAAGGCATATGTAAAGACAAGAGGGCGGGAAACAGCAAGTTTAAGTGAGGAAATCTGAGACATTGTCTTTACTATACCATGAAGTGTGGGAGAGATGAGCTTGGAGGCAGCCTTTCTATGTTGAGAAGCTCTGGATTTTATTTGATCATTGTGTGCCAGTGAACAGTTGCTAATCAGGGAACAAATTTATTCAGGTTTGCATTTGAAATATATTTGTAGTAGTGTGGAGGATGAACAATGACTAGTTATATCATTTAGGATGCTGTTGTAGCAATCTAGGTAAGAAAGTAAAGTGTGGACAATAATGGGTTAGTTGATCCACAGGATGGCTCGAGAGATTTAGGATCTAAAACTGGTAGGATGTGGTACTTGGGTATGGGAGATTGTAGAAGGTGAGGAGTAAAGGATGATTTCCCAGACTCTTAATCCAGTGTTTGAATAGGTGGTGGTGTCCTTACCCATCTTAAGGTGATGAAGGGGGTTGGGATGAATAAGCTGATGAGTAGGATTTGGTGCATGTTAAAGCTAAAGCTGAGATGCTCTAAGTTAGTTTATGTGGAAGCCTTAAACTTCAGGGAAGAGGTCAGAGCTGGAGTTGAGAATCAGGAGCTTACCCAGAAATGTTTTTTGACTCCTACACCTTCACATATCTACATTGACGCTCCAAATTGCTTTCATAAGCTGAAGTTGTTTGGATTTGGGACAATAATAAGTGTAGATTTTTGGGTATCATGGGGTTTTAGAAGGTCCTCTAATGCTACCTGTCCGTTACTACTCATTAGAACTGGGCCTCTTGTGTTAAACAGATCTCAGTATGACTAGAAAGAAGGTGACAAAGATAGGAAATTATCCCTTGGATCTGTGTGAGGTTATTGATGAACTTTACTGGAGCAGTGGAGTTGTAGGGGAGAAGCCAGATTATGCCAGTGTGTTTTCTTGTTTCTTTTTTGTGCTGGGTTTTGAAGTGACCGGAAGTATGGATGTGGAGATGTTTCTGAAATGAAGGGTTTTGAAAGATGAGCAGTGGTGCATAGCTAAGGGTATGCTACATTAAAGGGGTTTTAAACAAATCACTGTTAGATATGTTTAGAGACTGAGGGGAAATCAAATAGGGAGGGATTAAATTTCTAGAAGAGAGGGTTGTGTGGAGCCAGATTCAAGAGAGGTTAAAGATCACTGGTGGATTTTTAGGGAGGGATATTACCCAGGTATGTTTTTAGCTTTTAGAAATATCTGTAGGTGGAGAGGGACTTGGAACAGGATTTGCCGATTATTGAGTAGAGCACAGTTCTCTGTATTCAGACTACTATCTTAGTTTGAATTACTTAATTTGCCTTGGTCTGTTCTCTTCACAGCTGGAGGAATCTCTTGAAAATGCACTCTGGTTATGTTACTCTTAATAGATCTGGTGCTTATAAGAAATACTCAGTCCTGGACATTGGACATTCAGTCCTTGGGTGGTGGGGGTGGGGTCCATTGGAAGGGAACCAGGGTGGTGGTGGATTTGAAACCTTGTGAGGAGCAAATGAAGAAATTAGTAATGTTGGGCCAGGAGAAGGAAAGTCTCTAAAGAGACATTTTGACTATTTATTTGCCAGGCCTGGAATGATTTTCACTTGAAAGAGCACCTAGGTGTGCCCTCTAGTGGAAAGAACTATTGGTTAACATATTGGTTTAGTATAAGAAAGATACTTGAACAGTTTTTTTTTTTTTAAAGATTTTATTTATTTATTTGACAGAGATAGAGACAGCCAGCGAGAGAGAACACAAGCAGGGGGAGTGGGAGAGGAAGAAGCAGGTTCATAGCAGAGGAGCCTGATGTGGGGCTCGATCCCATAACGCATTGATCACGCTCTGAGCTGAAGGCAGATGCTTAACAACTGTGCAACCCCGGGTGCCCCATATAGTTTCTTTTTTTGTTAAAAAAGATTTTATTAATTTATTTAAGAGAGCACATGAGTTGGGGGTGGGGCAAAGGGAGAGGGAGAGCGAGGACATCAAGCAGACTCCGGGCTAAGCATGGAGCTTGGCATGGGGCTCCATCCCACGACCCTGAGATCATGACTTGAGCCGAAATCAAGAGTTGGATCCTCAGTCGACTGAGCCACTCAGGCGCCCCTAAAATAATGTTTGACAAAATACACCTTGCCTATTTTATTTATTTATTTATTTATTTAATCTATTTATTTATTTAAGATTTTATTTATTAGAGAGCACAGGCAGAGGGAGCGGCAGGCAGAGGGAGGAGCAGGCTCCCCGCTGAGCAGGGAACCCTATCGGGGGTTCAATCCCAGGACCCTGGGATCATGACCTGAGCCTAAGGCAGACACTTAACTGACTGAGCCACTCAGGTGTCCCAAACCTTGCATATTTTAAATAAAATTTTGGGGGTTTGATCTTTTTAGTCATGAAAACCTAGGTTTGAGTCTTTGTTTTGCTGGCTGTGAGTGTGGGCAAGTTGTTTAACTCTCGTCTGTTATTGGGGTGGTTGTGAAGCTGAAATGAAATGAAGTGAGGTAATTCATGTGTAAAATTCCCAACCTCACTTCTCAGTTGATATTAATTCCACTTTTTTTAGGAAAAAGCCCAACTTTACCTGAATTTGATGGAAAGCAGTTTCCTGGAAGGTCCTTCAGCAGTGGTTGGAGCACTTCTTCATGTGCATATTGTTTTCTTACCTTGTTGTTCCAACCTGTCTTAGAGGAGTTGGACTAAATGACCTCTAAGTCTAAGAATAATTGGAAAGAAAACAACAGACCAGCCTAGTAGCAATAAGCACTCCTAGCACCCAGATTGCACTTTTAATATGCATTAAAGAGAATCAGGCTCTTTGGAGAAATGGTTGATTCTAGGTCTGAGGCAAGAAATAATACAAGCTATGCCAGGAACATATTGACATACCAGATAAAAAAGAAGCTGTTAAAGACTGTTAGGGTTGTGTCAGAAGGATTTAGGAGCCAACCTGAAGAGTCTCCCGCTGGTCAAAGATGAGACAATTTGAGGGGTACCTGGCTGGCTCAGTCAGTGGAGCATGCAGCTCTGGATCTCAGGGTTGTGAATTCAAGCCCTGCATTAGGTGTGCAGCCTACTTAAAAAATGAGAATTTGAATATTCTTAAGAATAATTGCAGTGACATACCTTAATTAAAAATAATTTGTTACCATTGGAAGATGCTAGTGAATTAAGTCCCTATTTTGAAAAGTAATTGCAAGAAGACTTTTTTTCCCCCTTATATGAACTATACTATTGGGTAACAGTATCAAATAGTGTAAGAGAGAAGTTTCTCCTTGTACTAATACTCCAGCTAATAAAGAAGGAATGATAGAATAAAGTCACTTTGTAACCTTAGTGAATGAACTTAGGGACCTAGGCATTGGTCATCAGGGACTGCTAGACTCACGAAACCAACCAGGCAGTATGTGCTTCCTGATGGCATAACATACCACTACATGGAAGTGGTCTTTCCAAAGCTGATTAGGTCTTTACATCCAGTGACCAATGTACACGAAATGTGTTAAGCTATATCACAGAGATAAAAATCAGCAAAATCCAGACTAGAAAAAATCGTTTTGGAGAGCACATTCTGAAGTACTTACTGATGAAAAAACTTCCCTTCAAAAATTTCCCCCCAAAATCTTGAAAACAATTTCCTTCAAAAAAATCTTTGAACGCATATTATTTCCTTCGAAATAGTATCAGGAGGGTTAGATGGAGTGGTAGGAGGAGCAGGGTTGGCCACGGGTTATTGATTTGGGGGCTGGGTGAGTGGTCCGTGGGAGTTTGTCATGTAATTTTTGGTACTCTTTGAACCATTTATAAACACACACACACACTCACATGCACGCACGCACATATATATATATGTCCAAAACTGCCCATAAATAAAATGTTGAAAAAAAGTAGAGAAGGTAGAAACTTTGAAAAAAGACCCTAACTGTCTCAAGTTTACTAATATGTCCCCCCCCCTTTTTTTGGTATTACGTTGTACATGTAAACAGATTTTTATACTTATGCATATATAGTTTTTGAATATTATGCAAGTAATGTTCTGCTTTCCTTCGTATTTTTTTAAATTTGTAGATCATTCCATTTTTTGCTTATGTGAATAAAGCTTAGCAATTTGGGGAATATATTTTAATGTTTCCGTTGAATTTTCCTTTAGGCTAAACTACTGAAGTAAAGTACCTTGGTCCCTTTTACCTTTGATAATTACTTTATAGAACTTCAGGCAGTCCTCAAATAATGAGCTACTGCTGATAGTAGTTTTGCCACTTGCTGTTTGACACAGTGCTGCATTGGGATCTTATGCCCATTTTTTGCTGAGGTTCACCCACTTTTTTTTCTCTAAAAGCATCTTACAAATGTTCCTCTTTCCCCAGTTCCATTCCTCTTGGAGTATATTTTTATTTTTTCCTTGAAGTAAATATGGCTTAAAATTTTTTTTCTTGTATTTTAACTCTTCACTGAATTTTCAAATTCATTACGCTGATCATTAATTGCTTTCAGTAAAAATGAATCATGAAAAAAATAGGCATGTAAAAGTATAAAATTGTAACAAACATTTCTATATAGCATGGATGAGAAAATTAATCATTGCAGGTATAATTAAAACAGCCTTTATACTCTCCTTCCCTTTACAGATAGAACCTTATCTTGAATTTTGTATTTGTCAATTCATGTTTGTTTTTATACTTTTGCTACATTTTATATGTGTTCTTAAACAGTATAAATTTGCAGGTTTACATGTATATCTTTTTTATAAGCTATGTTTTGCTTTTTCTTTTGTATAGCATTTTTTTAATTTAACAGACATTAATGTTTTATTAAGCGTGAGCAGATCATTCTTTGAAATAGTGGTTCCGTTGTAATCCCATAGATACTACTTGAAAATTTCCATTGTTTTACATCCTTACCAGCAACTGGTATTCCAGATTTGTTAATTGGTATTGTCAGATTTATTAATTCTTAGTAATCTAATAGGTATAAGGTGATATTTCACTGTTTTAATCATGTTCCTTTTATGATTTTGAAAAAGTGTCACCTCTTTACCCCTGGACTTCTCAGGGACATGCCATGATAACCTTTTAAGTGAGGAGTTGCCACATGATCATCTGGTTATTTCTAAATGAACTCTCTTAATGTGCTCTGACAACAGGTTATATTAAAGCTAAAATCTTGGATACCTTGAGGAAATGGGATTTCTTTCTGTTGTTTTAAGGAACTAAAACGAACGCTTTCATGGTATTTAAAAATAAAAGTTTTTAGTGCCAGAATATTTGACACTTCATTTTTATATTTTATGTCTCTCCTGTTCTAGGCTCCGAGCTCTGTCCAGTGGTGGGAGTATCACGTCCCCTCCTCTTTCTCCAGCTTTGCCGAAGTATAAATTAGCAGACTATCGTTATGGTCGAGAAGAAATGTTAGCACTTTTCCTTAAAGATAACAAGGTAAGAAAAAAGTTAAGAGTTCAGAATTATGAATGAGATTTCAGGGTATGTACAGTGATGTATTGATAGATGAAGTACCCATGGTTTTTCTTTTTTTTTCCCTGCTTTGAAACCTGCAGTTGTTGACAGAGACTCTTCTAAGTGTAAGGAGCTCTGTATTTTTTAGAGAAGATGTAAGATTTTGTTACAGGAGTTAAAAAGCTTCATGGAAACAATATTCGGCACTTTGCCTTCATGTCCATTTCTATCCCACTTTGATGGCTGAGAAAGGAAGAATTTCTTCTCTTTATTGCACCTCTTTTCAGTTAGAAGTTAGGAGTGAGAAGAGGAGTTTTCTCTTCTTCTCTCCCTTTTTGTATTAAATATATAGAATTTTTAGTTGAGAGACCATCTTAAAATACATCACATTTGTGTCACTTATAAATGATCAAAGCCCAAACAGTGTAAAGTACACTTACTGTCTGACTAGTGAGAGGTAACATTTTCTATTTTTAAAATATACTTTGTTTTTACTTTTATTGATTGGGGATCTCAAATTTTAATGATGGTTGCTAAAGACAGATGAAATTGTTTATGAAGCTCTCTCTAGTACCTTGAGCCTTGAGTTAAACGTGAGGATTTTTACTCTTCTGCTCTGTACTCTGTAATACCAGAGGTCATGCTGTATGTCAAATCTGAAAGTGGTGGTCTGATGGGAGGAAGAGGAAGGTGACTGGGGTTTTTAATATTTGACCCTCAGAATATGTAGGTACTACTGAAGGTAATGGTGGTTGAATAAGCTTTACTTTATATTTATAATAATCACCAAGATATAGACAAAAGAGTATTTTTTCTTGTTTTATAATTTTTGTAATTGGAGGGATAGCATTAATTTCATGGTCATGTGTTTGTTCATACAGATACCTTCAGACCTACTGGATAAAGAATTTCTGCCTATCCTACAGGAGGAGCCTCTGCCTCCGTTGGCTCTTGTACCCTTTACAGAAGAAGAACAGGTTTGTGCCTAGCTTTGAGCCTTAGGTCAAAACCTTGTTCCTTTCCACCGAGTCATGAAAATAGGAACTTACTATTTAGGCCCTAAAGCCCTCCATCCCCATGGCTCTGCTTCCTTCTTTCTGTTTACTTGAAAGTGTGGATGCCTGTCAAAGTTGGTGAGATTCTGCTTTAGTTCTGAAGCTTTTTGAGTATGATACAGAGGTAAGGAAATATTTCTAGATCTTTAAGGACAGTGGGAACCATCCTTATAATTTATTTGAGTAGAGAGAGAGTATTTTTGGGAGGTAGGGCCTTCTTTTCAGAAAAATACAGTTTTTCAGAAGTAATTGGTAACCTGAATTCTCACCAATGCATTCTTTTCTTTTTTTCTTTTTTTTTTAAGATTTTATTTATTTATTTGACAGAGAAAGAGCATAAGCAGGGGGAGTGGTAGGCAGAGGGAGAGATCCTTTGCCTCTTTGGTTCGGTTTATTCCTAGGTATCTTACGGTTTTGGATGCAATTGTAAAAGGGATTGGCTCCTTAATTTCTCTTTCTTCTGTCTCATTGTTAGTGTATAGAAATGCAGCTGATTTCTGCACATTGATTTTATATCCTGCCACTTTGCTGAATTCCCGTATGAGTTCTAGCAGTTTTGGGGTGGAGTTTTTGGGTTTTCCACATAGAATATCACATCATCTGTGAAGAGTGAGAGTTTGACAACTTCTTTGCCGATTTGGATGCCTTTAATTTCTTTTTGTTGTCTGATTGCCGAGGCTAGGACTTCTAGTACTATGTTGAACAACAGTGGTGATAGTGGACATCCCTGCCGTGTTCCTGACCCAGGGAAAAACTGAGAGCTTTTGTATCATTGAGAATGATACTTGCAGTGGGCTTTTCATATATGGCTTTTATGATATTCAGGTATGTTCCCTCTATCCCTACACTGTGAAGAGTTTTCATCAAGAAAGGATGCTGTACTTTGTCAGATGCTTTTTTTGCATCTATTGAGATGATCATATGGTTCTTGTCCTTTCTTTCAGTAATTAGTGTATCACTTTGATTTGCAGATATTGAACTAACCTTGCAGCCCAGGAATAAATCCCACTTGGTCATGCTCACCAATGCATTCTACCACTAAGGGAAAAAATACAGCTCTTCAGTTCAAAATGTGCTCTTCTGTCACCGATTTTTGTTTATGATATTGTGAGGTAGTTAGATTTTCGGCTGGAAGGTAGATTTTGTGTTGTCTTTATTTATGGTGTGCTCTTTCCAAAGATAAGAGTTTTTGATTTCAAGGAACTTACTGTAATTGTGGTAAAATGGAAAAATAAGAACTTTGTTGGACTGTTGGAATGTCACTTTATTGATTCATTTATTTTTTAAAGATTTATTTATTTAAAGAGAGGAGAGAGTATACGTGCATGAGAGTGGGGAGGGGCAGAGGGAGAGGGAGAGAATCCCAAGCAGACTCTACACTGAGCATGGAGCCTGGCATGGGACTTGATCCTATGACTGAGATCATCACCTGAGCTGAAACTGAGAGTCCAACGCTCAAGTGACTGAGCCACCCAGGTGCCTGTGAAATGCCACTTTAAATGAAGAATCATCATTGCTTGTTTTTGTTTTTTAAAGCAGCTTCCTTGAGACATAATTCATGTCATAATATTCAGTCTTTTAAAGTATACAATTTGGTGTGTTATATAATTGTGAATTGTATAACCGTCACAACTGTCTAATTCCAGAACATTTCATCATTACTTTTTGCGACAACCCTCTTGCTGTATTTTGCATGAGGAAATCACTCTAATAAGAAAGAGACGTTCATTAGAAGATCTCTATTACAACTGTTTTAAGTTCTAAGAAAGGTGTGATACTAATCTCTTGTGATTTTCATTGCCATAGTGTCATAAACAGTTTTTGTTTATGATTTCTTCTGAATGAGTCTAGTTCTTTTTTCACAAAACCCAGTATCATCTAGAATCATCAGCAGATATTTTTATTGCCAGAAGGTATTTACTAGTATAAACATATGAGAAAGAAAGGGTACTGTCTCCAGTGATGGCTGAAAAGTTCCTTTTCATAATTTGCCAATTTCCTTTTCAAGTAGATTTGATGTATGGCAATATTTTGGTTTAATTTTTCTTAAAAATATTTTTACTATGAAGTCTTTCAAATAGACAAGTATAGAGAATGTTATTACAAATCCCAGTATATTATAATTGAGATATATAAATCTTAAAATTATTACATATTTGTGTGGTTTTTTTTTTTTTAAGATTTTGTTTATTCGACAGAGATAGAGACAGCCAGCAAGAGAGGGAACACAAGCAGAGGGAGTGGGAGAGGAAGAAGCAGGCTCATAGCAGAGGAGCCTGATGTGGGGCTCGACCCCACAACGCCGGGATCATGCCCTGAGCTGAAGGCAGACGCTTAACCACTGTGCCACCCAGGCGCCCCAGTGTGTTTTTTTGTTTTAAGAAATAAGATTTCTCATATTGTGGGTGTATCCTTCCCTTCTTACCTTCCCAGAGATTACTTTGAATTGGATTATTTTTCTCATTTGTGTTTTAATATTTTCCTTACATGTTTGTGTATCCATATGCCATAAAAGTTTCATTTTATAGGGTTATAAATTTTTTAAAAGATTTTATCATTGTTATTTTTTAAAGATTTTATTTTTTTGAGTAATCTCTACACCAGGTGTGGGACTCAAACCCACAACCCTGGGATCAAGAGTCACATGTTATACTGGCTGAGCCAGCCATGTGCCCCTAAGGATTTTATTTTTAAGTAACTACACCCACTGTGAGGCTTGAATTTACAACCGCAAGGTGGAGATTCACTTGCTCTACCGACTGTGCCAGTCAGGTGCCATTATAGGGTTATGAATTTTATATTGAAGATGGTATACTGTAGTTTTTATTCTGCAGCTTGCTTTTTTCTTTCAATGATTTTTATTTTATTTTTTAAAAATTATTTATTTGTCAGGGAGAGAGAGACAGCATGCGTGTGCACAAGCAGGGGGAACGGCAGGCAGAGGGAGAAGCAGGCTTGCCGCTGAGCAAGGAGCCCAATGTGGGACTCCATCCCAGGACCCTGG
The DNA here is from genome assembly GCF_002007445.2 of Ailuropoda melanoleuca. Taxonomy (NCBI): domain Eukaryota; kingdom Metazoa; phylum Chordata; class Mammalia; order Carnivora; family Ursidae; genus Ailuropoda; species Ailuropoda melanoleuca. The sequence goes on from NC_048219.1 coordinate 192,288,744, forward strand.
GATCATGACCTGAGCCCAAGGCAGATGCTCAACTGAGTGAGCCACCCAGGTGTCCCTCAGTAATGATTTTTATATTTATCTATGTTAATACACATAGTTTTAGTTTGTTCATCCCTGCTGTATAGTATTCCATATGTGAGAAAATCCATAGATTTTCCAGTCTCCTGTGGTTATATATTTAGGTTGTTTTGAAATTTTGCTCTTGCAAATTATGCTGCAGTAATCATTCTTAGAACCTGTGTTTTAAAATTGGAACTGTTGGATTTCATTGTGTGTGTGTGTGTGTTTAAATATTTTATTTGAGAGAGAAGGAGCGAGAGTATGTGCGACTGTGAGGAGGGGTAGAGGGAGAGGAACAGAGAATTTTGAGCAGACCCCACACCGAGCCCGATATGGGGCTCAATCCTAGGACCCTGAGATCACAACATGGGGCTCAATCCCAGAACCCTGAGCCGAAACCAGGAGACAAGAGGCTCAACCAACTGAGGCACTCAGGCACCCTGGTTCTTTGTGTTTTTTTAAACACACAGATATGGGTAATGTAATGTGGGTATTGCTGCATTCGTTTCTATAGTGATTTAAGCCATTTTGCACTCTTACAGCCACTTACGAGAGGTCTCATTTTTATGCAACCCTCCAGCTGTTGATTTTTATAGTTTGGCTGAAACAGTGGTTGTGATCGTTGTTTTTTTGTATTTCACTAGTCACTAGCAGCTTGAGCACCTTTTAATATCCTTTTTGCCGTTATGGTTTTTGAATTGCCTATGTTTTTTGTCCATTGTTTTACTGGATTGTCTGTCTTTCACGCTGATTTTACAGTTTCTTTATATTTTCCTTAATATCAATAAAATCTTAATATTGTTTTTAATGAAAGATATTCGGGCACCGGGGTTGTGCAGTTGTTTAAGTGGTTGACTCTTGGTTTTGGTTCAGGTTATGATCTCAAGGTCCTGGGATCGAGCTCTGCATTGGGCTCCACACTCAGTGTGGTGTTTGCTTCAGATTCTTTCTCCCTCTCCCTCTGCCCCTCCCACTCATGCTCGATCTCTCTCAAATAAATACATTTTTTTTAAAGACTCTATGTGACAGAGGGAGAGCACAAGCAGGGAGAACAGCAGGCAGAAGCAGACTCCCCACTGAGCAGAGAGCTGGATGTGGGGCTTGATCCCAAGGTCCTGGGATCATGACCTGAGCCAAAGGCAGACACTTAACCAGCTGAGCCACCCAGGCGACTCTGTGATAAATAAATCTTTAAAATAGATAAAAATACTCGTATTTATTGTAGGAAATAAGGAAAGGTATAAAGGAGAAAATCTCACCCATAAACTCACCATATGGAGATAATTGTTAACATTTAGTATTTTTTTTTTTTTTAAAGATTTTATTTGACAAAGAGAGTGACAGCCAGCGAGAGAGGGAACACAAGCAAGGGGAGTGGGAGAGGAAGAAGTAGGCTCCCAGCAGAGGAGCCTGATGTGGGGCTCAATCCCAGAACGCCGGGATCACGCCCTGAGCCAAAGGCAGACGCTTAACGACTGAGCCACCCGCGCCCCAACATTTAGTATGTTTTATTGCAGTCTGTTTCCCTTGTGTATCTAGTGAAAATATAGTAATATAGACTGTGAATCCAACAGCATATTAAAAGGACTATACATCGTGACCAAGTGGGATTTATTCCCAGAATGCAAGGGTGGTGCAACATAAGAAAATCATCGTAATAAGCCACTTAATAGAATGAATTAAAAACCACTTGATCATCTCAGTTGACACAGAAAAAGTATTTGACAAAATTCATACCTTTCTTTTTTTTTTTTTTAAAGATTTTATTTATTTATTTGACAGAGAGAGAGACAGCCAGCGAGAGAGGGAACACAAGCAGGGGGAGTGGGAGAGGAAGAAGCAGGCTCATAGCAGAGGAGCCTGACATGGGGCTCGATCCCATAACGCCGGGATCACGCCCTGAGCCGAAGGCAGACGCTTAACCGCTGTGCCACCCAGGCGCCCCAATTCATACCTTTCTTGACAAAATTCTCCATGAACTGAGACCTCAGGGACCTGAGTGAACTGAGAACTCAGGGACCTTCATCATTATGACTAAGGACATTTATGAAAAACCTACAGCTAACATCATTCTCAGTTGTGGAAGACTGAAAACTTTTCCCCTAAAATTGGGAACAAGACAAGGTTACCTGCTTTTACTACTGATTCCGACGTTGTGCTGGAAGTTCTAGCCAGAGCAGTTAGGCGAGAAAAAGACAAAAAAGGCGTCTCAATAGCAAGAGAAGTAAAATTATGTCTATTTTCAGGTGACATGATCCTACATATAGAAAATCCTAAACACAAAATCCCACACACAAAAAACTATTAGCACTGGTAGATGAATTCAGCACAGTTGTAGGGTACAGCATCAACACCCCAAAATTGGTTGTATTTCTATATGCTAACAATAACAGTCCTCAAAGGGAATTAAGAAAACAGCTTCATTTACAATAGCATTAAAATTAATAAATTAAATAGCAATAAATTTAACCAAGGAGATGTAAGACTTTTACATAAAAACTACAGAATACTTTTGAAAGAAATTAAAGAAGACCTAAATAAGTGAGAAGCCATCAGTGTTCATTCCTCCTTGGAAGACTTAATATGGCTAATTAGTCTACTATTGGTGCAGTCCCCATCGAAACCCCAGTGACTTTTGGGGTAGAAATTGACGAGTTGGTCCTAAAATTCATATGGAATTGCAAGGCACCCCAGATAGTCAAAACAATTTTGAAAAACAAAGTTGGGAGACTCATACTTCATGATTCCAGAACTACTACAAAGCTAAAAGTGATCAAAACTGCAGTATATAAAAAAGAAGCAAGCAAACAAAAAACTGCAGTGTAAGAATAGACATATAGGTCAGTGGAATAGAAGTCCAGAAATAAACCGAATTGTTCCATACACTAAATTGCTTTCAAGAAGCTTCGTATGAGGATATCTCTTTTTTTTCACTGATGCCATAACTGCAGCATTTTACTATTCAACTTCTGCCATGTTCAGCATTTTTATATTTTCAGATTTATTTACTTATTGTTTGAATAAGGAATAAATTATGTGGTTTGAAAATAAAAATTTACAGAGCAGTATGTAATAGGAGATTGCTTTCCCATCCCTTCCCTCAGCCGCCAGTGTCCCTTTCCTGAAGGCAGCAAGTGTTAGAAGTTCGTCATATATTTTTCCAAGGAACTATTAAATATGTCTTCCCCCTCTTATACAAGTGATGGTGTACATTAAGCATTGTTCTGCTCTTCTACATTGAGTAATTTTACTGAAAAAANAAATATGTCTTCCCCCTCTTATACAAGTGATGGTGTACATTAAGCATTGTTCTGCTCTTCTACATTGAGTAATTTTATTGAAAAAATTCTCCTCAGGGGCGCCTGGGTGGCTCAGTCGTTAAGCGTCTGCCTTCGGCTCAGGGCGTGATCCCGGCGTTACGGGATCGAGCCCCACGTCAGGCTCCTCTGCTATGAGCCTGCTTCTTCCTCTCCCACTCCCCCTGCTTGTGTTCCCTCTCTCGCTGGCTGTCTCTATCTCTGTCAAATAAATAAATAAAATCTTTAAAAAAAAAAAAAAAGAAAGAAAAAATTCTCCTCAAATTTGGCAAAATGTTCTTCTGTTTAGTTTGCATTTCTTTCCCCAGTGTAGTGAAAAGTTTTTTCAAATGTTTGCAGTTATATTTAATTTTTTGTTCTGTCTTTGTTGATTTTTCTTTGGATAGTAGTCTTTTTCTAGTTTATGTATGGATTTATGTGGGCTAACCCTAATCCTAGCCTGTTTTCTAAATTTTTAAATTGCACTTAATGCCTAGGTATACCAGTTTTAATCTTTTGTGATTATCTTGCAATTTTAAGGTATTCATACATATTTTTAATAATTTTTTTATTTTTCTTGTAATTATTTCTTAGATTTCTTAGAGAGTAAATGGGCCAGAAAAGCTTTTTAACATGTAGGGAGGAGGACTTGCTTCTAGTTACCAAAACATGATAGACATTTTAATCAACAGAATGAGTAATTGATTTATCTGGAAACATCCTGTAACACTTCTAAGAAATTAGTATTAGTAAGTGCCAAATAAATTTTTTGAAAAATCAGAGATTATTCAGCAAAGTGCTGCTGGGAACTGTTGGTTAACAGTTTGAAAAAGAGTCAAGTTAGGTTTGCACTCTACTTACACAACAAGAGTAGTTCTGGAATGACTAAGGGGGTAAATCTTCATTCTGCTTTTATAATGGAAAGGTTTATTTTAAGGTGCTAAGATAGTCTGGGTAGATACTGTGGTTATGGTAGTTACAGAAGATGATCAGTGTCCATTTTTGGACTCATTTAAAGTGTATCATTTTGGATTTCCTGACATTTATTTGGTTTCCTATGTTTATAAAATATGCTGGCATAGGGGCACCTGGGTGGTTCAGTTGGTTAAGCCTCAGACTCTATGATGGTGGGTCAGGTCATGATCTTGTGGGCGGTGAGATTGGTTCTGTGGTCAGCGGGGAATCTTCTTGAGATTCTCTCCCTCTGCCCCTCCCTCCACTTACAACATGTACCTGTTCTCTCTCTCAAATACATCTTTAAAAAAAATGCTAAGGTAGAGCAGTGCTTAAAGATGTAAAAGATTCATTAACATTTTGATGTTTGGGGGCGCCTGGGTGGCGCAGTCGTTAAGCGTCTGCCTTTGGCTCAGGGCGTGATCCCAGCGTTCTGGGATCGAGCCCCACATCAGGCTCCTCCACTGGGAGCCTGCTTCTTCCTCTCCCCACTCCCCCTGCTTGTGTTCCCTCTCTTGCTGGCTGTCTCTATCTCTGTCAAATAAATAAATAAAATCTTTAATAAAAAACAAACAAACATTTTGATGTTTGTCCTTTGGTTGACCAGGCAACCCCTTTAGGGATTGTTTAGATATTTGAAGACAGGAATTTGCATATTTTTTCACCCCATGACCCTTATGAGGAAGGTGAATATTTCTGATAACTTAAAAAAACTTCTTACTGCATATATTAAGTTTCCTAAGGGAGATATTTTATCTTTAAAATGCAAGTTAGTTTTGTGCTCTTTCTATATATCTGTGTGCTTTCATGTATGTATAAAGTAGAACAAGGAAAAAAACATTTTTTTAAAAAGTTTTATTTAAGTAATCTCTACACCCAGTGTGAGGCTCGAACTCATAACTCTGATATGAAGAATTGTATGCTCTCTGACTGAGCCAGTCAGGCACCCTGGAAAAAAGTTTTCTTAAAACAAAATTGATGCTTAAACATGTAGTCACTGTTTTGGATTGGCATTTCCCTCAAATATATTTCTCAGTTTGAGAAGCATGACTCTTTTCATAGCTGCTACCTAATTTAGATTGTTGTATTTTGTTTATTTGACATCAAAGGAAATTACTTTATGCATTTTTGAATAGATAATACATGTATATATATAAACAATTCAAAAAGCACATATAGTGAAAAGCAATTGTGTGAATCACCCTAATTCTACCTACCTACTGTTCCTCAGGAGTAGCCCCTGTTTCCATTTTCTCGTGTTTCTTCCCAGGGGTAGTTAATAAGTCTGCAACTACTTACATATTTATTCCTATAAACACACATAAACATAAATGGCAGCATGCTGTGCACATAGTTCTGCACTTCACTGTTTTTACCTAAACATCTGTTGAGGACATGATAGCAAATACTTGTTTAGCTTTTAATGTGTCAGACGCTGTTGTAAGCACTTGTCATGTCATGTGTTAAGTGCTGGCAGCGACCCATGTAGATGTAAATATCGTTCCTATTCACTTTATCTAGATGAGGAAAACAAGCACAGAGAAATGGAGTAAAGGAACCACAGTTCAGTTTCAGGCCGTCTGGCCTTTCTGTTCTCCTTACTACAGCTATGATTTATATCTTTATTGCAGTTTTTGTGGATCAGAATTGGTTGAATATTAGCGAGTTCATATGGTTCAACCTAATAAATAGAGTTGCCTCATTTTTTTTTTAAACAACTGTATTGAATTCCACATGTAGATGGCCCTGTGCTTGGTGTTTTTTTTTTTTTTTTAATAAGTCAGGTCTGTGCCCAATGTGGAGCTTGAACTAGTGACCCCAAGATCAAGAGTAGCACAAGCGCCCCATGATTTTTAAATTAGCTCCCATTGGTTGATACTTAGGTGGTTACCAATTTTGATTTTACAAATAGTTGTGCAGATTAAGATCTTTTTGCTTTTGTGATTTTTCACATGTGTTACAAGAGAATTGTGTCAAAGGGTATAGACATTTAAATATACTTTGAGAAACTGTCTTCCAGAAATGATAGAAGTTTGCACTTTCAGCTGCATTGTGTGAGGGTATAGAAGAGCGTATGCAAGTTGCCCTGCACCCTATTGATAGGTACATTTGAGTTTTGTACATTTTTTGTAATGTGTTCAATTGCATTGGATCCTGGCATACATGATGCAGTTAGCTCTGAGCTCTGTTTTTCCGGTGTTAGAATATATGAATCTAGATTTTGGGACTCCATAGTCTTGCTTATGACCCTGAGATCATGACCTGAGCTGAAATCAAGAATTGGATGCTTAACCAGTTGAGCCACCCAGCTGCCCCTCCATCCAACTCTTAAGCCTCACTTCTTGCCCCTCTGCCAGGAGGGCCTTAGCTACAGCCATGTACAAGTTGCATTTTCTTCATTGTACCACAGCTCTCCATTTTTTGCACAAATGTCTGTTAGGTTCTAAGGGTACAGAAAGTATTCGAGTAAGCATATATTACAACATTCTCTGAGTTTAAAATGCTGTTGCAGATTTCTCCTTCAAATAGCCAGGATTTTTATATTTTATAAATCATTTTCAAGATTTAAAAAATTGCTTCTTGCTTTACCTTTTCCTAAGACCTGTGTATTCCATTTGTCCAGAAGTGTCAACTAGACATATTTTTGGCAACCAGGCTTCCTGTGTTCTTGTGTCTGCTCTTCATGTTTGAAGGTTTCCCACTCACTTCTATCGTAACTGTATTTGACCCCGTCCAGATTGGCTGTGGGTGCAAGTTTGGGCTTATGACTGAGAGATTGGGGTTTTGTTTATTTTTTTCAAGCGTTCCTTTCCTTTCCCCATTAAGATGGTCTTATTTATGTAGATTCTTATTTGGCCCTCCTTATTTATTTATGATTCTCGCCATTCTATTAAATAATACCTGGAGTTGCTAATTCACATTAGTGAGCAGAATGAAGCAAAAATGATTATTTTCCTCCTTATCATGCTACTCTTGACTCCATACTTCTTTGTGACCATCTCATTTCCACCTTTCACTAAAGAATCCTTTCAGGGGCGCCTGGGTAGCGTAGTTGTTAAGCATCTGCCTTCGGCTCAGGGCGTGATCCCGGTGTTCCGGGATCCAGCCCCACATCGGGCTTCTCCGCTGGGAGCCTGCTTCTTCCTCTCCCACTCCCCTGCTGTGTTCCCTCTCTCGCTGGCTGTCTCTCTGTCACATAAATAAATAAAATCTTTAAAAAAAAAAAAAAGAATCCTTTCAAACTGGATTTCTTTTACAAGTTTTCTCCATTACAACACATATTTACCCCATCTGCTTCTGGACAGATACAGCGTTTAGAGATTATTTAACATTTCCTCACAAAACCTAGTATAACGCATTGGTGGTCAGTGTTTGTTGATCTGAAATGTTAATTTGAGATTTACAGGTAATATCAGGTTTTGGATCATCTTAAGATGTGGTGTAACGGTTTCCCATTACTTGTTGTAATGAGATAACATTTTATAGTTGAAGTGGGAGATGGGGAAGAGCAACATAGATTTATCTGTTTCATCCATTTTTTCCTTTTCTTTTTTTTTGGCAGAGAAACTTTTCCATGTCTGTAAATAGTGCTGCTGTCCTGCGGTTGACAGGACGAGGAGGAGGAGGAACAGTGGTGGGGGCTCCTAGAGGTCGAAGTTCTTCAAGAGGGCGAGGTGAGCTTTCATGTGGAAAACGTAATAATGGAGGGAGAGAGAAGTCACTTTAAACATATTTTAATACTTGATTTTTAAAAAACTGCTCTTTGACATTAACTGTATACTAAGTGTCCTGAATATTTGTTTTCTGAACCATTTCTCAGTGCATCTGCTCCACACCCCCTGATTTGGAGCAGAGGAGGGTAATTCTTGAGTGTGAAGGATTCTAGATGGTCCTAATTAACTTTGGCAAAACCTCATCCGTATTCCTCATGCCTAGGGAACCTTGCACTTTGCCATAGCTCCATGAAGTGCTTTGGCTGCTGGAGCAGCACTGAAGTCCCCACAGGCCTCCATGACACAGGGTTTCTATATAAGGCGGTGTACCAGGAGTATCCCCAGCCAGAGGGATGCTTTAGTAAAAGCTGTCTCATCAGTACTAGGGCTATTTTAGAGGTAGAGCAAAAAATAATAAGCAGTCACTTATTTAACCTCTAGTTTTATAGATTTGTGTCTCAGAAGAATAATTATTATTTTGATATTACTTGTTCTTTTGCTGTCTGCTCCGTTTTGTGTTCATTGATTTTCTGCAACATAAGGATGTTTGTAATATAAATATTCAGCATTTACCTCTAAAGGTGATTAAATCATAGCAGTAGCCTAAACATATCCTGTAAGTTTTTGAAGAGGTGCTTTAGGAGTGGAGAAATTGGGTATTTATAAACCCAGATGCCATTGTCTCCACATACCACACCACCCAGATTGGCATGATCAAGAGTGTGGAATATATAAATTCTTTTTTCTTAAAGTTATGCTTTTGAATAGAGTAATTTACACGTAGTCTTTACAGAGACTATATTAGATTATGCATTCCTGTGAAGAGGTTGCTTTCAGTCATCCATTCAGAATATGGGAATGCAGGTGTGGTGAATAATGAAGAGGCTAACTGAAGTTCTCCACTTGTAGGCCAGGTACTATTACCAAGGTATACATGGTTTTTCCTTCTGAATTTGTCAGTCTCTAGAACAGTGGTTTTTAACCTGAAGAGTTGTTAGAAGTACCTCTGCAACAGAATACTGGGTGGTGAGATTTAGGCTTGTGTGTACTTCAGAAGCTCACAGGCCATGCAGATTCCCACATGTAATTAGGTTCCCTTGGTCCAGAATTCATCTGAGATCTTTGCATCTTGGTGGTGCAGTGGTGTCTTGGAGATGGCTCTGGCCTGCAACTTGGGTGTTTCCGGTGTCTTTCTATAGTAGGCTGGCAGCAGGGAGAGGTTATACTCAGGCAGCTTTGCCTCTTATGCTCTTTAGGGTAAGTCCTACAGAGATTATTACTCAAGAAGTGTGGCCCATAAGCCAGCTGTTTTATGAGCCTCAGGTCATCGCCATCTTTGTGTGCTGCAAATACTAACCAGTCTCTCCAAGCAGTCTTTAAAAAATTCTGTATTGTGAAACAAAGATTGGTAAGTTTCTCCCTGCTTTGTAATTTCTTTGAAGAAGAGGGCTCTCACATATTATCCTACATTCAAAATTTAAACAGGGCATGTGCCAAAGATAGATACTGGGAGAAAAGTGGTGACTTAATTAACATTGATGTGAACAAATGGCATGAAACTAGCCAAATGAATGAATTGAATTTGGGAAAAACAGTTCTAACACCATTGTTCGAACTGTGATTTCTTTTCTAATGATTTCATATGACCATTAATCTGGTTTTGTCTTTTTCACTTAGTACTTAATTTTAACTTCTAAATATCATGAGCTAGTGAAATTTAAACAAACCAAATGGGTGGGGAAACAAGAAAGTTGTCATCTTTCCATTTTATCTGGTTAAGATGTTTAATAGTATAGCAGATCTACACAGCTGTGAGCCACTTGTCTTCATCACCATTAAAATGAAGTGGGTGTGTGTGTGTGTGTGTGTGTGTATGTATTTTAAAAATTTTATTTTCCCAACATAATCTGGTAAAATCTCAGACAATAGGGCAGTTCTTTAAATACTTAGCTGTGTGAAAGATTCATCAGGTTATGTATACTTGCTTTTTCTTATATGAGAACTATATTTATAGATGATTATGGTCCTTGTACTTTGAAGGTTGTTCCTTATGTTTTACAAACGGAAGAGCTCTAGAATCTCATTCTTTTTATGTGCCCACTCATAAACCTTTAGTCTGATAAGGAGGACCAGCACCGATGCTAGTTATGACTGGCAGAAAATATTTTGTCTGTGGTTTGTTTGTTTTTCTGGCAACCTGAAGGCTATTTTTCATATTCACATTTCCAAAATAAAACTCGTTGTCAGGATGTCATATACTTTTAAGAGAAAATTGTTCTCTTTAGAAGAAGGGACTTTTACCCTAAGAGTCATCACTGTGGGATATACAGCAGTGTTATGTTTGCATTATACTGTTTTAGGATTTTAGATAAAATGTGTACATTTCCTAAGGAGAGAGGTACTGAAACTGGGAGTCTACTTTAAGTTGCTGTGAAGTTCGATTGACAAAACTGGAAGGTAACTTTAAGATTATTATAGTTCAAGCCTAGTCCTCACTTTCATTTTATAGATGAAGAAATGGATTACCTGGACTAGTTAAAAGGGTGCCCATTGTTCCTAAGATTACCCACATACAATTGTGTGCATTTCATAATCAGGTTGTATGAAGTACAAATATATTCTGAGTCAGGTTTTGATAAATTTTAAGCAAGAAGTAGAAATCCTACTGGATATTTGCAATCATTATTCGACTCAATTGTTTTTAGCTTTAGAATGCATTTTTGCTTTTCTTCGAGATTTACCATCATTTTTCTTTTGGTGGTTTTACACTGTTAAAGAAGTCGAGCAATGGATGGTGGCTAAGATTTCATCTAAGTACAGCCCTGGACTCCCCACCCTTTCCCAGTTTTCTGACCTGTGTGTTAAATACAACTGGTGCACGTTAGTTGAGAAAACCTGACATTGCACAAAAAGTATAAAGCTAGAAGTTCATATTGCTTTCTGTCCCCAGACCAGCAATTGAATGTATATTTTTCTAGACTCTAACTGTACAGCTCTATCATTTATATAAGTGGAGTTATTTTTTTAAGTATTGTTTTTTGACATGCTTTTGTCATTCCACAGGATAATGTAGATTTCTTTTAATGTCAGTGTTTTATCCTCTGTGGCTTCATAGTGTTCTCCCAAATTATTTTATCAGAATTAATTTATTGATTAGGTTTACCAGAGTTAATTAATTTATTCATTAGGTTGTTCTGGTGTTTTAGACTGCAACGAACTCCTTTATATGTGTATTTGCATATTTGTGTATTTCTGTTAGGATAAATTTTAGTTAGAATCGTTGAGTCAGATTTTGCTAGATCTAAGCACATTGCCTTCAGTAGAGGCCAGTTTACACTTGAACACCTAGAGCCTCTCAGTCCCTTCATTTGGCATATTCTCACCAGCCCTCTGGTTCATATTCGGTCCTGATACTTTCCTTATTTGAAGACTTGAGCAAAGAGGAAAGAGTGCCTTTGTTGCTGTGGAATATCCTTTAAGGAGTTAGTTCACAAAGTTAATAGACCTTATTAAATTATCCTTTCTTTGGAGTTAGAGAAATTATTTTAACATTTATGCTTGGTTTTTATACTTTATCTGCTCTCTTCCCAAGCTCTCCCGATCTTTCATTTTTGTTGAAAATAACCCAATAAAAGGCCCAATTTGTAGTAGTAGTTTGTTGATCTTCTTAGAATTTTACTGTTGAACTTTAAAAGAACTGAATATTGATACTGTTTCTTGTTCAGGACTGGGACTGGGACTCTTACATCTGTTTCTAACTTGTTTCTTTCAACCTCCTGTAGTCTAGCCTCTTCAGTGCCATTATTGGTCTCTCAGGTAAAGATCCATTAGGCCTTGCTGAATGTTTAAATGTAGACCTTCTCTTTGTGTCGAGACAGAACTTCAAAGATTAATCTTGGTGTTGAATATGTGCCAAAGTTGACATCTGAGTATCATTTTTTCTGTTTTCTTATTTTCAGGCAGAGGCAGAGGTGAATGTGGTTTCTACCAAAGAAGCTTTGATGAAGTAGAGGGTGTGTTTGGTCGAGGAGGTGGCAGGGAAATGCATAGGTCACAGAGCTGGGAGGAAAGGTAACTAAAAGATCCAGATCTCGGTATAAAGGTTTCTTCGTGTAAAAAAATATGTTTTCTGTTTTCTATAGAGGAGATACTTGTGCGTGTAGTTACACAGTTTCATTTAAAAAATGCTGTTGAGTATCAAGCTGTAAGAAGTTTTTAAATGATCCTTATTTAAAGGAAGAAGCATTCTAAATAAATAGGTTCATATGTTAGTGCCAGCATGGATATTTCATAGTTAATCAGATTTGCTGTTTGATTAGCTTTGAGTGGGAGGCACTGACAATTGACATTTTGTTGTTTGTTGCTGTTAGTCAAAGCATCTTCTCTGTTCTTTGTGGCTTTATGTGATGTCTGTTGATGAGGGAGGGCAGTTGCACAAAGTTGTATGTACAAAGATGTCCACTATGATGATGTTTATAGTGTAATTAGAAACAAACCAAACAGCTTAATATCAGTGTGGCTTCTTATATAATGGTATATCCACACAATAGAATATTATATAACCATTAAAGTTAGATGATTTTGAAAATATTTAATGATGTGGGAAAATACATTTTAAAAGCAGTATATAAAACTATGTCTAGCGTGTATCTAAAATAAGTCATGTATCTAATTTAAAAATCTCTAATTTTGGTAAGTGAGATAGTGGATATTTCTGTTTTCATCTTTGTGCTTTTCTGTTTTCCAAATGTTAGGCAATAACCATGCATTTGTTTTATAATTTGAAAAAGAAAGCAATGCTATTAGACAAAGATAGGGCAGTGAGTGTCATGGATGGGAAATCTATTTATTACTCTCAAGTCTTGTTTGAAAACTTATTTTATCTTTTCTAGAGGTGACAGACGTTTTGAAAAACCAGGACGGAAAGATGTAGGTAAGGCTTGCTTACTGTTTTGAAGTATTTTTATCTGGATTTCCATGAAAACAGTTTGTAATAAGACTCAAGCATACAGTTATTAAAAATTGACTCAGTTACCTGCACCTCTCCAGTAGATGGGGTTGTAGCATTGCTTGCATTAATTCCATGGTTATTTGAGGGCTCTTTTGTATGAAACCAAGGGTGATGAACATATAACCATTAGGATTTACTTGGTTTAACTTTTTAGGTTTGTGTGTTCTTTGCAAGGCGTATATTCTTTATTAAGGCTATCTTGTGAACTGAAATTTCAGTCTACTAACTCCCTTTTTCCAAGGTAGATACGTCTCACAGGGTGAGAAGAAATAGGGAAAATGCTAGAATGCTTGTTTTTGTATCAGAGAACATTGAATGTTCTTACTTTAGTTTTGTTTTTTTTTTTTTAAGATTTTATTTATTTATTTGTCAGAGGGAGAGAGAGTGAGCACAAGCAGGGGGAGCAGCAGGCTTCCTGCTGAGCAAGGAGCCCAATGTGGGACTTGATTCCAAGACCCTGGGATCATGACCTGAGCCGAAGGCAGAGGCTCAACCGACTGAGCCATCTAGGCGTCCCAATTGCTTTAGTTTTTTATTCATCTGTTTTTTTTTTGATGTATAATCTTTTTTTCCCCTTGTTTTGAGATGAGAGCAGTCGAAATAAATTAAAGTTAAGTTAGCCACTGACTTAAAAGACACATAGTAAGAGAACAGGATTTCAGTGTTTGGTGAATTGATTGTAGTTTGTATTAAAGAATCTAAATGTTAAGATGGGCTTTCTGACTGATTAAAGGTACTACCTTCCAAACTGCCAGTAAGTATTAGTGTCTGAGAGGAAAAAGAAATGCTGATTCACAGTAATGTTGGAGAAAATCACCTTGCAAGTTCCAAATTCCCAGAAGTACCCGAAAAGTTCTCCAGAGTATGATTACATCATACAAGAGAAAACATTTCTCAAAAATATGCTAAGTATGTAAATATCACTCACAGACTGATTTGCAGATTTTATTTAACACTAGTAGTTACAACAGTCAGCTTTGCATCACTGTTTCCATATCAGATTCATTTTAGCATATCAGTGATTTAAATTTCTCATTTATTAACATGGCATCGAGAATGATCAGCTGTATTTATATTAATGAAAAGATGTTAAATGAGTATAGCACAAAGAAATTTGGAAGACTGTGTAGATAACATTGTTAGTTGAATGGCTTTACTTGTATTGTAGACTATTGGATAAATACTATCTTGGAACATTTTTTAGGACGTCTGCTTCCATTCTTGTCTGATTCAGTACTTTTGCCAGTGAATACGGAGAGATAATGAGGGGTAGTTTAAAGAGTATAGGGTTTTGAGTCAGAAGATCACGGGTAATGTAAGTTCTCAGATATTCAGTCTCCTAATAAATGGATGTAAGAATGCCTTACAGAAGTTTTAAGATTAAATAAGAGTATATGGACTCATTATTTGTTCAACAGTTATTGAATTTCTACTCTTAGGATAGGCCTTGTGCTAGGTGCTGTATAAATATTCTTTTTCTTTAGATGACAACATGTTGGTGTGTGATCAAATTTTCAAATCATTCAGTATTTAGAGGGATAGCTGTAGAATGGAACAACTGGAACTTGAGATCAGAATTAAGATGGAACAAGAGATCCGATCTAATCAAATGGAAGTTTAACAGCAGAAAATGCCAAGCAAGTCTCACATAAACTCTAGAATTGAAGATACGGTGGAGTAATGGTGTCATAGCATCCTGCTGGGGAAAGGCACAGCCTTCTCAGCTGACTGGGCTCAGTGTTAAATCAGCAGCAGGATGGTGCCGAGCGCAGCATTTACTAGAACTGAAGTGTCCTCATGAGGCAGGCGCTAGGGACACCCGCTGTCTTTTATGTTGACACAGGACAGCTTAAGTATTGCGTGCAGTACTGGGGCCATACCTGGAAGGGATCCATATGTTGGAGTAGGATGTTTGGGGCATTTGACCCCTGTGATGGGGGATGCATGAAGGAAATGGGGCTGTTTACACAACAGACAAGACTGTGGTCAGGACAGGGTGGGGAGGAGGGTTTTTAGGGTTACTCTCTGCAAATATTTACTTAACAGTCATAAAAGAGGAATTAAACTTAATCTGTATGAATCTAAAGGGCAGGTTTAAGGAGGCAGAAACTCGACACAATTTTAAAAAGGTCTGATAGAGCTGTCTGAAAATGACCTGAGTTGCCAGGGAAAGCAATGTTTTCCTTGTTAAGATAATAGCTTGGTTTTAACTGTTTGACACATAGTCATACTTCGGTGGTTTGGATGGAGTGTAAAGTTCCTCTTTCATCATTATTTTAACTATATTAATTCAGTCTGGGTAAATTCCCCAACCACTCTCTATTAAAAATATAGGGGTTTGGGGGTACCTGGGTGGCTCAGGTTATGGTCCCAGGGTCCTGGGATCAAGCCCCGCATCAGGCTCCCTTCTCTGTCTCCTTCTGCCTGCTGCTTCTCTGTCTCCCTCTGCCTGCTGCTCCCCCCGTTTGTGCTCTCCTGCTCTCTCTCTGTCAAATAAATAAAAATAAAATCTTTAAAAATATGTATATTTAAAAAAATACATAGGGTTTTTTCTTTGTCCCTATAGGTATATCTTTGAAAAGATGAGTTCCATAAAGCTAAGTTGATGTGAAGTGGTTAAGAATATAAAGTTTTTCCTACTAAAATATCAGGGCAAGTTTCACATACATATATTCAAATCATAGTGGGTTTTATTGAATATTTTTTGACAAATGCTCACTTCAGATTTTATTAACTGTGCTGATAATTCTGAGCCTTTCTTTTTATAAGTAGTCCACTTTTGTTGAAGGTATTATAGATGAAAGAAATCTCATAAATGCATTTTGCACTCTTCAAGAACGGCAGTGCTAAAGTAATTTGTTGGGACAGAGTGATATATTGGTCAGTTGTGAGATGTTCTGTGACATGAAATTAAGATAATTTGGGTCCTAAAGGTTCCAGAATGACTTGTTGGGTTTAAAATTAGAGATGGTTCATATCATATATTTGCTTCTTTAATGGAGGGAAATGGGTGTGTTCACAGATATGTGGGCAAGGACCCTGCATATCCCCTTGTGAACACAGTAAGGGAGAATGTGGAGGCGGAAAGGGCCTATAACATCGGAATTATAGTTGCTATTCAGTAGGTTTGGTTGCTGAAGAGGATGAGATCGGTTCCGATGATGATCTTGTAGTGTGATTCTGTGAGGATGAAATTGGAAGATCATTAAGAAATAAAAATTGATTCAGTTGATACCAGTAGATTCAGCCCAATGTGATAGCAGTTAGTACATTTTGGTGTGAAATACTTTAGAGTAGACATAGCAGCTTTTGGTTATAAGGCTGCTGCCAGCAGTAGGTATTACGGGCTTATACATATATAAAACTAGACCTTATGATTTTTAGTAACTGCTTGTCTAGTTTGTTGGGATTGTCATGCTATCTGTATTGGTTTCCTAAAGCACTTCTAAAGTTAATTCCAACATGGTCTTCCTATTCATGTATCTAAGATAACATCCACTGGCCTCCCAGGTGCCCCAGGTTTGTGAGCTATACAGCCAGGAATTAGGGCTGCTGTTCCCACCTCCCGGTATTTCTCCCCTCTTTCCATTTGCACTCCCTTCTCCTGAAAGGATAATGGTATCTTGGCAGAAAACTTAATCCTGTGATTCTGTGACATAAGTGAAAGAATGATGAACAGTGCTTTCAGAAGCTTTCAACCACCAAGTTTTTGATTGCATTTCTAGTTGTCTGCTTGTGAAACACTTATTAAGTAGTATTAGTATACCAACAGAGTTGTTTTGGGGAGTGTGTAGGGAAGTCATGTCTAGTTTTCAGATGCAGAGCTTGTATGTATATAGGGTACTTTGAGAGTTCTGTGACTTGAATGGAGAACATGCCGCATCTGCAGCGAGACTCATCCCAGTTCTTGCTCACTTCCTGGTGTTACTTTGGGCAGCTTCACTTAACAGCTAGAATTGTGATCGGTGTAAGTGATGCAGAGCTCTTGGGAAAAAAACATGCCATGTAAATCTTTGATACTACTTTATTTTCACAGGTTAGGTGAATCTGGTTATTTTTTATAGAAATAAGAATTCCTGCTGTCTGTATGTGTTACGACAGTCCTGAGTTGGAAAAAAGAAGTCTGTTGTTCTGACTAGCATTTAAGAATACCTAAAGTTTCCAAACAGCAAAGTTTGCAATAATTAAGTTTCTGTGTCTTTGATATTTTTTTGCTGTTATCACTCTTAGACAACTCCAGAGTTTTTTATTTTCTTTTCCTTTTGGTCAGAGAGTAGAAAAATGTGACTTGCTGCTCTGTCCTACTCTTCACCACTGATTGCCTTTACTAGGCTCGTGTTTATTTCATGGGATGATTCCTGGCTGGATAATTACCAGTGGGGAGGGTTAATCTTTCAGTTTTCCTACTAAACCTGAGTAGGGGGAATTTCAGAAAAGAAGAGCAAGCCACAAATCTACTTGAATTCTGATAGGGTGACGTTTTTGGTTTTTGTTTACTTTGAGGACAGGTGTTTTTTGTTTTTGTTTTTTGTTTTTGTTTTTTTTTTAAATCAAAATGAAAAGTATGCAGAGAATGGTTTTAAATTAAAGTGGAGGTAAGGGAAAGGGTTCATCTAAGTATATGTAAAATGAAAATTGAAGCAGAGGGAGCATAATTTTCATCAAGTGTTAGACTTGGTAAGAAATAATAGAGTTTATCTAGTCCAACCTCCTACTGGTGAATAAACACTCATTTTGTGTTTATAGAAAAAACTATTTGAAGTTGGAAACAGGAATTTGGGTTTGAAAAATACTTTGTTGCCTAATTTTTTTTGCTTTATCTATTGAAGATGTTTTTCCTGTTTGAATGATATGTAACTAAACCTTTATATCTATAAAAACTTAAATATATTTGCATTTATGAGTTACTTAGTGTGTCATTTTTTTTATACCATTGGCTGGATTATAGGTAAGAAGAGAATGTTTTTACTTAGGTCAGAAGCCATTCAAATGAATCATTGATGATAATTTTTAAATCACTATTTGATTATTATGTAAGGTGGGTTTATAGTAGATAGACTTTTGCATCTCCTTACAAAAATACCACCTTATAGAGTTCATTCAGGCTGGATCTCTTACTTGATCTGATCACTTTCTGCCACAAATACATGAACATGTGCATGTGCTTGCGTATCATGCTCAAATGCTTTGAGAGCTATGTATAATAGATACTTTGCTCTTTTGTGTTTGTGTGAATTTTTGTTCTTAGATGTTAAAAATTAAGGGAGTAATACTTACTCCAGTTTTGTAGTATGACGAACCAGAGCAATGATCTTTGTTGTCTTGAAAAAAATAACAGTTTTAAAAGGGTGTTCATTTAAATATTGTGAAATCATTCTACCCAGGGAGCTAGGTTTAAGACTAGACTGTTTCTTCTACTTACAGATGAAAACGAGAGATTTGTAGTTGATTTTAGAGTTCGGCTGTGTTAACTTAATTGTCCTGTTTTACCTTCATTAGTGGTATCATACCACTTTATTATAAATCCACCAACATTTTTATATAAATATCTGTTATTTTGAGATGCATTGATTTCAGCAGATAACCACAGATACAAACTTTAAAGGTAGAATGTTATATTTCCAGAATGTGTATTGTTAGCTCAGCCATTTTTATGGGCATAGGCTTGATTTCCATGATGTAATCAGAGATGTAATCAGCATTGAAAAAAGAGAAAACATGAGATATGAGGGAAAAGTAGCTGCGTAACTGACTGGGAATATTTAGTACATTAAAAAATAGGGTGTAATAGAGACGTCTTATTCTGTCAGTCCTGTTTCCGAGATCTGAAAATTGTCCATGCTTTGTCCATTGATACGGATGTCCAGGTCAGTCCTGTTTGGGCTCTTGGAGACCAGAGGAGTTGGAAGTTCAGGAACAGTCTTGTCAAAATTCTCCATCTTGATTTGATATTCACCTTTGGAGCCCCGGGTCAACAGAGATGCAAAACAGTGATGTAACATGATCTCAGAGGGTAGGTAGGACGTCCTCCTTTGGCATATTTCTCCAGTGCCTTCCTGCATTGCTGAGAGGAACACAACTAATTCAAAGTGGGGAGGACTTTCATGCTGGAGCAGAGTAGCCAGAGGACTTGATGGTATAATGGAGTGATAGTAGGTTAGTGGAAAGATAAAGAATGGACATTCCTCAGAACTGATGCCATCAAGGTGGAAGTCCACACTGGTCTGGTTGAGTTCACCGTTTTCCCTTTCCTGATAGAGTACAGCTGAGACCCGGACACTGGTCAGAGGGCTAGGTCGAGTGTTGGCCACTTGGAAAATTAGATTAGGTTTGCCGTCTATGTGAGCTACTACTGCTAAATCTGTAAAGCGAATTGAGAAAGCTCGATTTTTTGGCCGGGCAATCTTCGCCACAAAGGCACCTAAATTAGAAATAATTGAATTTTTTTAGAATGAACTCTTGAAATATGAATACCTTTTCTGAATGAGAAGGGTGTATCAGATAGTTAAACATTTCTTGATGTCATGCCTTCCAAGTGAGTCAAGAATTGATGGACTCATTAATTTGGGTAGTCTCATTAGCCTGAAGAATTTTTTAAAATGTACATATATCATTATTTAAAAACTGATTTCAGAACGGTTAAGCACAATTCATTTTGTTACATAGAAATGTAACTTTGTCTTCTCATTTCTTACAAAAATCAAAGAATGGTCATTTATTATATTTCTGCCCCCACTTAAAAGTAACAGAAAATAAATGAAATCCATTTGTAATGAGATTATTTCAAATTGAAGTAGAAATTAGATTCAGAGTAGAATGATTTGGGGTAGGGAGGGGACCAGTAGAATGAGTGATACATTGAGCACTTTTTTTAACTTTGAAACTTATATAACCCCCTCCCCTTTTTATTTTAGAAGGCTCTGGCTCTAAGATGATTTCAGTGTACCTTTCAAAGTGCATCTTCTGTGTGCCCTCAAGCTGTAGGTCAGGATTTCTTAACCACTTTTGTGCCACAGATCTTGTTGGCAGGCTAGAGAGATCTGTGGACCTCTTAAGAATTATGCTTTAAAAGCACAGAAATAAAATACATATGAAGGAAACCAAATATACTGAAATTGAGTTGAACATTTAAAAAATTATGGCACCATATGTGCTTTTTTAATGCCGTAAACAAAATATAGTGGTGGGTTTAATAGTGTACTTTTGAAGTATTGTAGTGTGATAGGAAAATATCTGGCATTTCTATTTTTATCAAAGTTACCAGTATTGCTGATACTATTGTTTTTTGTTGTCTACGTTTATAGTGGAAGGAAATGGCAATTTTCAGTTAGGGGCTAGTGAAAAAAAGATGCAAGTTTTTCCTAAGTTCATGGATCCCCTAAATTTTATTTTTATTTTTATTTTTATTTATTTATTTTTTAAAGATTTTATTTATTTATTCGACAGAGATAGAGACAGCCAGCGAGAGAGGGAACACAAGCAGGGGGAGTGGGAGAGGAAGAAGCAGGCTCATAGCCCAGGAGCCTGATATGGGGCTCGATCCCACAACGCCAGGATCACGCCCTGAGCCTAAGGCAGACGCTTAACCGCTTTGCCACCCAGGCGCCCCCCCCCTAAATTTTATTTAATGACTAGCCCAGTTTAAGAACTCCTGTAGGGAAGTTAAGTGATTTGTTACAGATTATAGAACCAGTTGGCAGCACACTGGACTTCATTCCAGATCACCCTTCATTTGGCCCATTACTTACCTTTTCAGATTATTGCGTAGTGTATGAAAGCCAGGTTTTCTTTTCAATTTGTTTTTTGATTTTTAAACTGTATATATATCACTTATAAAAGTGACATTAGCCCTCCTTAATTAGAGGAAAGTCTTATGTGTTATCAGGTTTATAAATAAAATCTAAATCTTTGCAGCCATATTTCCAGTAAGGATGTGTATACTTACTTGATCTCTAAATATAATGCTGACTGTTGTGCTCTGGGCTCACTGATATGAGTAAATGTTGAACAGATAAACTCAGAGGAGGAAATTCTAACCCAGTAAAGAAAAAAAAATCAAATTCCTGTTAGGTAAAATGATTGTCAAATATGCATTTAACGTATTTATCCGCTTACTTGACAAAGTATTTAGCTTCTATGAAAAATGCCTTTTTAGACCTTCTGTTAATATTTTTTTGGTGTAAGATAATGCTGCAAGTTAGTGTCATAATGGTCCCTTTTTTCTGAAGGAGTTCCAATAGGTAAAATTTAAGTGTAGTCAGGTTTCTTAAATTTCACCTCTCATTTGGCCCTAGACTTTTTTTTTTTTCAAACTTTGATATTACCTACTAATAATGCAAATTAAATTATTCTACAACACAGTTGCTTATAACTATTCCCTTTCCAAACCACTTGTAATTCTTTTTTTTTTTTTTTTATAAACAAAAACAATTACCTGTGATAAAAGCCTCTAGCATGAGGCCTAGGAGCATTTGTATGGCAAGTAAGGCGATTGCACTTGGACAGTCACCACTGGGGAACATGGTACCATAACCAATTGTGAGTTGTGTCTCCAGGGAGAAGGAGAATGCAGCTGTGAAACTGGTGATGTACTTCACACAGATAGTGTGGTTTTCAGGTGGGGCATCATGATCTAGTTCCAGATCACCATTCATCTCAGCTAGAACATACCAGAGCACTGCAAAGACAAGCCAGTGGACAACAAAAGAAGCAGAAAAGACCAACATCATCCAGCGCCAGCGCATGTCCATTAGGATTCCCCAAGCGTCTCGCAGATATGCAAGACCTCTTTGAGCACCATCCATTTGAAGTGTGCTGTGGCCATCCTTGGTGACCATCCTCCGGTATCTCTGAGTTAGGAGAGGAGCAATAACTTTGCAATTACTGCCATCCATCTCAGGTTGTAATTTTCTGAAACCAAGAATAAATTAGTAAGCTCTTAACTGTTTTACAGTTAATATTAATAAATTCTGAGACCTCATTCACTTTCTCCTTTTTTTTGGAATGCTTCCCTAGCTACTGGGCAGTCTTTCCCAGTCTGATAGCTCTCTCTCTTTTCTCTTCACATGAGAGGGGCATTTACTCACTAAGCCATTCATTTGTACCTAATCATGGCTTGCCTTAGGATATCTTTTATTGTTTCCTTGAATGACTGTTAAAATATAGTTTGGCGTTTTAATATTTCCAAGTATATTTCAAAATCCCTGAAGGTTTGGGTTATGGTTCATGTCTCCTTGACACCCCTGCCTCTTTCTTACACAGGTCCAGGCATAAAGTATTTATTGATTTGACTAAACATTATGTGTAAATAACAATTTTTCATAATTAATAATTATGGATAATTCATAATTAAAAGAAATAAGTTAAATATATGTGTTCCTCTATGTAAATAACTAGAAATTATTTGGAAATGTTGTGTTAAATTGTCTGCAAATGTTTTGAAGCTGAGCTCTGTGCTAGGACAGGACTAAGCTTTTAGAGATCCATAGTTCTAATGTATGCTTTTTAATTAGCCTGTTGAAACTTTTATGAATAGGCTTTGTTTTTGTCACTTTGTGGCCATTTTTATGGATTCTTTTCTTCCCTATCTAATGGATTGCCATTCTCTGAATATTCTAGATTCTGATTAGATTGTAGGGTGGGGAGAAAATTATTTTCTTGCAAAAATAAGAAATTCTAGGTAGAGATTCCTAGATAATACTAGTTTGTTTTTTTTTTTTTTAAGATTTTATTTATTTGAGAGAGTGAGTGAGAGAGAAAGAGAGAGAGCGCACACGCCCTGGAAGAGACAGAGGGAGGGAGATGCAGACTCCCTGTTGAGCAGGACCCTGGGATCATGACCTGAGCTGGAGGCAGACCCTTAACTGATGAGCCACCCAGGCATCCTGATAATACTAGTTTCGAAAGTAAGTAAGACAGGAAAAAAAAAAAAAAAACTTTATAACCANGAGACAGAGGGAGGGAGATGCAGACTCCCTGTTGAGCAGGACCCTGGGATCATGACCTGAGCTGGAGGCAGACCCTTAACTGATGAGCCACCCAGGCATCCTGATAATACTAGTTTCGAAAGTAAGTAAGACAGGAAAAAAAAAAAAAAACTTTATTTTTTAAGGCACCAAACGGCAATTTTTAAAATTTTTTAAAGATTTTATTTATTCACTGGAGAGAGCAAGAGAGAGAGAGCACGCCCACGCGCACATGAGAAGGGGGGGAGGGGCAGAGGGAGAGGGAGAAGTAGACTCCATGCTGAGCAGGGAGCCTGATCTGCTGCCTGATTCCTGGACCCTGGGATCATGACCTAAGCCAAAGGCAGCCATTTAACTGACTGAGCCACCCAGGCACCCCCAAATGGCAATTTTTAAAAGATAATTAATATAATTAGTTTTTAGCTGTAAACAGTTAAACTATAAATCAGTGGGTATGCTTTTCTCTGTGTGGCGAGAAGAAATCTAAGGTATGCTTTCTGTCTGTTGATTCTTGCTTATATCAAAGGTGTGTTAAGACGTTTATGTGGAACCTCACAGGAACAGAATGAGAAATGCAGCTTTGCTTTCTCTCTCTTTTTGCTACAGTGCAGTGCTAGGAGTTTGTATTTGACTCTGCCTATCTGCTTCCCTCAGAAGTAGATGCTCTTGAGAGTATTTACATATTCCCTTCCTACCTTTTGAATGAAAGGGGACTAGAGACATTTGGAGCTAGGTTGTTGCTTGGATTTGCTGGGTCCTTCCCATGTCTGGGAGCTTTGGGGCTGTGGAGACTGCCTTCCTGTGATATTGGAATTGGATATTGGCTAGCTGGGTATATACTTTCCCTTCCCCTGGAGGCTAATTTAACATGTATTGGTGATATTATAGACATTCTCTTGTATTTTCTTTAGATTTTAATTACTGGAGGAATACTGGGATAATGGTAAAAATTTATTTAGAGTGGATAACCATTTTAGTTTCATATTATAAACTTAAAAAAAGTCTTAGGTCATTAATGCTTTATAATTCATTATTTTAACAAGTGGTCATTATCGTTTAGTGTATTTTTTTTCTCAGCACAGCATGTTTAATGACTAATTTTGCTAGATTCTTTAAATGTTTTAGGAGACCATATCTCTGTCATTTTGAAAGTAAACAACAGAATAATAAAATTTTCATAGGCATTGTGCTTAAGTACCTTCTGTATTGCATTATCTCTAATCTTTGGTGTCTCAGCAAGATAGACTTTTTTTCAAAGATTTATGTATTAGGGAGAGAGAATGTGAGTGGGGGGAGGGGCAAAGGGAGATGGAGAGAGAGAATCCTCAAGCAGACCCCATCCCCCCAGCCCCTGCTAGTTGCAGAACCCCACACCAGGGGTGGATCTCAGGATCCTGAGATCATGACCTGAGCCGAAATCAGGAGTCAGACATTTAACTTAGCCACCCAGGTGTCCCAGCAAAATAGACATTATTATCCCGTTTTTCAGATGAAGTCACTAAGGATTAGGCAGAAGAAAGAAACATACACTAGGCAGATGGGGGCTTTAGATTATTTGTATTATTTATCCACATCTGGCTAGCTTTACGGGTTAATTTTCTTACTACAAGAAGCTATTTAGAAAGTTTGGTGAAAAAAATCTTTCCCAAGATGATTGGCATTGTATTCATAAGAGAGTCTTTTTTTTTTAATTTAAAGATTTTATTTATTTATTTGACAGAGACAGCCAGAGAGAGAGGGAACACAAGCAAGGGGAGTGGGAGAGGAAGGAGCAGGCTCCCAGCAGGGCGGGGAGCCCAACGCGGGGGCTCGATCCCAGGACCCCGGGATCACGCCCTGAGCTGAAGGCAGACGCTTAATGACTGAGCCACCCAGGCGCCCCACATAAGACGGTCTTTGACAGCCATATATTTAGTACTTCTAGTAGATGTTCTTCTGATCCCCGTAACTATCTCAGGTATCTATCTTAAACCATGTTAACCCCATACATGATTCTTTTTTTTTTAAAGATTTTATTTATTTGACAGAGATAGAGACAGCCAGCGAAGAGAGGGAACACAAGCAGGGGGAGTGGGAGAGGAAGAAGCAGGCTCATAGCGGAGGAGCCTGATGTGGGGCTCGATCCCATAACGCCAGGATCATGCCCTGAGCTGAAGGCAGATGCTTAACCGTTGTGCCACCAAGGTGCCCCGCCCCCCCATACATGATTCTTATGACAGTAATGATTAATAATATTAGCCAGTATATATTGTTTATTATGTGGGAGGAATTATACCAAACACTTGTGTTAACTCATGTGAAGCCTGCAGGCAATGTCTGGTGCAAAGTAACCTTTCAGTCTTGGTTGCTTTATTAGTATTATAAATAATGTTCCTTAACTTTCCCAGTAGTATGTACCATTATAATTCCCATTTTACAGATAAAGGAACTGAGGCATAGTGAGTTTTCTAGGATTGCAAAGGTAGTAAGTGTTGATGAATCCCATACCTAGTCCATAGTCCATAGTCAGTGCTATATTGCTTCAAAAATAGACATTTTAATCCTGGTTAACCTTTATGAATAATAACTACATTCCATTTGACTAGTTAATTGTTTAAGAGTCATTGCAGAATATTTGGTCTTTAGGAATGTTTAGGTTTAGACCTATGATTTGTAGGCAAGAAATATATTTTCAGTTAAAAGAAGGCATCTTATAAAATTTGAAAATCATCACAACCACAATTATTACATAGTCCAGTCTTTTGGAGGAGAGACTTGTTACATTGTTAAATTTGTATTTTGCCAGGTGGGAAAATAATTTTTAAAATATATTTTATTAAAGAAAAGGCATTTTGACACTTGAAGAGGAAGAAGGATATAGTAAGGAATGGTAGTCGGCTGCCTTCAGAAAGATTGTGAGCCACTGCACTGTCCTTTATGATTTGTTTCTTTCTTCTTCTTCTTTTTTTTTTTTTCGTTTTTTGAGGTGAAATTGGTATGTAACATTATATTAATTTCACCTTTGTTGTTTGTTGCTTCCTCCCTGTGTGAAAATGGCCATTATGGACCTTGCATTTAGGGAATCGCTGTCCTGGTGAATGCTACTAATTGCTGATTGTTTCATAATAGTTTTTTTGGACGGGGGGAAGTTCCGTTATTGATTTTCAACTTACCTTATTAAGTTCTAAAACTCACTACCCAGGGAGATAGCCTTTCTGTATATATTATAGCTAATAAAAGTATTATTTGGACTTTTTTAGGATCGTTTCTTGTTACCTACAGCTTTGTAATAATCACTTTAAGCTTCAACAGTTTCATTCTTTTTCTCTTGCAGTTAACTAAATACAGGGAAAACCTGTGAACAGGGATGTCAAGAATAATATCAAGCAATCTCCTTTTTATATATAAGCCATTGCTCAATCTTGTTTAGATTGTGTTGGGAGGTGGAGTAGTTGAGAGAATAAGATTTTGATCTCCTCTTAACGGATTACCCTGAACAAGTCCCTCTTTGGATTCATGTAAGCAGTATGGTTTAGTATAATGAAGGCAAGGTGGGGAATCTAGCCGACTGTGCTCTGGCTCTGTTGGTTACATAGCCGTGTCAGCTGGGCAAGCCACCCAATCCCCTTGGCCAGGCTTCTTATATTAAAAAAGAGAGAGAGACAAAAGAGAATTAAATAACACGGTCTCTTAAAACTCTATAAGTTTAAAAATTTATTTCCATTTCCCTCAACTGACAGAGGTTTTTTTAGATGTTTTTTCTTTTTTCTCTTACGTGGTTTTACATCTGCTTGTACAGTATTTAAAAATTATATTATTGTTGCCTGATAACCTGTAGATTTTCTCTCCAAGTAATTTTCATATCTTTACAGGTGTCCAAATACCCACTGAATGTATTTTGTCTTGGTTTGTATTTATATGATTCTCACTAACTGATCCCAATAGAAAACGGAATTGAAGCTTGGGAAGGTTTGTTTGTATCTCTGTGTGTGGGCTGTAAAGTATTTGCTCATTTACAGACTTCGGTGGAAAAAAACACTGCTTTGTAAAAATGATAGTTTGGCTGCTTCAGTGGCTGTTAAAATTATGGTTTCATTTTACTCCTTTGGTTTGTAGCACTTAAAATTATGTCTTTTCTGTTGCCATGTTGTAAGGTGGTAATGTAGTTCATATTAAACAGTTAAGATAATAGGCTATAAATACAAATGTTAAATGATCACAATATTATTACGTATTTGTTTACAGCTGGTGTAAAAACTGATTGTATAGTCTTAGAATCATCTCTCCTACCCTCTATAATCGGGGCAGACAGTGTGAGTTCTAACTCTCTTATATAAGCTCAGAGATTCTTTTATATTTTAATTTCTTATTTGTAGAAGCATCTACTAATTTCAGTAATGAATCTGTGCCTAAAAAGACATTTAAAATTAGGCATTCATCACTTTTTTCATGGCTTAAAAAATTTTTTTGGGGGGGTCATTTGTTCTTGTACGCTCATTTTGGTTTTTTTAATCCCTTCCAAAAGAAGGATATCTATATCTATATCTATATATATCTAGATATATACCTGTATCTATCTATCTATCTATCTATCTATCTATCTATCTATCTATCTATCTATATATATTTTAAACCCAAGGAAGGGGGGTAGAAACAACAAAGCCACTGAATTTTTTCTCGGGCCTCTCCTTTCTACTCATTTCTGTATTCTAATGTGGAATTAGTATACATTTAATAAAACAGGAAAATTTCTAGTAATGCTTTCAGTAGGGCTATTACTCCATTTCCAAAATTTAAGGAAAAAGAATAAAGAATCTTAATGTATGACCCTAAAGGTAGTATCTTGTTTTAAAAATCTTTTGGCACTATCTGGCTCTGTCCCTATTTGCCACTCAAATTTCTTTCTCTGTTCCCCTTAAGGAAAGAAATAAGAATGAATATTATTTCATGTACTCACCAGTTCTTTTGCTGGGTCAGCCTGTGTGTGCACAGGTAGGTCTTGAGGAAACTTGCAACGTCTGTCTTTTTGATAAGGTAACTTTAATCTACAAGTCTAGCTTGTAGGTTCTTTTCTTGGACTGGGTTTACAGTTCACATTCCTCTGTTTATAATGTCGTGGGGGCTAGTTTCAGCTGAAGCTGATGTGATTGGTCACTTAGTCTGCAGGGGGGCCAATTAGCTCTGATCATGTGGAAAAGAATGCTGGTTTGTTAGGAGGTCTTTCTTTACCCAACACAAACCTTAACAATTCTGGAGAAAGCCTCCAGAACTGACTTGGAGAAGGGGTGCATTTTTTCCCTCTAATCAGGACCGGTCTTTAGTAAGTTTGCATAATCTTACTTAAGAGTTTATTTGAAAGTTCAAAGGGATAAAATTCCCTGCAAGATTTCCTTTCAGCCGTCTTTCCTTATATAGCATGTTGAAGTGTGAGATACTGCCTTTACTATTCTTTTTTTTTATCCTCCATTTCTTTGGGGAAGATTTCCTTGGATAAGGACTTCTAGGCATGAATTAATTAATTAATTTTGTTAGTTTTCTTTTCATATTCCATCTCACTAGAATGGCTACCGCTAATTCTAGAACTGGTAATGTAGATAATTTAGTTACCTGAATTTTGGGGGGGGGAGGGGTAAGGAGACAGGCTTTTTTTTTTTTTTTTAAAGGCTATGTGCAAGATCTTAAAAAGAATAAACTTAATTTGTACCTTGCACTTACCTTTCAAAAACACACCTATGTGAAGGAGCTGAAGAATTTTCTTAAGGCATGCTTTAGTAATGTTTAGGGGATGGTTTCCTGAGAAGCATATGATAACGTGCAGTAAGATGTAGTGTTCAGGTTACAGAAAATTTAACTTAACATCTAAATAGTGTTTAGCTAGAAAATGTCTGTGATCCAGCTTGTAGCAACCTTGTAATGAGCTGTGAGATGGTTTTGTGTAATGCCTTTACTGAGCAGTACTTTTCTCCACCTCTGTTAGCTGCTGATTTTAAAACTTTGATCAAATGTCACATGTAAGAGGATCTGGGAAACAAAGGCTGTGATTGTTCAAAGTAAAATCATGGAAGGCCTGCTGGGAAAATTATTAATGTAGACCAATATAATGCTACTTAGAAGGTGAAATCCGCCTTTGTAGATTCCTTCACCCCCCCACAATTAAAAAAAAGTATTAATTCCTTCTTTGTTTTATTAATGCCAAACATCTCAATACAAGTTCAGACACAGCATTGGAAACTTTGACCTTCAGAACTAGAGAAGGTAAAAGCATAAAGTAGGGACTTGTGATATGATGCTTATTCAGTCCTACACACAGTGGTAGGGAATTATGCTTTATATCAATTGACAGTTGATGGATTATGGGAGAAAAATCCAGAGCAAATATAGTGTGACACTGCCTTTCTGAAACTACGGGAGTGTATTTGCATGTGTCTTGCATCAACATTATAATAAGCAAGATGGTGAAGGATTTTGCCAAACTTAGAAGCCACTTTCCATAATATACTCTGTTTCAGATTTGGCAAAATGATTGTCAAGAAAGAAATGTCTCAAGTAAAGAAGGGTTCTGGTTTCTTGATTTCTACAATTTGAGTCTTGCTATGGTTTATAGACAGTGATTCCTAGTTGATAATTATATGGATATTGTAGACCGGCTTTGGAGTATCCACTCAGGAGCATAGTACTCCCATTTTAATGACCTGAGCAGTTCAGTTCATTTCTGGTTGAAACCTCAACCAGGTTAGTTGAGATGAAACTGATATTGGCATAGATGGTATGTATAAACTTCACCCTAAAACACATGGGCCCTTCTATCTAAACAGATTTACTGATTTCAGTTGAAGATGACTCTGAAACATTTCTTCTGTGAACATAAATGCTAAATATCTGTTCTTTGATCTATTTTTTATTAAAAATTATGATTAAGCCAGGTGCCAAGACCAGGTACATTCTTCTTCTTTTTCTTCTTCTTTTTTTAGATACATTATTCTTTATTAAATTCAAATCTCTGTCCCTAAAGGTGTTTGGTTTTCTTTCTGGCTAAAGTAATCTAGTATGTAGTCCATAACTGTGCCAACTTGTACTTGAGAGTAACAAATGCTGTAGTTGGAGTCTAGTGTCCTACCTGTGTACATGAATAATCTCCCAACTTTAAAACTTTAGCTCTGTCTCCTGTGTTCTTTCTTACATGGTATACTTCGCTTTCCTTAGAAGCTGC
Source organism: Ailuropoda melanoleuca (assembly GCF_002007445.2). NCBI lineage: Eukaryota > Metazoa > Chordata > Mammalia > Carnivora > Ursidae > Ailuropoda > Ailuropoda melanoleuca. The sequence goes on from NC_048219.1 coordinate 192,318,932, forward strand.
CTAGTCCCTTTCCAGTTCTGTATTCAAGCCTATCTGCTGATAATCTTCTTCCCCAGAGATTTGAAGCAGTGTCTGGGTGTATACCATCAGATGACTGAACATGAGGGTTGTAGGAATATGGGGTATATTCAAACCGCAAGAGGTATTTTTTCAAGGAGATTTTGATATGCTCCAGCCCCTCCAGTCTGTCTTTTTCAGCCAGGAACTGTTGTGTTTCCAGGACCAATGTTAATGAGCGGAGTAGTTTGTAACCTCTTAGGAGTTAGGATGGGAGAAAAATTACAAATCTCTGGATATAAGATTTAAACTTCTCCTTCCCAGCCATCCTGAGTTTTGTTTATAATTGATTATAGGGAAAAAAAAAGTAAATATCAACACCTGGATGGGATTTCCTTTCATTATTTTCTCTGGTGTTAGAAAATATTTTTAGTGTCGGTCAGAGACTATATATCTGAATAGTGGAATACAAAGTTTCTTACTAGAAAAATTTGCGCATAAACAAGCTTCAAAGTCTGTCCCATAATTCCACTTTTGCTTTTGGAGTTTGGGCACTTGTAAGTTCCAAGTCTCACAGCTGTAGATTTTATTGGCTGAGTGCCTCTTTGCTCCATCTGAAGTTTTCCATAAACACCGTTTTTGGCTGTGAGTCAAACATGCACACAGGTGCCCTTTTACTGCTCTTTCTCCTTAGGAAGTCTACTCAATTAGACCAGACTAAAACCAATATTACATTTTAATTTAATTTTATTTTTAGAAGAATCCTATTCATACTTAATACATGAAGTCAGAAATGACCAAGTATTTACTGCCATTGGGAAAATGTTTATGTTGTACATTTGCATTTTAGCATGTTTTATACATTTCTGGTTACTGTTGATACGAGAACATGACATGTATTATATAGGTAGTATAGTTTGATCATAAAATGGTCATGTTATATTGAGTAAAAGAAAATACATTTTAAATTTGTATTTATCTTTTGAAGGTCATAGATACTTCTTTAAGACTCTTACAAAAACCTTAGACCATTTTCCCTGATAAAAGAAAACATGCCAGCATAATAGGTACTTTTGGTTTAAGGATTCATAGCCCCCAAGTTCATTTATGGACTGTAGGTTAGGAATACTTGGGTCAGGCATTAAATTTGTAAATTATTCAATTACATTTACTTTTCAATCCTGTTTATCAGTTATTCTCTTAAGAATTTAAGAGGTAAACTAAAATATTTGGTTACTCAACTTTATTACTGTGCTGGTATTATGGAAGGAGGAGGACTTTGGTTTGAAATGCTGAGAAGGGCCTTGTGGGTGTCCCTCACTGGCCACTGTGGAATTCTGGAGTTTGTAGACCTGAAAGGAACTTTTTTTTTTTTTAAAGATTTTATTTATTAATTTGACAGAGACAACCAGCGAGAGAGGGAACACAAGCAGGGGGAGTGAGAGAGGAAGAAGCAGGCTCCTAGCGGAGGAGCCTGATGTGGGGCTCGATCCCAGAACGCCAGGATCACGCCCTGAGCCAAAGGCAGACTCTTAACGACTGTGCCACCCAGGCGCCCCCTGAAAGGAACTTTAGATAGCATCTTCTACGTTGCCTGGGAATGACTTCTAATATTTAGCTTTTATTTTAACTTATATCAGTAATACACAAATGTATGTGTTTTTTTAAACAAATAATGTAGATCTAATTCTCTTTGACATTTTCACTGCCCACTCAAATCTACACAAATACAAATATACTGGAATCATTTAGGTGATACAGGATTTATTTTGATGCTTTAGAGCAATTCTTGCATGCAGTGTAATTTTTAGTTACATTAGTAGTAATTGGAAATGTGTATTTTATTAGATGGTGCTTGAAGTCATTTTTTCCCCCTCAAAATAAGTTCTAGAATAAAATTTTCATAGTGAAGAGATTGGTCTTAACATTTTTTTCAGGGGTATGTATTTCGAAACAATTTTATTCATTCATTCATTCATTCATTCATTCATTCATTCATTCATTCATTCATTCATTCAAGAGAGCACAAGCAGGGGGAAAGGGCAGAAGGAGAGGGAGAAGCAGACTCCCACTGAGCAGGAATCCTGAGATCATGACCTGAACCAAAGGCAGACACTTAACTGACTGGGCTACCCAGGCGCCCCTTGACATAATTTCTGTTGGAAGATTAATACATTTCGTTCTCTCTTCCCCTTATAGAGATGTTGGTGGTCTTTGTCTATAAGCTGTACCCATGCATAGTATGTCTGTTGCCCTTTTAGAATTTGTTAGACTTTGATCCCAGAGCTTCCTCTTTCTCCATTAGTTTTTCTAGAGTTTTTTGCTTCTTCCAGTGGGTTAAATTTGTGAGTAAACCCATGATTAGGAGTTTGAACACCTATGTTCTGTTTCTGATTTGGTCACTGCTCAGGTATGTGACCTTGGGAAATTCTCCCTACAGGTATCCCTTTCCTCACAGGAACAATAGAGATGATAATGTTTAACTTAATTTTTGTGGTTATAATGATGATTAGATGAGATTAATGGATGCATTTGTTTACATGTGTGTCCCTGGGCTATGGACCTGGTGGGTAGATGCTATGTCTGAGTCTCTTCTTTATTTTAATCCTTTGTCTTTAATTGTGTTTGTCTACATAGGAAGCACTCATGTTAATGTTTGCTAGAGGTTTAAGTAAAACGAACAGGTAAAAAATGGTAAAGTTGGTACTATTTTTCTGGGAAAATATTTGGTAGTGCTTACTAAAGAATATACCGTATTTCACTCCTGACAACTTCACTTCTAAGCATATACCAACAGAAATACAAACATACACTAAATTTCATATCTAGGAATGCTCATAGCACCACAATTCGTATAGCAGAAATTTAGGAACATCCTAAGTCAGCAGCAGAGTAGTATATTGTAGTCTATCCATACAATGAAATCCTTTATAGCAGTGCAAAAGAACAAGCTGCTGTTCTCTGTAATATTGTGGATGAATCTCCCATAATGTTTAGTGAAAGAAGCCAGACATAAATGAATATTCCATTTGCAAATAAAAGTTAAAAAAGCAGGCAAAAATAATCTTTGGAGATGAAAGTCAGAAATAGTGCTTACTTTGGGAAGGGTTGACTGGAGGGACATGATTTTTGAGAGCTCCTGATGTTTTCTTTTTTCTTTTTATTTTGGTTAATTTTTTATTTCTTAAGTAGGCTCCATGCCCAGTGTGGAGCCCAGTGCAGGGCTTGAACTCACGACCCTGAGATTCAGACCTGATCTGAAATCAAGAGTTGGAAGCTTAACCAACTGAGCCACCTAGGCGCCCCTGATACTTTCTTTTTTAAAAATCTTGGTTATGTGGTTATATTTGCTTTATGGAAACTCTTTGAATTGTACATTTGTGATTTATGTACTTTTTGGCAAGAATCTTATACTTTAGGAATAAGTTGCATAAAGGGAGGGGGAGGAGTTGCGTGAAGTCCATGTAAAAGTTCTTGAATTCATTTCACCCTTCTCTTATGACAGTGAGGGGTGCCTGGGTGACTCATTTGGGTGGTTGTCTGCCTGCTGCTCCAGTTGTGGTCTCAGGGTCCTGGGATCAAGCCCCACATTGGGCTCTCTGCTCAGTTGGGAGTCTACTTTTCCCTCTCACTCTCCCCCTTTGTGCACTCTCTCTCACTCAAATAAAAATAAAATAAAAAAAATAAAATAAAATCTTAAAAAAAAAAGAAAATGACAGTGACCCTCTGAGGTGGAACTCCACCTACCTTGCACTTACTCTTTTTTTTTTTAAGATTTTATTTATTTATTTGAGAGACAGAGCACAAGCAGGGGGAGCGGCAGAGGGAGAAGTAGACTACCCGCTGAGCAAGGAGCCTGATCAGGCGGGACTTAATCCCAGGACCTTGGGATCATGACCCAAGCCGAAGGCAGACGCTTAACCAACTGAGCCACCCAGGCACCCCCAGCCTTGCACTTAAATGTGGGATGTTTGGCATGTTAGAATTACATCATTCTGGCTTTCCTTGGTTTACTGGAGAAGTTTTCACCTTAATCTTTCTGTTGCAGTTATTAAGTATGTAATATTTGACATATCAAAAAGTATATTGCAGTCGAGGAAACAAGCACTTAGTAACAAAATTTGAACTCTTTTTTTTTTTAAGATTTTATTTATTTATTTATTTGAGAGAGAATGAGAGAGAGCATGGCGGAGAGGGTCAGAGGGAGAAGCAGATTCCCTGCTGAGCAGGGAGCCCGATGTGGCAGGACTTTATCCTGGGACTCCAGGATCACAACCTGAACTGAAGGCAGTTGCCCAACCAACTGAGCCACCCAGGTGCCCTGAACTCCTTTGCTATAGAATTTTTGAGCTAGAATGGGCTGGTGTTCATGTAAATTCAGGCAGACTTACCTCAACAGACACGTGTGCGTGCGCGTGCACGCACGCGCACACACACACACACTTTTTACATTGGGAATTGGGTCTTTTGTTTTTTTTTTTAAGTCAAGGTGTATAGATCAGAATTGGGGCCAAAATTTAAAATCAGGTGTAGTGACACCAAGATTTTTATTCTTTGTTTAGTACTGTGCTCTTCCTTATCTTCAAAATACTGGTCTCAAATTGTTTTTGGAACAAGGTATGGCGTTGTCATTCAAACATTATGAGGTACGGGTTGAAAATTACAAGATAGTTTTCAATAAGTAGAAAAACCAGATTTTGTTTCTTCCTATATATTCTCTATTTTTGCTCTGTTCTTTTTTTTTAAGATTTTATCTTTAAGTAATCTCTACTTTCAATGTGGGGGTTGAACCTATAGCCCCAAGATCAAGAGTCACATGCTCTTCCGACTGAGCCAGCCATGTGCCCCTGCCCCATCCTGTTTTTTATATTTTTCATATTAGGTACTAATATGAAAAATACATGTAGGACTGATAGGTCCAAAGGTAAAGAAGCTGTTAGTTTAGAAAAAAATGTAAACAATTTACAGAAAGGGACATAAGGTCAGTAAACAACGTGAAAAATCTTTGATACGAAAAATTCATATTTGAGCCACATTAGTGTACCACTTTACAACTGTTAAAGTGGTGAAAGTTTTAAAAGGATAGCAGCACTTAGTGTCAATAATGCGAACTGGTGTGTTGATTTGACCCTTTTTTTGAGGGAAAAAGGCAGTGGACGAAGTCTGTCTTTTGACCTAGTAATTGCATTCTTTTGAAGTTTTTTTCAGAAGAGATAGTTCAGAAAAGCAGGTATTTCTTGTCTCATTATCTGTAGTTCACAAAAAATTGGTTATAAGTAAATGTCCAGTGGGGAATAATCTAGTAGATTATGCTGTAGCGGCAAGGTATACCTGGTATGTACCCATTTGTATGATTGGGAAGATGTATAATCACAGAGAAGTATTTGCTATGCAAAATAGTAGGTATACTGATTGAAACTATAAAAAAATTTAAAGTTAAGTAAAAGCTAACTACAGATAGAGTTGTAAGATTGAGGGATTACTAGTATTTTTATTTTTAATAATTTTTTGCAGTATCATTTATTAGAAAAAATAATAGTGACCAATTTTTGATGAGTTGAGCCTTTTGCCATTTGTGCTCTTTTGCTTGCTTTGCTATGTTCATTAGTTTTTCAAAGGCTTAGGGTAAAAGTAGGTGAAAGAAAGTGAGTGTTCCATTTAGTGTATCCATCATGCGATTAGTACTGTATTCCCAATTCATTGCATGACTGCTTGTGATTGATTATGTGCGTTAAAAGCCATTTCCCATCATTTATCTACATGTTTTTATTTATCTGTCTGCCTATCTGTGTATTAGGGATTTTTTTTTAAAGATTTATTTATTTATTTTAGAGAGAGAGAGTCAGCATGGTGTGGGGAGGGGCAGAGAGAGACAGAGAGAGAATTTCAAAGAGATTCCCTGCTGGGCATGGAGCCTGATGCAGCGCTCCATCTCATGACTCTGAGATAATGACCTGAGCCAAAGTCAAGAGTTGGATGCTTGGATACTTAATCAGTTGAGCCACCCAGGTGCCCCTGTATTAGGGATTTCCTTAACTTTGCTGGTTTTTTCTGAGTATAGCTACATTTTTCATCAAGTCGTATAATAGATGTGGTACTTTGTAAAATGGGTTGCCCTTCTTATTCTGAGCAAGAGAACCTGGATGGCCTCTGAACGCAAGGGCAGACATGGAATATATCTGTATTTGAATTCATAAAATTTGGTGCTTAATGTGCAATAAATATTTGTTGAATGAGAAGATTAATATTTCAGTCCTGTCTATGCCCTTTAAATAGTGTGATTTTGGACAGTTCTCTTATGTTATCCTTTTGAAAAGCCTCAGTATTCTCAGCTATAAAATAGGAAAAATAACTTCAGATTTTTTTTTAAAGATTATGTATTTGAGAGAGAGAGGGAGAGAATGAATGAGCAGGGGGAGGGGCAGAGGGAGAGGGAGAAGCAGCTTCCCCCTGAGTAGGGAGCCCCACATGGGGCTTGATCTCAGGATCCCAGGATCATGACCCCGGCCAAAGGCGGACACTTAACCAACTGAGCCACCCAGGAGCCCCCAAATATTTTCTTTTTAAAGATTTTATTTGATACTGAGAGAGGGAGGGAGAGAGAGCACAAGCAGGGGGAGCAAGAGAAGGAGAAGCAGGCTCCCTGCTGAGCAAGGGAGCAGGGAACCTGATGGCAGGGCTCGATCCCAGGATGCTAGGATCATGACCTGTGCCAAAGGCAGCCACTTAACTGACTGAGCCACCCAGGTGCCCCAAGATAACTTCAAATATTGAGGATTGTTGTGAAGAATAAACTGGTGAATGAGCGGTTTTTGTTTTTTTTTTTGTAGGTGTTTTTGTCGTCTATGGCTGTGTAACAAAATACCTCAAAACTTAGTAGCTGAAAACAACAAACATTATCTCAGTTTCTGTGGGTCAGGGAGGAGCAGCATAGTTGGTTGGCTCTGACCTGGGTGTCTCACGAGGGTGCAAGGCTGCAGTCACGGTGTCAGCCACCACTGTAGTCATCTGAAGGCTTGATTGGGGTTGGATCCACTTTCACGCTTACTCATGTGGTTGTTGGCAGGCCTCAGTTCTGTGCCATGTGAGCTTCTCCACAGGGCTGCCTCACGACATGGCAGTTGGATTGCCACGGAGAGAACATCCCAGATGGAAGTCACAGTTGTTTTTAACTTAATATTGGCACTGACATCTTATCACTTCTGCTGTATTCCGTTTGTAGGGGGAACTAGCCAATAATTGCAGTCCACACTTAGGCGAGGGGATTACACAATAGCCAGGAGGCAGGGCTTGTTCGGGGCGATCTTAGAGCCTGCCTGCAATAATTAGAAAGCAGGTGGTATTTTGTCCAGCAAATTTCCAAATATTTTATCCTTCAGTAGAATAATACGTGGTAACAACCTAGAAACTGGGCAAACAGGATATTGAATCTTTATACATATGAAATGGAATATAAGAGAATGACCAGAAATTAGAATTCCATCATTTTCAGATGCAACTGTACAACTAACTTTCACTTTCATGGTGGTTTAGTACAAAGAAATGAGGCTGTCACTGAAGTATAGGTAACTACAGGTTACAAGTGGAAGGTACCAGTGTATGTTCTGGATTTTCAACTAATTTAATGTGAATTTTTTATAGTCTGTTACAAATTGTGTATGTTAGCACATGTTGGATGGTGAGTAAAGAGATCATTTGTTCGCACAGTTTGGAATTATCTTTTAAAAGTACCAATTTAGTTTACTTGGTATACCAGGCTTTCTTTCATCGTTAATGGAACTCTTGACTGGCATTAGGTTACATATAGTTTTGCATTCTGTTCAGAAACAATTTGTTGTATGCTTATAATGTAATAGATGTTAGGGTAAATGAAAATGAAATATTATAGTTCACATTGTCTGCTTTTGAATTTACAGTGTTTTTTAGGATAAAAGGTTGAATTTTATAGATATCCTATTTGGGCAGAATCGCCAGTAGAAGTTAATTAAATAAATAAAGATACATCATATAATTAAAAAATCTTGTATGACTTTAAAAAAAAGTAGTATGCGCTGGTAAGGTAGGTTGGTTCACTTTTCATTGCATCCCCTTTTTATAATGCACATATTATTTGTTTAAAAAACCGTTGCCCAGTCTGTGTATGTTGCACTTTAAGAAATACGTCTAATACTAGATTCATATGTCTGCAGTTCTGTTACTCACACTTCCTGAGCATTAGAGTAGGCACATCTGCACAAAAGCGTGATCTGAACCTTCCAGTCTGCTTTCAGAATCCTTACTGGCTGAGGCACATGTTTCCTTATTTTCATTACAGGAAGACCAAATTTTGAGGAAGGTGGACCAACATCGGTGGGAAGAAAGCATGAATTTATACGATCAGAAAGTGAAAACTGGCGTATTTTTAGAGAAGAACAAAATGGAGAAGATGAAGACGGAGGTTGGCGACTAGCTGGACCGAGACGGGACGGAGAGAGATGGCGGCCCCACAGCCCTGGTAAGGCTCCTGCTGAGTGAGCACGGGGACCAAAATAAGGGAATATTAGGTGGAAATTGTTATCGATTAAGCAGAAAAGATGAACAGGTAAAGAAAAAAAAAGAAAAAAGAGGACTTAATTATTTATGTCATCATACTCAGCACTACAAAAAAATTTCAGCATGAAGATTCCCCATATCTTTTCAGTTGATGAAAATCATTTTTATTTTTCTGGAGCAAGTAGTGTGGTTTAATGGGAAGCACCTGCCTTTAACTGAAAAAACGTGAGAGGGTCTCCTTCGGTTTTGTCTAACACTAAATCTTTGTATTTTTTTTCCACCATGCTTTCAAACTTACAAATGTATGCTCACTAAGGAATATGTGCTTTCCCTAAAATGGGGTACTTTTCCTGTAAAATAGAAGATTTATTCTTTCAATTTTTTTTGTCCTGAAAAAATGATTTATGCTTATTTGAAGGATAAACTCTGAACCCAGGTCAAAAACATAATCATAAGTTCATTCTTTTGTCCTAACTTTAGAAAAAGGAGAGAGAATAGTAGTGATTAGTGGTTTTGTAAGTTCTTCTGTTTGACTCTTAAGAATGCTTCAAACTGTTCTTCCCTGACATTAGATATGCTGGTAATTGAACACACTGGTGCTTTGTGTCAAAGTTCATCCCCTACCAAAGTGCTGATTCCATGCCTCATGATAATCAGATGCCACTGTAGTTTGAATGTGGGGTCATGCAGAACCAAAGTGCACAAAGAGTGTGTATTTGCCTTATGAATTTCATGTGCATAACATTATTTTAGCTATCAACCATATGCCAAAGAAGCGCACTTTTAGTAGAAGAAATCATAATTAAACTGTTTGCATTTACATTTTAAAATCAAGTTATTAACAAAATCACTAGTCTCAGCCTGAGTAAACATTATAAAAATGTTCAGAGTGCTTTACCATATCCATTTAGTTATGGATAGGTGGAAACATAGTAAAGTTAATATTTGTATAGAGTTTTGATGCTTTTACCCCACTTCCTCATGGCTGCCTCTTGGGCAAGTTTTCTGTCATGAGTGGGCATTGTTTACATCACAGTTATCTTGGCAATTCTCATGAGTCTGTGTGCTGGGCAACCAGATGTTACAGTTCTCTTCAAGGCATCACGGCATTTTGTGCTGAGCTTGCCTGTAAGCAAAAGGGTTTGTAGACTATGTTCCCAACAAGCATTCAGTGAAAGAATGGACAGGGTCTGGGCTGAGCGAGAAGAGAAATTCCAGCGGATCAAAAACAAACAAGGTGAATGTTTTGGAAGACCAACAGTGTTTGTGAGCCCAAATGTCTGATGTCGATTCTATTAAAGGGAGTTAAAGTAAAATTTTAGCGTATTTTCTACCACTGACCCTCCTCCTCATCCCAACAACTTAGATTTTGGACATATGTTGTCTTTTTCTTAAATCTTTCTCTCTGATATTCAATTTCCATGTCCTATTTATTTGTCATTAACAATTTTCCTCAGTTTTTTATTGATATATTTTTAAAGGACAGTTTGGGGTATATAATATATGGGGCTGAGAAAACACTGGAAATAAGCATTTTTTAAAAAGAAGACCATCTGTTTTTTCAACCCAGCATCTTAAACATTAAGTCTGATTATATCAGTTGTTACAAATTACTCTTAACATTTCTTAGTTTATAGTTATTCTTTTATTATTTGATTAAAAATTTATGATTTTTACTTATTTTTATATTATAAAAATTGTAGCAGACTTTTATTTTCATAGTGTAAGACATTAAAAAGCAGTGGTTAATCATCATAATCTAGGGATGTGTCTTATCTGCTACATTTGGTTTAAGTAGGGCTCAAAACTGGATATGTATGGGAGATGGGACGATTAAGGACAGCAAAGCATCCACCCTGGGAGCTGAACTTAAGAAACTCAGTAAGAGGAAAACATGAGCCAGATGCCTAGAAGGATAGATTCCTATCATGGTGCATACTTAACAGACGGTTTAGAAATGATAGTAATAGAGTACTCTGGAATTCAACATTTGATCATGAGTACTTCTTTTGAGTAATGATTCTAGGTTTGCATTTAAGCAATCTGGATATAAAGTTCTTTAGTTTTCATAGAAATGTAATAGTTGTTGTAAGTAAAGGATGGGGGAAGTATGGGAATAATGTTTTCTTAACTTTGCTGTGAGTGATTTATAAGTAGCTACCTCTATTGGACATTTAATGTTTTGCCTTCTCGTTCAGTTTGAGTTTCAGATTGCTGGTTTTAGCAAATTGGGCCTTAGTAGTAAGAACATTAAGCTTTTTGGCTCATTTCTTTTGTGCATCCCCCACAGAGAAAGCAGTCAAAGATTGAAAATTTTAATAGGTTAAAACCTGCCTCTCCTTTTAAGACTCTCTTAGAGTCAGATTTGTCAGATATTAACAAGAGTTCCCCTTTCTTAAAAAAGACAGTACCTTAACTGGCATCTTTTATTCTTAGGCAGTCTTTTTTCTGTTGGAAAGTGGATGTAATAAACAGTATGCTAGGGTGGATTTAGGAATGTCCCTGGGGGTATTATACAGAAATAAAAACTCCCTAGGGAAAGTTAAGAGATGAGAGTAAAGGGAAAGGAAAGTAAGCATGCTGTTGTGGAAAAAGCAGTAGAGGATGCAGAATTAGATTCTAGTTCTGCTTTGCCACTGTGCAAGTTAGTGTCAGAGTTTTTGTTTCTTAAACTATAAAATTAGGATAGTGGGGCTATATAAAATCTCTGACATCTGTTAGTGCTGTGATTCCATGTCTTTTTGTTGGGAATCAGAATTACAAATGGGATCTCGGCAGTAGCAGGTAGGCATGATGAGTTCGATATTAGGATTTGCCACAGGGAGTTGCTCTTATACATCAAGAATGATATTTTCATGAGAAGAAAGAAATGTGTTAAGGCCTGCCAGAGGGAAGGCATGGCCTTCAATATGGAAAGATATCCAGTGTTACAAGCCTAGGCTAAGAGTATGCCATGTGAATGGCTAATTGATGTTTCCAATCAGACACCTAAAGCTCACCCAAAGTATATACTTTGAATCAAGTGTCCTTTAAAAGTGATTTGTTTAAAATTTATCCTTCAGAGCTTTAGAGTATGTTGTGTGGCTCAGTAGTTACTGAGGATAACTACTGTTGTCACTTAGTGATGTCATATGTATGCTGAGCTCTGAATTTCATTTCATTTGCCTAATTTTCTCTTTAGTAGGTTGATCATTTGAATTCACAGCCATAGTTTTCTTCTTTATTTCCTATTCGTGATTTTCTTTCTCAAATACTGTCATAAAAATTTTCTAAGGTTTGTATCCTCCTCCTCATCCCAGATGCCCCTCGTTCTGCAGGCTGGCGGGAACACATGGAACGACGGCGAAGGTTTGAGTTTGATTTTCGAGATCGGGATGATGAACGGGGTTACCGAAGGGTGCGCTCTGGCAGTGGAAGCATAGACGAAGACCGGGATAGCTTACCCGAGTGGTGCTTAGAGGATGCTGAAGAAGAGATGGGCACATTTGACTCCTCTGGAGCATTCCTCTCTCTAAAGGTAAGAAATTTGTTTTAAATGTTACAACAGGCACTGACCTGCCACCAAAGCCAAATGTATTATTGACCTTTGGCTTTATTTTCTTGATACAGAAAGTGCAGAAGGAGCCAATTCCAGAAGAGCAGGAGATGGACTTCCGGCCTGTAGAGGAAGGTGGGGAGTGCTCTGACTCTGAGAGCAGCCACAATGAAGAAGCCAAAGAACCCGATAAGACAAATAGGAAAGAGGGAGAGAAGACAGATAGAGTAGGAGTTGGTAAGGCTCATTTTTGTCTTTTACCTTCTTATTTTCATCAAACCAGAAGTTTCCTAAGTTGTTAATTTAAGACTATTTCACATTGCAGAAGCTAGTGAGGAAACATCCCAGACCTCGTCCTCGTCTGCTAGACCAAGTACTCCTTCAGACCATCAGCCTCAGGAAGCACCACAGTTTGAGAGAAAAGAGGAGCTCCAAACTGAGCAAACAGAAAAAGCCGAGGAAGAGAGTCAGACGGAAACTAGCCTACCAACCAAAGTGCCCAGCAGAGGGGATGGTATGTATTTATGAGAGCAGATGAGCTAAAACAGGATTCTGCTCAGGCAGGCCAGTGATCACTGATAAGATAGGCTTCTGTTTATGCCTTGTATAACCTCTCCTAGTGATAAACCCCATCAAACACTGCTTCCCACGTATGTCTCCTCCCCAAAATTCACCAAAACAGAGTTAGAAGAAGCAAGGGTGCAGCTCAGGGATCTCACTTCCTAGGGTGTTATGACATAGCCACCTTGGTATCAGTTGAGCAGACAGGGTTTAGGATCCTCTGCAATAATTTGATTCCCACTTCAGACAGGTACCTTCCCTTTCATATAGTGGTTGGATGTGTGTCCAGAAAGCGCACCAAATATGCTGTTGTTCCAAAAGAGGCCAAAAAGAACATGGATAGATCTGTGGAAGTCCTACCACCTTTGCTAGAGAGTAAGCTTAAAGTATATCCCCTTCTCCAATGTTACAGTTTCGATTTTAATTTGCTCATATATCTTAGTAGGCAGTTTTAATGTTTACTTCCATGTTTCTTCTTGCGCATACTTAAAAATGACATTGTAATGCTTGATGTTGAAGGGTTAATTGGTTGAATCACTATAGGAAATCACACCTTTAACATGGCATGTGAGCCCTTGCATAAGCTGGCATCTGAGTGCTTCCATATGGTTTCAGTGTCATCTCTGTGTCCTTCATACTCTGTTCCCCAGCCTCACAGCCTCTTAGGTCTTGAAATGTACCTTGTTCTTTTGTCTCCTTGCCTTAGCACGTGCTGTTCTCTGTGTCTGAAACTCTCCCATCCTAGGTCCCCAAGCTAGGTTAACGATCTTCTCTTGCTTCTTAAACAACCAGCACTATTCGTGACATAGCAATACAATATTATAAAGATCTGTGTATTATCTTTTTGCCTAATAGACTAATATTTTGAAGGCTTAAACCAAGGATATCTTTTCAGCGTTTTATGTCTAGAACAAAGCTTAGTGAGTGAATTCAAAGTATTCGAATCTCTGTCAGGCACTGTGGGACTTGTCCATTTTGAGACCTGTTTGATATGTAGTAGTCATTTTTCAGTTATGATGTGCCCTCAAATCACCTGTGTTTCATTCTCTTGAATGTAGATGCCTGGGACCTTATTCTAGGAGATTTTAGGATGGAGTCCAGATGTGTATTTTGAGAAAGCTTCATAGATGTGCATTGAAGATTAAAACTCCAGATTGATAATCTGTAAGGGAGATAAAGCGTATGTATATTAGTTATCTAGGGCAAAATTCCTATTTTTAGAGGGTAGGTTAAGAGTAGCCAGAGAAAATCTTCAGAGGCAAGAGTGGCCTAGAACAGAGGGGCAATAAGGAAGGGAGAAGGTTTCAGTTTAGGATTGGGCTGCTGAAGTCAGATGAAGAGGACTAGGAAAAGCCATTGGATTTGGGGATTTTGAGTCACTGCTTCTCTTTGGGAGAGAAGCTGTATTGGGAGGGTGGAAGTGGAAGTCACAGTGTAGCAGGTGGTGGTGTATCAACTGTTCTTTTAAAAGGTTTGGCAAAGAAAGGAAGGAGTTACTGAGAGGAACAGGAATTTGGAGAAGCTGTCTGTAATTGAACAAACAAGGTTTCAAAGGGGAAACTGCATTTGTATCTAAGTACTCCCATCCCCTTTCCCTTCTAAAGAGCCCGCATACTGAGAGACTTGAAATAGGGAACACAGACCCTCTTTGCAGTCTGTGTTCTTACTGAGAAGAACTTCCTGCACTGTCCAGGTAGACTCCCAAATGCTCTTCATTATCCTAACGACTGTAATGTATTGAATTATAGTAATTATCACCTGAAATAGGTATTTATTCAAGATAATTGCAGATATTTTTAATCAAAGTTTTTTTTTTTTTTAAGATTTTTATTTATTTATGCGACAGAGATAGAGACAGCCAGTGAGAGAGGGAACACAAGCAGGGGGAGTGAGAGAGGAAGAAGCAGGCTCATAGTGGAGGAGCCTGATATGGGGCTTGATCCCACAACGCCGGGATCACGCCCTGAGCCGAAGGCAGACGCTTAACTGCGGTGCCACCCAGGCGCCCCTTTAATCGAAGTTTTGATGATGAGTTACGATGTTTTCGAGATTTGCAGTGCTTTGCTAATGGTCTGCTACATGGAGACATGTTATAAAGAAGGGATTAGACTGATTGTTTTCTTTCAAGAGGGAGATGTATGGGCAGATGCTCTAGTGACACAGGCAAGCACTGTAGAAGGACCTTCTGGACACCTTTTAATTCTTATATTGTGTCATTCTGTAGAAGTACTTATGTCATCGTAGGGAGAAATCCTACACTTCTCCATAAGAAGTAGCCGCAGTGTTCCTGACACATTCACATTCCTGCTGAGCCCATATAGTGAGCGGCCCAACTTGATGACAGCGTTCTCCATAAGAGTCTGTCTAGTTTAAAGGTTTTTCATCTTTCTATGTTTTTTTCCCTTCAGAAATGGTTCCTGATGTCCAGCAGCCGCTGTCACAGATTCCTTCAGATACAGCCTCTCCTCTTCTCATACTTCCACCGCCTGTTCCCAATCCTAGTCCTGCCCTCCGGCCAGTTGAAACGCCAGTCGTAGGTGCTCCTGGGATGGGCAGTGTTTCCACAGAGCCAGATGATGAAGAGGGTCTCAAACATTTGGAACAGGTAAAAATCATGTAATCCTTCTTTTCCCAAACTACCATAAAATTTGGAAGCATTAAAGGAATATTCAGAAATGGAAGTTCTGTGCACTAGATTTTATGTACTGGAAAAGTTGTTTGTAAATCTAGTATTTTTTTGTATGAGTAGTTGTCTTTCAAATCATTTCATGCTTATAAGTTTCTGCTATGTAGTAGTCATTGTGTCAGGTTATTTTTTTCTCTTCTGAGGTTGCCCTTAGCTGTTTGCTTTTCTTTTTTCTTTTTGGAAATTAATGGAATGCCAAAAATGGCAAATACAAGCAGCTGTGGATGGGCATAGCATCTTCTGTATTTTTTGCCTGAAGTGTAACTGGGAAAATAGTTAAACTCAGGGTATTAACATTTTATTTATGTCTCTAGATTTGCTAAGATTAGCTCTACCTTTGTTATATGTAAGGTAAATGATAGCTTGCTTTCTGTAGAAGAATTTCTCTTTCAGGGTGGGGTAGTTTTTGGTGGCAGGAAATGCTTGAGAGGAAGAAAGGAGGACAGTGTCTTAGTAAAACTTGTAAAAGATTTTATTTGTAATTGTATTAATTGAGTCTGTTTAATTAATACCCATGTTTTTACAGGTTTAGTTTATATGCTTCAGGATTGACCAATGGATTATTAGTTTAAAAAGTAATCTTATTAGTGTGTTGATTAGAAGCCTGGGCTTTCATCCATACCAGTTTGTGTTTTAATCTCAGCTTGGTTTGCTTAATAATTTTGAGACTTTGAGCAAGATTTGATCTCTCTGGGCCTTAGTTTCCCCCTCCATAAAATGGGGACAGTACATATATATGAACCTTGTTGGAAGAAGTAAATGGTTGTCTGCCATGTTTCTTGCACAGTAATACCTTTCACAAGTCAAGTCATTCAAAAAAGGTAGGCATTTTTATTACGTGTTTAAGTATTAATTTGGGATCATTTTCCTCAATCCTCCCCCCCCCCCCCCACCCCATTAGCAAGCTGAGAAGATGGTTGCTTATCTCCAAGACAGTGCACTAGATGATGAGAGACTGGCATCTAAACTGCAAGAGCACAGAGCTAAGGGAGTCTCAATTCCTTTGATGCATGAAGCAATGCAGAAGTGGTATTACAAAGATCCTCAGGGAGAAATTCAAGGTACCTTATTCCATTCTACTTGAAACCATTACCTCCAGATTCTGTAAGATGGTCATTATTTAATGTTAATTTGCATAATAGTAGAAACAGTCCATTTTTACAGGTTTTCTTTATATATAGATATCTATATGTATATATAGAAGGCATTTTTACAGGTTCTTCCCATAGCACTTTACAATTTCAGTGGGGGGGGTAGGCAGTCCAATGAAAATCATTTGAATACAAGGCTGAATGTGATTACTAATATGATAGGGATATAAACAAAATGCTCAAGACCCTTTCAGTTCTCACTACCCAGCTGGTTAACTGGGCAGGTGAATTCTTTATCTTCTTTGTACTTCAGTTTCCCTCCCTTAGAAAGGTGATGGCAGCAGTCTTGGAAGACCTTACTTGAATGTTTTGCTGAAGTGGAGTTGATATCGTAAATGATAAAGACTTGTTAAAAATGTGGGAGGAAGGATCATACCATGTTATAAGTTAATTCCTTAAAAGATTTGTATGGTGCACAAGTTAGAATGGAGAGAGAATGCTATAAAAGACATTTGTTGATTCTTCATTTCTGCTTTTGAAATCTTTGTTTATAACCTGAAATTGGTTGACTGTGTTATTGTCAGTTTCGTGATAGTGTTTTACCAGGTACACCCTGTGATCCCTTTACAGCAAACTAACTCCTTTTCCATTTTCAGTCCCCTTACCCTTTCCCTTTATTCTCCTTTATAGCATCTATTACTGCCTGGCTCTGTATATATTTGTTCGTGATCTGTTTATATCCCTATAGAATGTAAGGTGTATGGGATCAGGGACTGTGCGTGTGTGGGTTTTTTAGTTTGTTTGTTTTGTTTTTGGTAAAACAATCAAAATCAAGAACATTATTCGATGTTTTAGGGATTGCAACTGGAGAGGCAAAGTGTGCTTCCAAGTTGAGGACTCTGTTTTAATTAAAACACATGGATGTGTGTTTTAATTAAAATTACTTTGAGATAATTGTAGCTTCACATGCAGTTGTAAGAAATAATAGAGATTTTATGTATTCCTTTTTTTTTTTTTTTAAAGATTTTATTTATTTACTTGACAGAGAGAGATACAAGCAGGGGGAGTGGCAGGCAGAGGGAGAGAGAGAAGCAGGCTCTCCACTGAGCAGGAGCCCAAGGCGGGGCTTGATCCCAGAATCCTGGGATCATGACCTGAGCCTAAGGCAGCTGCTTAAAGGACTGAGCCACCAAGGCCCCCCTCCCTTTTATTTTTAAAGAGAGAGAGAGGTGAGGGGGTTGCAGAGGGAGAGGTAGAGAGAATCTTAAGCAGGCTTCATGTACAGCATGTGATCCTGACTCGGGGCTTGATCTCACAACCCTGAGATCATGACCTGAGCCAAAATCAAGAGTTGGGTGCTTAACTGACCAAGCCACCCAGGCACCCCCAGTTCAATGTATTCTTTATTCTTGTTGAGATCTCCACTTTTGAAAAAAATATGTTTATTTAAGTAGTCTCTACACCCAACTGGGGCTCGAACTCACGATCCTGATGTCAAGAGTTGTATACTCTTCTGACTGAGCCAGCCAGGCCCCCAAGAGAGTTCCACTTTTACTCGTGGGTAATTTGGAAGTGTGTTGTTTAGTTTCCAAGTGTTTGGAGGTTTTCCTGTTAATCTTTCTGTTAATAACTTCTGGCTTGATTTTATTGTGGTTGAAAAACATACCATATATAATTTCAATTCTTAAAAATTTATTGAGACTTATTTATGGCCCAGAGTATAGTTCTTTTTGCTATATTGTTCTGTGGGTACTTGAAAAGAGTGTGTATTTTGGTGTCTTTGGAGCCTTATATAATTATCAATTGGACCTTGTTGATTGATGGTTTTGTTGAGCTCTATAATCTTGTTGGTTTTCTCTCTAGTTCTGTCAGTTGTCATGAAAATGGTGTTCAAGTCTTCAGCTGTAATTGGGGATTTCTCTGTCTTTTCAGTTTCATTAGATTTTGCTTCACATATTTTGCAGCTTTGTTTGGTGCATACAGTTTTACAGTTGCTGTGTCTTCTTGGTCTTCTTGGTGGATTGACCCTTTATTAATATATAATATCCCTCTCTGTCTCTGATAATTTTCTTTGCTCTGAAATCTACTTTATCAAATACTAATATAGCCACTCTAACCTCTTTTTTTTTTAATGCTTGCATGATATATCTTTTTCTATCCTTTTATTTTCAATCTGTCTATATTATATTTGAAATGACTTTCTTGTAGATAGCATATAATTGTTGTATATATTGGGTCATGTTTTTTTACTACTGGCTTCTTCTGCTCCAAATCTGGGATAATGAAAAGTCAGGGAATTCATCACCATGTGGTTCCTCAGGTCCCAAGGCTCTAGCCAGTCTGCCTTCTCTCTACTCGTCAGAGTCATCTTTTGTATATAACATGTAGGGTTTTTTGTTGGCTTTAGCAGGAGGAGCAGAGACAAGTACATCTACTCTCATCATCCCGGAATTGGATGTTCTAGGGATTTGTTTTATTTACTATTATATCCCCACTACCTAGACCCATAAAATTGGTGTTCAGTAAATTTTTGCTGGATGAATGAAGTAATAGTTATGGATCAGAGTGCATTTGTTAATTTTATGTATAAAATATTTGATTTTTAATTGTAAAAACATCTAGAGAAAGTCGTCACGCCCCTGCCCCTGGCCAGATTTAGTCATAGCTGGGTAAATCAATTGTAAGTTATCTTAATTTAATAGATTATTATTTATACTTTGCTAACCTTTAATAATTGGCAGAAAAGGAAAATTAGAGGAAAATGTATTTAGCCTTACATGTTTATATTCTTTTTTTTTTTTTTAAGATTTTATTTATTTATTCGGCAGAGATAGAGACAGCCAGCGAGAGAGGGAACACAAGCAGGGGGAGTGGGAGAGGAAGAAGCAGGCTCATAGCGGAGGAGCCTGATGTGGGGCTCAATCCCATAACGCCGGGATCACGCCCTGAGCCGAAGGCAGACGCTTAACCGCTGTACCACCCAGGCGCCCCTATATTCTTTATGCCTTAGTGATGCAAAGTGTAACAAAATACTCTTTTCAGTTTTATTATACTTTCTGACAAATGAATTTGTAGAGATTGAGTGAAATGGAGACAGTTCCACTCCTTAAAATAATTAAAGCCCCACAGAAAATTAGGGTTGTATAGTCAGAAGTCTTATTTCAAAATCATATCTGTTGTGTTTTACTAGTTAGAAGCCTATTTACTATCTTTGGGGATGGATTAAATTAAAATATCTTACAAAATATTTGACAGGCGTCACCAGGTTGTATCTCTGGAAAAGAATCAGATTCAGGAAATACTTTTTTCCTTTTCAGTCTGAAAGGATTTTTATTGCCCTTCTGTTTAATTGGTGCTATTATAGGTCCCTTCAATAATCAGGAGATGGCGGAATGGTTTCAAGCGGGCTATTTTACTATGTCTTTATTGGTGAAGAGAGCATGTGATGAAAGCTTCCAACCCCTTGGTGATATCATGAAAATGTGGGGAAGGGTTCCCTTCTCTCCCGGTCCAGCTCCCCCTCCTCATATGGTAAGTACCTTACAACTCACCCAGAACACATACTAGATGCAGAAACCCTTGCTTCTCTTTGTAAACACAACCCATGTTGCATCTAATGAGGAAGAAACTGCACTTTTTGAGAATAATTGAAATGGCAATGGGCAGTCTGAGTTGGAGACTGCATACCTAGCTATAACGATCTTTTCAAAACTCATATACCTGTGTTCACCTCCCCACCCCCACCTCCTTACCCCCCACCCCCAAATTCCTTCGGTAGGAAACAAAATCCTTCAGTAGCTTTCCAGCAGGTATAGAATAAAAAACATCTTATCCTGTCTTACCGACCAGGTCCTACATGTTCTGGTTTCTTATTTTTCTTTTTTCTTTTTTTCTTTTTTTTTCTTAAAGATTTTATTTATTTATTTGACAGAGACAGCCAGCAAGAGAGGGAACACAAGCAGGGAGAGTGGGAGAGGGAGAAGCAGGCTCCCAGCAGAGGAGCCTGATGTGGGGCTCGATCCCAGAACGCTGGGATCACGCCCTGAGCCAAAGGCAGACACTTAACGACTGCACCACCCAGGCACCGCCTGGTTTCTTATTTTTCTAAGCTTACTTCAGAGCTTTTACCTTTTTATCTACTGTGCTTCAATTCAGTTGACTTTTTAGCGTTCTTTTTTGCCTCTAATTAGAATGCACATTCTCCTCTCCTCCCCATCCCTTGCTTGTTTGCCTCTTGCTTTCTGACTCATAAATTTAGGTTTACCTTAAAGCAAATAAATGTTGCTAATAAAAAATTCTAGTGCTTTAGAATACTTTGAATTGGACACTTTTTCCTTTTTTTTTAAAATATAAGTTACTGGTATATTAACTAAAAATTGGATCATAATGTAACTTCCCTTGTATACTGGCACTGGAATACCTTTGAAGGGGAAATATTACTCCTCTGCAGCTGCCTCTGGGCCTCTCCCTGTAGAGTTCCTTTTGGAGGGCTTTTTATCTGTGCCTGCCTTTTCCTTTTCCAGGTTGGAGTGTTGGGTGGCTGCCATAGTCAGAAGTGGCCATTGTCATACACCATTAGTGTGAACACTGGGTCACTGCAGTAACAATCCCCATTGATTTACTCATCAGCTACATAGTTAGGGCCTGTGCTAGGCCTTTTGGTAGGTTCTTATGAGGTGAAGGTAAATAGGACACAAACTCTATGGTCATAGGGTTCATAGATGAGAACAGCGGCCATCAAACTTGTTTGGCCATAGCCCATAGTAAAAAAAAAGTGTTTTACATCCCTATTCTGTACATTCATAACTGTATGTGTATATTTGTGAAACAAGTTTCACAAAACATTTTGCGCCATGCACATATTTTCTTCCCTCCCTTCCTTCCTTTCCATATAAATGTTGATCTTGACCCAGTAATTGATGTTACAATCCACTGATGGGTTGCAACCTCCTATAATTTGGAGAATAGTGATGATTCCTAGGTGAGGGGAATTATTTCTGACATTTCTGTTGTATATCCAAAGAAAAAATAATTGTGCATTATCGTATAAACATTTAACTTACATACCAAGTTTGAGCTTTATTTCCCTTTTCTGAAATTGGGATGAGTTATCATGAATGTTTCAGAGCTGAAAGTTCATTCCTTGGAGCTTGGCATGTTTGCTGTAGCCCATTTCCTGACTTCTAGTTATAGGGTCTGAGCCTCAGTTAGAAGAAGAACCATGGCAAGCTCTGCTTCTGTCAGCTATTGCCCTGAATAGCACTGATAAGAAGAGAGTTCACCTTGATGATGAATATACCTTGAAACGTAGGTTTTAATGTAGAAATTTTAGATTAACCTAGTGTAGCTTCCATCCTCCGTTATTTAATGGGAAAGAAAAATGTCCCTGAATTTCAAACGATTTCCACCCCAAGAAATTGTATATCCAGTGTTTTGTTCCAAAGCATAATCTGTGTATGATAAAGATATAAACTATTTACCAATGATTTGCCTTAATCTATATCACCTTTGTGCTTTCATTATTTCTATTATCTTACACTTCACATTTCATTCTTTTTCCCAATTTTAACTTTTCTGAATTTAAATTCCAGCTATGGGGGCGCCTGGGTGGCACAGCGGTTAAGCGTCTGCCTTCGGCTCAGGGCATGATCCCGGCGTCATGGGATCGAGCCCCACATCAGGCTCCTCTGCAATGAAGCCTGCTTCTTCCTCTCCCACTCCCCCTACTTGTGTTCCGTCTCTCGCTAGCTGTCTCTATCTCTGTCAAGTAAATAAATAAAATCTTTAAAAAACAAAAAAACAAAAAAACAAAAAAAAAACAAAAAAAAATAAATTCCAGCTATGTTATTTGAAGCACAAACTAAAAAAGTTTATTTTTTCTAACTCATGGTATATATGTGTGTGTATATATACATATATATATGTATACACACACACACACACTTTTTTTTTTTTAAAGATTTTTTAAGTTTATTTGACAGAGAGGGGAGAGAGCAAGAGAGCAAGAGCACAAGTAGGCAGAGTGGTAGGCAGAGGGAGAGGGAGTAGCATGCTCCTTGCTGAGCAGAGAGCCTGATGTGGGGCTCGATCCCAGGACTCTGGGATCATGACCTGAGCCGAAGGCAGACAGTTAACTTGACTGAGCCACTCAGGCTCATCTAACTCATGATCTATTAATAGCAATATAAACACCTAATTTTGGGGTGGAGAGTTATAGTTTTCAAAGCTCTTTCATATTCTGTTAATGTAAAATTCTCAGCATCTTTAACAAGAAATACTTCTACACTGCTCTCTGTATTCATTATGGGCCCTTGTCAAATTCCTACCATAACATTAACTTCAGGTAATTTTACTCCTTTCTGTTTTGTCCCATTTCTCTAATTTCTGCATGTTCTCCAGGTTTACAGATTACTTTTAACATTGGGAAATAATACAGTTTTTAGTTATAGTAATGACTCTGGAATACAACATTTAGCTTCACGGGTAGGAGGAGAGAACAGCTGCTGAAATAAGGACCTCTTTCCCACCATGGGGAATCTCTTATAATGCCTTTTCCCACTAGATGGCATTGTTAGCTTTTAAAGAGTTTTTGTAATTGAACATTTGGGGCATAAAGGTAGAGTGGGAAGTGAAGGTCTGAGATTTCAGTTTGCTTTCGGTAATCTGTAGTAAATGGCTTTTAGGCTCTTTGCAGTTTGTTCAGTGGTATTTCTTCCCTTACCCCTTCACTCCTAGGGAGAGTTGGACCAGGAACGACTAACCAGGCAGCAGGAGCTCACAGCCTTGTACCAGATGCAGCACCTTCAGTACCAGCAGTTCTTAATACAGTAAGAGCAGTAATGCCATAGAGTGCACTGCAGTATTCAAAGTGCCTTTATTTAAAGAAAAATTTTTTTGAAGATTTTTATTTATTTGTGAGAGCGTGCACACGAGTGGGGGGAGGGGCAGAGGGAGAGAGACAAACAGAATCACCCCTGAGTGCACAGTCCGATGGGGGTGCTTGATCCCAGGACTCCAAGATCATGACCTGAGCTGAAGCCAAGAGTCTAATGCTCGACCGACTAAGCCTCCCAGGAGTCCCCCAAGTGCCTTTAGATATAATATCCCAAGTTTCACCTTTTACAGCAGAGACCTAAAAGTTCATAGGATACTTTAAGTACCTAGCTAGTGGCATGTTACCACTATATATTCAGAGTTTGGTCTTAGCTTCTTAAAAACCAGAAATTTGCAGAAAATGACACATAGCTATAATTTTGCAAGCTCTTTAGCTCCTAAAGCAAGAAACAAGCATTATAAGAATTAAATGCCTCCTAAATGGCTCAACTTTGAATGTCACAGAGAAAAAACATAGATGAGAGGGCAGGAAAGAAGTAAAAATTTATACTGTTAGCATTGGTATGAAATGATGGCAGAATCACTTAGATTATGTGTCCCTTTGGTAGAAGAAGTAAGATTTGCTGTCACCTGGTGCAAAGATTGGCAAACCGGCTTGATCCCTGTTGTCGTGAGCAGGGTTTTATTGGAACACCGCCACACGCATTTGTTGGTGTGTTGTCTGTGGCTGCTTTTGCGCTGCAGTGGCAGAATTGAATAATTGCATGTGGCCTGCAAAGCTGAAAATATTTACCGTCTGGCTCTTTACAGAAAAAATTTGTCTACCTTTCACTGTGTATCCAGTGAAAAAAAATCTTAACCTAAAATTTTCCAAGCTGAAACCTAAATTTTGAGAATTTTTATTCAGGTGATTTTATTTTTGCAAAAGGTGCTTCACGTGAAAACAGCTATTTAAATGTTTTATTTTTCACTTGCTTTCTGATATTTTCAGGGAGTTTGACGGTTTTTGACATTTTGTAATTTTTTTATTTTTGCTCTCCTCTTTGAGCATGTTATTTAGAAGTTTACTTCTTTTTCTAATGAAGTAGAGAATTTTCTGTGTAACTATCCTTATGAAGAATTGTTAAAATTTATTTGATAGCTATTTCTAACAGTGTTTTTTGGGGGTGGTGGACTGACCTTTCAGTATCTCAGTGAAGTGTACTAAATGTGCATAGACAGGTTACACTTTATTTTACTTTTTGAAGACAACAATATGCACAGGTTTTGGCTCAACAACAAAAAGCAGCCTTGTCTTCGCAGCAGCAGCAACAGTTGGCACTTCTTCTCCAACAGTTCCAGGCTCTGAAAATGAGGTTGGTGGTCATTCCATGATGTGTCACATTGTGTGTGAGTGTTGGGGGGGGGGGGATATTAAAGAGAAGAAAGGAAATTTTGGTATAATGTGTGAACTGGTATCAGAATACGCACAGTGACACATATGTGGCTATTGTGTATAAAACCAGAATATAGCTTTTAAAAATAATAATTAAGCTGGCAGTAAAGCATTTTTGGTTTTTTTACTCACAGAGGATAAATTTGGAATAAGAACCACAGAATAATGAGAACATTGGACAGTGTATTCTTACAGAACCAGCAACCAAAAAATTATAGAAGTTTAATCTCCTTTTCACCCATTAGATCTCAGGAAAGATATTCACAGTGCCACACAGAGTTAAAATTTTCCAGAACCCGAAAGTCATTGAGATAAGTCTGAGGAAAAGGAAATTATGCTAAAAGTCTTAAATTTCTGTAGTTTCAGATTATCATTCAGGGCAATACTTGTATTTCCTTCAGAGGCATCAGTAACCGTCTTAAAAAACCTTACTGTCCAATTTAACAAAAACCTTCCACATTTCTCTTTTGAGTTCTAACCCATTGAGTGAGGTAGCAGGTTAGGCAATAAGGTGCCAGTTTATAGATGGATAAACTGATACCGAGAGGCTAAAGAACTCGGTTGACATAATACACAGAAAACTTCAGAGAACTAAAACGAAGACCTTTTGACTTATGGTCTATGGGTTTTTCATTATAACATGTTGCCTCTTTTATTGTTATTGACATATTCTGAGTTTTTTTTAAGACCATAGGTATATCTATTATCTAGAAATCAACATTTGCTAATACCTTGCTTCCAGAAGTGTGATGACTGGGCCTTTATCTTTGTTCGTCTTTTAAACGTTTTGGTAGTGTTACATTTTAGTTAAAACAATGAAAGAGTTTTCTGGCCAAATAGCCTGGAAAATGTACCAATAACATAGAAAATTCCTCTTTACCTATTTTTTTCCTCTTTATTTTTGCAAATGACAAGAACAAGTTAATTTTTTTATTTCCCTTTTGCAGAATATCTGATCAGAACATCATTCCTTCAGTAACTAGGTCTGTGTCGGTGCCAGATACTGGTTCTATCTGGGAGCTTCAGCCAACAGCCTCACAGCCTACAGGTAAAAATTTAGATTGGCCTTCAGTGTAGCTCCGAGGATTTAGACTCTTACTTTATAATTCAATTTTTAAAAAATATGTCAGTTTTTGAACCATTTTATTTTGAATATTAACAAATAGTCTCATTTTCCCCAGGAAAGGATTGAAAATATAGTTGAAAATATACTGTTAAGGATTTGCTGGAAGTGTTTAGTAGATAAATCTCATGAATTTGAATCAACCTCTCTCTTTGTGTTGCTCTTACCAGTGTGGAAAAGTCCTATGAATTGTTCTTTGACTTCTTCTGCCAGCCAGAGTGGAAAAAGAAAAAAAAAAAAAGCTTAAGTAAAAGCATCTATTCTTTTGAGTGAAAGATTAATATATAGCTTAACGCTACAGGTACCCAGAAGTTCTGGGATGAGAAAAGCCTGCTTTAAAGTGAACACCCTACCTCATTCTCTGATCTTTTTGCATCAAATTAGAAAATTTGGGTCTGGGATTTTTTTTTTTTTTTTTTTTAAGTTTTGATATTGACGGAACCCTTCTGGTTTTTAAGGTTTGATACCTGCAGAGGTAGACAGTTTGAACTGTGGATAGGCCTTATAGGAGATTATAGTTGGACTGATTATCATCCCTCATCAACTTTCCCTGCTCTGTGTACATTATTTTTTCTTGGTAGCCATTTATAGTAGGATGTTAAAAATATTCTCCAATTTTGGGGGAACTGTTTATAAGTATCTTATATTAAAGTTTCTTTCGGTATGATATGATATGATCAAGGCCTTTTACAAATAGTCCATTGGTTTTATACAACCAGTAATTTCTAGTATAGATATAGGAGTATAGGGAGTAGAGAATGTTGAAAAGTGGTGTCAGCAAACCTTTTGTTGGCAGTAGGAAAGCAGACTCAGAAGCCTTTATCTATTTGTTTACTTCTGCATCTGACCCTGTGCTGCTTTGCAGGTCTGTAGGACCCATTGTCATTTGTTAGAACTGCCCAGCCTTTCCAGAGGCCTCCCCAGCTCCAGCTGTACCTCTTTCTTTTTCTTTGAAGTGAAATTCACGTAACATAATATTACCATTTTTAGATGAGCAATTCAGTGGCACTTAATACATTCACAATATCATGCAACTACTTAGTGCTCTCTAGTTTGTTATATACCTCTCTTGACCCCACTCTCTACTGGGTGTGCAGTAAGAGGTTGTATGGCTACTGGAAATACTGTGGGCTTTGGGATCTAACACACTGGTATTTTAAGTCCTGGAATGGCCACGTGTTTGGTGTGTGTCCTTGGGAATGTTATGAAACTACCCCTATTCCTTAGCTTATTCATCTGTAAAGATGGGGGATATGAACGAATACCTTATAGGGTTTGTTTAAGAGAGGGACAGAGAGGGACAGTGGGGGATGGGGGCAGCGGGAGAGGGAGAGAGGGAATCCTAAGCAGGTTCCATGCCCAGGTGGAGCCTGACACAGGGCTCGATCTCATGGCACTGAGCTCATGACCTGAGCCGAAATAAGTATCAGGTGCTCAACTAACTGAGCCATCCAGGTGCCCCTCTTACAGGATTTTTTGAGAATGAAATTAGTTTCTCAGCAAATGCCTGGTAATTTCTTTCCTTCTAGATGTGTTGAAGGATATTTATTTAAACCAGAGCCCACTGGCAGTTTAGTCTACCTAAAAGCAGCACAGATAGGTATGATGGAATTCATTCATGGACACGGAAATAGCTTTTTTTATTAATGCTTGTGGATATATGATCATGTATGTAAGCTCCGATATCCTTCACTTTTCCTCTTACTGTCCTACAGTTTGGGAAGGTGGTAGTGTATGGGATCTTCCCCTTGACACCACGACTCCAGGACCTGCCCTTGAACAGCTTCAGCAGATGGAGAAGGCCAAAGCTGCAAAGGTCTGAAACTCATTCTTCCATAGCAGTGCGTGCTTTCCATCTGTAGGACAAAGGCGTTTGTTTACTGATGTCTCTCTTTGGCTAGCTATACTTTTTCCTGTTAGTTTACTGTTACTTAGCTGGTATAAGCACATTCATATTCTATCCTTACTGTCCCCTTTTCTCCCGAAAAAGACCTCAGACAATGAAAATCAACAAGTTTAAATTAAATCAATTAAAATTGGTTGACACATTCATGATTATGATCATATGTACACTTTAATTACATTATTCATGGTATAAACGCTTGTTTCAAATTCTAAGACTTAGGAAAATATGCACTGCGTTGCTTATCAAACTGTTGATCTGTGGCTTGAGTTCCCACATTGAATCTTTATAGTGGTGTTAATGTACATTTCTTACTGTCCCCAGACATGTGGTCACATTAACATTAGATCCCATGTTCCATTCACATCTTCTGGAGGAGCAGGGAATCTTGAGTTTTGGTTTTTAGTACTTGCCAGCTGAGGATGTCTTATCAACACTTAGTGTCATTGTAATGATTCTGGATTCTCATGCCTCCGGGAGAATTTTGTTCCTATTTTATACTTAATGTGTGCTCATCCTCTGAGGTAGACAGTCTGCGTAGAGTGCCCAGAAAGGGTTCACGATCAGGGTCTGTCTCCATAAATGAGCAAGAGACCATAATTCAGCTAATTCTTGAGAGTGTTCCAGTACTGTCGTGCTTTGTGCTGGGAACACGTAGATGATGAGGGAGTGATAGGAACTTGCAGTCTTTTGTGTCTGGGGTGTGTGTGTTGAAGTGGGCAGGGGGGCAATGACACACAGGTGAGTAACACTTAGAGTTACAGGTTACTCAAGAAAGCACATGGGCTAGCTATTCTCACCCAGTTGGAGAGGTGGGCATCAGGAATTGGGTGACACTGGTGATGGACAGTAGTACCTGCACTAAGTTTTACTTGAAGAATAGAAAGATTTAACCCAGCTGAAGGAAACAGTTCCTGTAAAGGCTTGGAAATGCACGAGAACATAACTGGCTCAGGAAGCAGCTAAATAATTTGGTCTGGCCTGGAGCCATTGTGTGTCTGAGGGATAAGTGAAGGGCGAGGAGGCTAAGATGAGGCAAGCCAGTCATGAGGGTCCTTACACATGTCTGTTAGAGGCTTAGAATTTATTTCAGGGTAAAGGATGGTGTTATGTGTAAGCCGGGAATGACTCTTTTGGTGGAACTTAAAAGATGTTGTGCTGCAGAATGTGGGCAGAACGGATGCTTGGGAAACCAGTAAGGGACTTCTAGAAGTGTGGATGAGAAAGTGAAAGCCTGAACTGTGTGTGTGGCAGTGAGAATGGAGACGAGGTGCTGGATTGGACTAGTAACTAGGAACTATAAATGATAGAATTTGCTAAGTAATTCATCTTCAAATTTTAAAGAATTCTATGATTTTTCACTCTAGCAGCTTTACAACATTGCTTTTGAAACCTTGTAGACACACTGTTAGATCTTGAATCAGAAAATCCTTTGTAGAGATGAGCAAAGAAGTGCCACCCCAAGAGTATTTTGATGTTACTGTCCTGGTGGCCAGTTTCTTCCATGTCTAGGAGATGGGGTATGGTAGTGTGGAATGAGGAGGTAGGTAAATGTTGGGGGAGAGTCCATTCAGTTTAGAAGAGCGTGACACTGTTCTCCCTACTGCAACATACCAGAGCTGAGTTCTTACAGAACTGGTTTCATCACTCACTTGCAGTACAAGCAACTGTGAATCGTGTAGTGTCTACATCTTCCAGCTTCTCCTAATGGTACTGGTCAGTGATGTTGGAGTGTTTCTGTTCTTGGCTTCAGGTTTCTAAGAGTATTTTCTTGTAATCACAGCTAGAACAGGAGAGAAGAGAGGCAGAAATGAGGGCAAAACGGGAAGAGGAGGAACGAAAGAGGCAAGAAGAACTGCGGAGACAACAGGAGGAAATTCTTCGGAGGCAGCAGGAGGAAGAAAGGAAGAGGCGGGAGGAAGAAGAGCTCGCCCGAAGGAAACAGGTATACCTTGGAGAACACGGACCCCAGAATTAGCCCAGAACCGCATTCATGGTTCTCGAGAGGTGGTCTCTCTGAGGTTGAGAGGGAGTTAACAGCAGGATTGGGATTAGAGCTTTAGGAGATTCACTTCCTTTAGAAGAAATATCTGTGACCCAGTAGCAGCCCTTGGGGGCTAACTTCAGTCCTGGTAAATCACTGGAGTTGATTTCTTTTGAATATTTTCAGTTAGATTTCAGAAGTAACTAAGTCTTTACTAAAGTTTTATTTATAACCAGTGATGATGAACAGTTTTCATGCATTTTGGCTGTTTGTGTTTCTTTTTTGGGAATTCTCTGTTCATGTGCTGGACTCGTTTTTCTGTTGGGATTTTTACAGATCCCGGTTGAAACAGTCCACTCTGCAATAACCCCAGAGTCTGCTTTATCTCATATTTCATACCCATTGTTGGCCCCAAGAGGTACTCTGTGAAAAATAAAAGGATCCCTGCTGAGATTAGATTTGAACTACTAATATTTCTTAGGGTTACTCTGTACACTAGCATGTAAGGGCTCTAAGAAGTATTGCAGTAAAGAAATCAGTTTAATTCTGTGTTGCTCATTATTTCCTGAATTATTTTGACAGTGAGACACCCCCCTTTTTTAAGATTTTATTTATTTGAGAGAGTGATCTGGAGCAGTGGGGAGAGGCAGAGGGAGAGGGAGAAGCAGACTCCTTGCCAAGCAGGGAGCATGATGCAGTGCTCCAACCCAGGACCCTGAGATCATGACTTGAGCCAAAGGCAGACGCTTAACCGACTGAGCCACCCAGGCGACCGAGATCCTTTTCTTTGTACTTGACATGTGGGACTTTGTTCTTCAGAACATGTTCTACAATATACAGCTTCACTCAGTACTTCTGACTGGAGAGCTTATTTCTACTACACCAGGCATTTTTGGTTACTGTGTTGAATTGACTTATGTTCTGGGTTCTCAGTTGATTTTGGGGGTGAAAAAAACAAAGGCTAATGTTCCTGAAGAGAAACCAAAGCCTCAGGCCTCATGCAGCGCATTCTGGGGTTAATTAGTAAATGTAGTATCTAATGTAGAAACTAGGATAGACTCTCAGTGTAGTGCTATTTAACTGCTACGATTTTATTTTATTTATTTTTATTTGTTTATTTTTTAGAGAATAGAGCATGTGTGTGCGTTAGTTGGGGGGGTGGGGGTTAGGGGCAGAGGAAGAGGGAGAATCTTATTTATTATTATTATTTTTTGGAGAGGGAGAGGGAAGGGGCAGAGGGAGAAAGAGAATCTCAAGTGGAGGGGCGCTCAGGTGGAGCCTGCTTCTCCCTCTCCCTCTGCCTGCCACTCCCCTTGCTTGTGCTCTCTCTCTGTCAAATAAATAAATCTTAAAAAAAAAAAAAAAAAAGAATCTCAAGTGGACTCCATACCCAACATGGAGCCTGACACAGAGCTTGATCCCTCAACCCTAAGATCATGACCTGGGCCAAAATCAAGAGTCAGATGCTTAACAGACTGAACAGACTGAATGCCCCACTACTAATACTTTAAATACAAATTATTTTAATTGTTGGTATGTCTGTTTCCCAACTCTTTTTACTCTAGATCCTGGTTATATTTTTTTATGCTTACTGTTAACAGAGCCTTAGCAGCTCATAGTCTGTTTCTTTTAAAATTATAATGGGATGTATTAATTGAGATCCAGAATTTGTTTCTCTCTCTCTCTCTTTCTCTCTCACACGTGCACACACACATTTTTTTTTTTTTTTAAACTTAGGAAGAAGCTCTACGACGCCAAAGGGAGCAAGAAATTGCACTAAGGCGACAGCGAGAAGAGGAAGAAAGACAACAGCAAGAAGAAGCTCTTAGGAGACTGGAGGAGAGGAGGAGAGAAGAGGAAGAAAGGCGGAAGCAGGAGGAGTTGTTACGCAAGCAGGTGACAGATGGCTTGCTCTTCTCATTGCTTCTTTGAAGCTTGGAATTTGTGATTAGAAAGTGTTTGGATATGAGGATAGCCTATTTACTGAAAATTATTAGAAGAGACCTAACTGACTTTTTTGTAATGACTATCCCATGGGTGATCGTAAAAGCTGGACAAAATATCAGAGGACCAAAAACTCCACAGAATATCAGAGAGAAATCTAAAGAAGCCCTGTCCTTTAAAAAACCAAATGAGAGATCTGCAAGTTGACCACTTTTGCCTGAGGGGACTCTCACTTTTCTAAAGTGCACTATTCAGTGCTGCTTAATATTTTCACAGGCTGTGTAACAATAGGCACTATCCAGTTCTCGTCCAACCAGGTCATTCTGTCACTACAGGCAGCCAGAACCCCTAAAGCATTTCCTTTTAATGTTTAAGAGCTTAGATTTTTTTTTTTATTAGTAGACTTTATTTTTAGAGCAATATTAGATTTTCAGAAAAATTTGGGTGATAATATGGTTTCCTCTATTATTATCTTACATTAATATGGTACATTTGTCACATTAAACCATTATTGATGCATTTTTAACTAAAGTTTATAGTTTTGTCACATTTCCTCAATTTTTCCCTCATGTCCTTTTTCTGTTCCAGATCCCGAATCCAAAATACTATATTTAGTTGTCTCCCTAGCTGCTGCTTCGCCTGACAGTCTCTCAGGCTGTCCTTGTTTTGGGGGTCTTTGGCAGTTTTAAGATATAGTGGTCTGTATGTTAGAGGGTGACTATTGGAATTCATCTGACGTTTTTCTCACAATTAAACTGGAGTTATGGGTGTTTGGAAAGTAGATCACACAGAGGCAGGGTGCCATTTTCATCACACTAAATCAAGGGTACATACTATGAACTTGGTCACTTGGCTGCAGCAGTGCCTGTCAGGTTTCTCCACTGTAAACATTACTCTTCTCCCCACGTACTGTACTCTTTGGAAGGAAATCACTGTGGGCAGTCCACACTTACACATGTAGATTGATACAAGCTGGACACTACCTGCGTAATTTTACCTAAGGTCTTGATTGAAACTCTTTGAGTAACCTAAATACCATTAGAATTAGATAGACCTCAAGGGTAGATTGCATGTCAACTCATCATTTGGCTTATCATTTGAGTTAATATATTTAGTTAAGGTACCATATGCCAGTTATTTTGCTTGTTTCCTGGTGGAGTATGAAAGTTTTAAAGAAATTGTTTCTGTCCTTAAGCTCACAGGCTATGTTGGTGATAATTGTACAAGAACTAAACGCCACAGTTAGGATGCTTTCAGCTGCAAAACGAAAATATTCACCTAAAACTAGTTTAAACAACAGATCACATATCAAGGAGATAAGGCAGTAACTCAGTGATGTCATTAAGGATCTAGGTCCTTTGCAAAATTCTGCTGTAGTGTTTCTTGGTGGGTTTACTTTAACTTCAGATTTTTCACCTCATGATTAGGAGTTTTGGGTACCATGCCCTTGTACAACCTGCAAGGGAATGATCCTTCTCTTACGCTTCTTTTGTTTCAGAAGAATATCTTCTCTAGAAACCTCCCAGCATACATCCCTTTGGCCTAAATCATATCACGTGGGTGCCCCTAGTTATATTGGAAACTTAAAAAGTGAAATCTGGCATTGTAGACCTCTGAGGTGACAGAGCCTC
The DNA here is from genome assembly GCF_002007445.2 of Ailuropoda melanoleuca. Lineage (NCBI taxonomy): Eukaryota > Metazoa > Chordata > Mammalia > Carnivora > Ursidae > Ailuropoda > Ailuropoda melanoleuca. The sequence continues at coordinate 192,352,188 of NC_048219.1, forward strand.
TGTCTGCAAGGAAGAAGGCTGAAAGGAATGGTTTTTGGATAGGAAATAGTTGTTGGCATGGGTGGACTAGGAGCAAACAGAGAAGGACGAGGTATAATTGGACATAATGAAGTGGCAGAGGGGAAGTCTTACCTCCTAAAGGCTAGGGAAGTCCTCATAGAGTGGTTGATATCTGCCCTGAGTTCTGGAGAACGAAGGGGAATGGGCTATCTGGATAAAACACAGCATTGTAGGTACAAACATTGGAATGGTTTGGAAGAAGAAAAGCAGAAGGACAATGAGCCAAGGTACAGGACAGAGTAGTAAAGGGATGGATGATGGGTCGAAGAGAGATGTTCCAAAGGACCTGTGGGCCACAAGGGGTGTGAATCAGGGATGGAATTATAAGGTTGCTCTGGAATTATAAGGTTGCTCTGGAATTATAAGGTTGCTCTGGTTCCAGAACTGGTTGATGCTTTCCTGGTAATCTTAACTGACTGAGCCACCCAGGTGCACCCGCTTTCCTGGTAATCTGTCCTTGCAAGGTGTCCTGGTAGTTTTTCAAGCTCAGTACCCTGAAAAGCTAGCTTTATCTCAATATAGGAACTGTCTCCAGAATCTGCCTTTGCTGCAGTTGGTGGTGATGTCTCAGAGAGATCGGTACTTACCACAGATGTTCAAAGTGACATTCCTTTCATGAAGAAATTAGCAAATAAATTGAAATTTTATCCTGTAAGCATGCTAAGCCTTTGTAGCTACTGTAAATATATTTTAAAAGAAAACTTACCTCTGCCTATGTCATCATAAATGGAGTTTCTGCTTTCTCTATTACTTCTATAGCTTTTTGAAAGAGACCTTCAAAAGTGATTCAAATTTTTTTTTTTAACAGAATTAAATTTTATTCTCTTTCTTTTTCCTTCTGGGAAGGAAGAGGAGGCTGCAAAATGGGCCCGGGAAGAAGAAGAAGCCCAGCGTCGATTAGAGGAGAATAGGCTGCGAATGGAAGAGGAGGCAGCCCGACTCCGGCATGAAGAGGAGGAGCGGAAGAGGAAAGAGCTGGAGCTCCAGCGGCAGAAGGAGTTAATGCGCCAGAGGCAGCAGCAACAGGAGGCTCTCCGGAGGCTGCAACAGCAACAGCAGCAGCAGCAGCTGGCTCAGATGAAGGTAAAGCCTCGATACCAACCGTAGGAGCTAATTGCTGGTGTTTTTAGGTAGATGCTGGCAGTATCAGTAGTAAAGTAGTGTACTTTCTTTAGTACCGAATGTTACTACTGTTTTTTTTACCCCTAAGTAAGCTCCATGCCCAATGTGGAGCTTTTGAACTCACGACCCAGAGATCAAGAGTCACATGCTCTACTGACTGAGCAAGCCAAGCAACCAGCAAGACTTAGTGACTGTCTGGATCTGAGGGACAAAGGCAGAGCTAGTTAGTAAGCCTTCGGTGACCATGAAGTCGTGGCATTAGTGGTGGAATGGGAGTAAATGGGAAGTGAGGAGCAGTTTTATGGCAGGATTCAAATAACTTTACATGTGATCGGTGGTTAACAGTATGGTTCCGTGTCCCCTGTCTTCAGGGAGCTCATGGGAGAAAGATATATAAATAGGAAATATGAATACAGAGTGGTGAGCGTAGTGGGAGAGGTGGCAGTTCTCAGGGTGTGAACCCATGGGAATTTGTTAGGAATGCAGATTTTCAGGTCCCACCCCAGACTTCCTAAATCAGAACCTTTTGAGGGTGGAACCCAGTAATCTGTGTTTGAACAAAGCCTCCAGGGGATTCTTCTGCTTGCTAAAATGTGAGAATCACTGTCCACATGGGAAGTATGGAGAGGTTTCCTAGAAAAAGATAACTTTTAAACAGTCATTTGGGAGGGAAAATTAAAAACAATAAAAAGCTGAACAGGCAGTTTGGAGAATGGAGGGGGTTTTTGAGAGAGGAGACATAGTGTGAGCAAAGGAATGAAGTTCAGAAACACTGTGGTATGTTTGGGGGAATTTTAAAAAGTGAGTTACTATTGGCGAGTGAGGTATGAGAGAAGCATGGGCAGGGTCTGTGTCACCATTGGTTGTATATACTCTATTAAAGAATTAGGACTTAAAGTGTATAAAACAGAGTGGGACACTGAAGTGTTTTCAGCTAGGAAATAGCATTGTCCGATTTGCAAGAGCAAATATTAGTCACTTTGAGAACTAGATGGAAGATGGACTTGCAAAGAACAGAACTGGAGGTCAGCAGAGTGCTTGTGTGTGAGGGGCTGGAGTGGTCTGGGTGAAGGAGAGGAAGGTGGTAGTGGGATTGGAAAGGTGGAGTTGAAGATACTAATTATTGAGTGTTTGCTTTGTGTCAAGCACTGGACCGCAGCTTTTCATATGTTACATCATTTTATCTTTACAACCATTGTTAAAAGCTTAAGTGTGGATACCTATATTCTGCCAAAGAGGAAAAATGTTGGGGAGCTATGTTTTAGCTTGCTTTGGGTCCAGCTGAGAGTTGAGAGCAGAGCCATATATTAGAACCCATGTATCTTTGGCTCCAGGGCCCTGAAAAGACTGTCAGAAGACTGTTCTTAGAGGCCACATCATAGAATGTGGTGACTGATAAGAATATGGGGATAAAGGGGAAGACAAAGGCTCAGGTGACTTCCAGATCTCTAACTTCTCTGGCTATCTTTTGTTTGTCTGGTTTTGGCTTGTTATCTTACAATAAAGACTGTAGCGTTTTTTGTTTGTTTGGTTTGTTTGTTTGTTTTTGAAGATTTTTTTTATTTCGGAGAGAGAAAGCAAGAGACAGACCACAAGGGGAGGGGAAGATGCAGAGGGAGAAGCAGACTCCCTGCTGAGCAGAGAGCTTGATGTGGGGCTTGATCCCCAGGACCCTGGGATTGTGACCTGAGCTGAAGGCAGATGCTTAACCACTGAGCCACCCAGGCACCCCAAGACTGTAGAGATATTTTATAGATAAAAAATCCTGAATGAAGATAAAGAACTTAAGATGGTTATGAGGAGTTGCTAAAGGTTCTCCTGGGTGCGGCGGGGAGGAGTTTTTTAAAGAGGGCTTAATTGAGATACAACTGACATACCATACAGTTGAACCAGTTAAAGTAGACAATTCAATAGTTTCAGTATATTCACAGATATGTGCAACCATCACCACGTGGATTTTAACATTTTTCAGTACCACCCTAGGCCTCCCAAAACACCCTCTGGCTGTCACACCCTACCCCCTGTTCTCCCCAGCCCAAAGTAACCCCTAATCTACTTTCTGTCTTTATAGATTAGCCTATTCTAGACATAACAGCTAAATGGAATCCTATGATAATGTGGTGTTCTGTGACTGGCTTCTTTGAATTAGCATAATGGTTTCAAGGTTCTTCAGTCATATTATAATATGAATCAGTGCTTTATTCCTTTTTATGGCTGAATGACAGTCCACTTCATGGACATGCCAGCTTTTGTGTATCCATTCCTCAGTTGATGGACAGTTGAACTGTTTCTATCTTTTGGCTATTATGAGTATTGCTGCTATAGATAAATATTCATGTTCAAGCTTTTATGCAGATGTATAACCTAGGAGTAGAATTGCTGGGGTATATGAGAACTATGTGTTTAATGGTTTGAGAAACTGCCAGACTATTTTTCAAAGTGGCTGTACCATTTTACATCACCACCAGCAATATATGGGAATTCAAATTTCTCCACATCCTCATTAATCCTTACTATCTGATATTTTGATTATAGCCACCCTAGTAGGTGTGAAGTGTTATCTTGTGGTTTTGGTTTGTATTTCCCTGATGACAAATGATGTCGAGTATCTTTTCATGTGTTTATTGGCCATTTGTGTATCTTTGGAGAAATGTCTATTCAAATCCTTTGCCTGCCTTTAATCTAGGTGGTTTGTCTTAACTGAGTTATAAGAGTTCTTTATGTGTTCTAGATATTATAAGTCCCTTATCAGATACATGATTTAAAAATATTTTTCCTATTACTTGGGCTGTCTTTTTACTTCCTTGTGTTCTTCGATGCATAACATTTTTCATTTTTATGAAGTTCAATTTTTTCTTTTGTTGTTTGTGCTTTTGGTGTCATATCTAAGAAACTGTTGCCAAATCCGAGGTGATGAAGATTTATTCCAATGTTTTCTTCCAATACTTTTGTAATTTTAGCTGCTACATTTAGGTCTTTGATCCATTCTGTGTTATTTTCTGTTAATTGTGTGAGGTAAGGGTTGGACTTCCATTCTTTTGCTTGTGACTAACTATCCAGGTGTCCTACACCATTTGTTGAAAAGACTATTCTTTTTCCGCTGAATGGCCTTGACAGTCAAGTTGAAAATCAGTTTACCATAGACATGTGTTTTCATTTCTGGACTCTGAATTCTATTCAGGTGTCTGTATTATATGTCATTATGCTAGTAACACACCATCTTGATATTTTATTGCTTTATTTAAGTTTTGAAATCAGGAAGTGTGAGTCCTCCAGCTTTGTTCTTTTTCCCTATTATTTGGCTATTCTGGTTATCTTTCAGTTCCATGTGGATTGTAGAATGAGCTTACCAGTTTCCACAAGAAGCCAGCTGGGATTTTGACAGAGATTGCCTTGACTCTGTAGATCAGTTTGAGGAGCTTTGCCACCTTAACAATATTAAGTTTTCTGATCCATAAACATGGGATGGTTTTTATTTAGATCTTCTTGAATTTCTTTCAGTATTTTATAGTTTTTAGAGTATAACTTTTGTGTTACTTCTGTTAAACTTATTAAGTATTTTGTTCTTTTTGATGTTCTTGTAAATGGAATTTTCAAAATTTCATTTTCAGATTGTTCACTGCAAGTGTATAGATATACAGTTAATATTTGTATATTGGGCTTTTGTATCCTGCAGTCTTGCTGAACTGCTTTATTAGTTAATATTTCTTAATGGATTCATTAAGATTTTCTATACATAGAACTTTGTCGTCTGCAAATAGAGATGGTTTTACTTCATCCTTTCCAATCTTTTATTTCATTTTCTCGCCTAATTGTCCTGGCTAGAACCTCTAATACAATGTTGAATAGAAATAGCAAATCGAATATCTTTGTCTTGTTTCTGATCTTGGAGGAGGAAGCATCCAGTCTTTCACCATTAAATTTAATGTTATCTGTGGGGTTTTTGTAGATGCCCTTCATCAGGCTGAGGAAGTTTCCTTCTATTCCTTCTTTGTTGAGCATTTTTTTTTTAAAGATTTTATTTTTATTTCTTTGACAGAGATAGAGACAGCCAGTGAGAGAGGGAACACAAGCAGGGGGAGTGGGAGAAGAAGAAGCAGGCTCACAGTGGAGGAGCCTTGTGGGGCTCGATCCCATAACGCCGGGATCACGCCCTGAGCCGAAGGCAGACGCTTAACCGCTGTGCCACCCAGGCGCCCCTGTTGAGCATTTTTATCCTGAGAGGGTGTTGGATTTTGTCAGATGCTTTGTGTCTGTTGAGATGATCATGGTTTTTTTTTTTTTTGTTTTGTTTCTATCAATATAGTGTATTACATTAATTGATTTTCACATGTTGAACCACTATTGGATTCCTGGGATAAATCCTACTTGGTATATAATTCTATTTTTATATGTTGCTGGACTTAGTTTGCTGGTATTTTGATGAGGGTTTTTATGTTCATATTCATAAGAGATTTTGGTCTATAAGTTATTTTTTCTTTCTTGTGATGTCTTTGTCTGATTTTGGTGTCAGAATAATGCTTGGCCTTGAAGAATGAGTTGGGAAATGTTTCCTCTTCTATATTTTGGAAGAGTTTGTGAAGAAGTGGTATTACTTCTTTTATTTTTATTTTTTCAAAGATTTTATTTGAGAGAGCGAGTGAGTGAGTGAGTAAAAGAGCACAAGCAGGAGGAGCTGCAGAGGGAGAGGGAGAAGCAGGCTCCCTGCTGAGTAGGGAGCCCGACACGGTTCTCTGGGATCATGACCTGAGGTGAAGGTAGACGCTTAACAGACTGAACCTCACAGGCGCCCCAAAGTGGTATTACTTCTTTGAACGTTTGGTAGAATTCAGTGGTTAAACCATGTAGGCCTAGGCTTTTCTTTGTGGATGGTTTTTTGGTTACTAATTCAATGTCTTTACTTTTTTTTTTTTTTTCTTACTGCAAAGAAAATTTATTTTACAGATCACTAGCCATGAATTTTTGTCCTTAGTTCTTACGTAAATACTGCCTAGTGCCATTATCCAAATGGCAGGACCATTTTAAGTCTGTAGTTCACTTCTGTATTCACAAAGAGAATTCGCATGACTTACAGAAATGAAACTATCGGGGATGCCTGGGTGGCTCAGTCAGTTGAGCATCAGACTCTTGATTTTGGCTAAGGTCATGATCTCGGAGTCATGGGATCTGCCCACATCAGGCTCCATGCTTAGCACATAGTCTGCTTGTCCCTCTCCCTCTCTCTCTACCCCTCTCCCCGTGTGCACACTTGTGCTTTCTAGCTCTGTCAAATAAATAAATAAAATCTTTATAAAAATTAATGTAACTATCAGTGAAGGCTTAACAGTGGAGATGCAATCTAACGTCTATAATATCTAATGTTTTGCAGAGAGCAGTGTAGGGGAGATGTATTTTTAGTTACCTTTCATTTGAGTGACCCTATTTAAAATTAATAATTTAGAAGTTCTTAGTCTCTTAAGGAGATTTTCAAAAGCACTTAATAGAAATGGTTAGTGAGATTTTTAAGAAATATCTTCCATGTCCACATCCTGTTGTGATTTCTGCACCATTTTTTCTTCCAGCTGCTTTCCTTTGCCTGCAGAAGAGGCCCGGATAAGATGTTTTGCTTGACTTCTTTGATGTCCTGAGCTTTCTGTAATTCTTTATTTTTCTTTAATCTGTTCATTGTAAATTTAGCTTTCTGTTTCTCTTTGATCTCTTCAACTCTCTTCATCACATCAGTAGTTTTATACCATAGCTCTCGCTCATATTTGACAGGCTCATTTCTATGTCGCAAAATCAAACGGATTATCTACAGTAAACTTTTTACCTGCTACTATTTGGAATGCTTTAGTCCATCTGACAACTTGTGATGACTGCGCTTCTTTTTAAAGTTTTTAAGGAGACTTGGATTAACAGAAGCTGAGTACTTTGCAGTTGTTATGGACAAACATCATGCCATGGCTGGGGTAAATGAGCCCTGAACAGAAATAACACTTCTCAATACACATGTGAAACCATGTGGGTTCGCACTGACCAAACGCCAGTCTTGAGTGGAACTCTTGGTGTCTTCTTATAGGTCTATTTAGTTTGTCTATTTCTTCTTGAGTAAGTGTTTGGTAATTGGTCTCTTTATAGGAATCTGTCTTCTTCATCTAGTTATCTAATTGATTGGCAGACGGTCATAACCAACTGTCCTTTATCCCTTTATATTCCTTTTTATTTTTGTAAGGTCAATAGTGATGTCCTCCTTTCTTTCCTAATTGTAGTAATTTGAGTCTCCTCTTTTTTTCCTTGGACAGTCAAGCTAAGTCAATTTTGTTGCTCTTTTTAAAGAACCGGCTTTTGGTTTTATTGATCTTTTTCTGTTTTATCTGTTTCATTAATTTCTTCTCTAATTTTATTATTTCTTTCTGCTTCCTTTAATTTTACTTTGCTCTCTTTTTCTAGTATCTTAAGGTAGATGGTTAATCTGTCGAGTTGATATCTATCTTCTTTCTCACTACAGACATTTACAGTTATAAATTTCCCTCTAAGTATTGCTTTAACTGCTACCCATAAGTTTTGATTTGTTCTTGGACTCATTGGTTATATAGAAGTGTTTTGTTTAATTTCCACTTACTTGTGAGTTTCCAAAATTTCTTTGTTACTTTCATTCCATTGTGATCAGAGAACATACTTTTATTCTTTTTCTTTTATTTTACTTTATTTTTTTATTTTAACTAAACTCCACACCAGTGTAGGGCTTGAACTCATGACCCTGAGCTCGAGTTACATGCTCTACCAAATGAGCCAGCCAGGTGCCTCTATTTTTCCCTTTAAATGAATTATTTTTTTATTTATTTATTTTTAAGATTTTATTTATTTATTTGACAGAGAGACAGCCAGCGAGAGAGGGAACACAAGCAGGGGGAGTGGGAGAGGAAGTAGCAGGCTCCCAGCAGAGGAGCCTGATGCAGGACTCGATCCCAGAACCGCGGGATCATGCCCTGAGCCAAAGGCAGACGCTTAATGACTGAGCCACCCAGGCGTACTCCCTTTAAATGAATTATCGAAGTTGGTTTTATGTCCCGTTTTTACCTTCCTTAGGTCTGTCCTGGAGAATGTTCCATGTTTCTTTGAGAAGAATGTATATTCTACTGTTGCTGGCTGGAGTGTTCTATATAGATGTCTTTTAGGTCCAGTCAGTTTATAGTGTTGTTCAAATCACCTAAATCCTTGTTGATCTCCACCTTTTTGTCCATTATTGGAAGTAGAGTATTAAAGTAATGAAGTCTTAAAGTATTGCTGACTAAATATTATCAAGCTACTCAATTGTCTGTATCTCCTTTAATTTTTTTTTAAATTTTTTTAATTATATTATGTTAGTCACCATACAGTACATTCCCGGTTTCCAATGTAAAGTTCGATGATTCATTAGTTGCGTATAACACCCAGTGCACCATGCAATACGTGCCCTCTTTACTACCCATCACCAGTCTATCCCATTACGCCACCCCCTCCCCTCTGAAGCCCTCAGTTTGTTTCTCAGAGTCCATAGTCTCTCATGTTTCATTCCCCCTTCTGATTACCCCCCTTTTCTTTATCCCTTTCTTCCCCTACCGATCCTCCTAGTTCTTATGTTCCATAGATGAGAGAAATCATATGATAATTGTCTTTCTCTGCTTGACTTATTTCACTTAGCATTATCTCCTCCAGTGCCGTCCATGTTGCAGCAAATGTTGAGAATTCGTTCTTTCTGATAGCTGAGTAATATTCCATTGTATATATGGACCACAGCTTCTTAATCCAGTCATCTGTTGAAGGGCATCTCGGCTCCTTCCATGATTTGGCTATTGTGGACAATGCAGCTATGAACATTGGGGTGCATATGGCCCTTCTCTTTACTACGTCTGTATCTTTGGGGTAAACACCCAGTAGTGCAATGGCTGGGTCATAGGGTAGGTCAATTTTTAACTTTTTAAGGGACCTCCACACTGTTTTCCAGAGTGGCTGTACCAACTTGCATTCCCACCAACAATGTAGGAGGGATCCGCTTTCTCTCCAACAATTGTTGTTTCTTGCCTTGTCTGTTTTTTGCCATTCTGCCATTCTAACTGGCGTAAGGTGGTATCTCAGTGTGGTTTTGATTTGAATTTCCCTGATGGCTAATGATTTTGAACATTTTTTCATGTGTCTGTTAGCCATTTGTATGTCTTCATTGGAAAAGTGTCTGTTCATATCTTCTGCCCATTTTATGATTTGTTTATTTGTTTCTCGTGTATTGAGTTTGAGAAGTTCTTTGTAGATCTTGGATACCAGTCCTTTATCTGTGGTGTCCTTTGCAAATATATTCTCCCATTCCGTGGGCTGTCTCTTAGTTTTTTTGACTNTGGCTGTGCAGAAGCTTTTTATCTTGATGAAGTCCCATAAGTTCATTTCATCTTTTGTTTCTCTTGCCTTTGGAGAGGTGTCATGAAAAAGGTTGCTTTGTC
>NC_048219.1:192363666-192443448 GCF_002007445.2 Ailuropoda melanoleuca
ATGATTTTAATGATGCCATGTTGCCAGTAAAGTCTTTGTTTGTATCGGTTGTGACTTTCTGTTCTGTATCACTCTTGGGGCCTTTTTACCTTTATAGAAGCCCCCTTAACATCTCCTGTAGGGCTGGTTTCGTGGTTACGAAATTGGTTAATGATTGGCGATTCTGAAAGGTTTTTATTTCTCCATCAATTCTGAATGACAGCCTTGCTGGATAAAGGATCCTTAGCTGCATGTTCTTCTCTGAAAGAGCTTTAAAAATGCCCCCCCCCAAACCCTTTCTCTCATTCCAGGTCTGTGTAGACAGGTGTGACGTATTTCTGATACCTTTGCCTTGGTACGTGAGAAATTTCTTTGCCCTGGCTGCTTCNAGAAATTTCTTTGCCCTGGCCGCTTCCAATACTGTATCCTTAGATCTAATATTTGCGAATTGCACTATGACGTGACGTGGCGTAGGTTTGTCGTGGTTGAGCTTGGGAGGGGTCCTCTCTGCCTCTTGGACACGAATGTTTGTTTCCCTTGCTAGATTAGGGACGTTTTCAGCTACAATTTGTTCAAATATCTCTTCTAGACCTCTGTTTTTCTCCGCCCCCTCGGTGATGCCGATGATTCTGACACTGGATCGTTTCATTGAGTCAGTAATCTCCCGTAACCTACATTCGTGGGCGTGGATTTTTTTAAGTCCAGCTTCTATTTTTATTTTTTCTTCTAACCCATCCTCCAATTCGCTAATACGTTCCTCTGCCTCATTTACCCTGGCCGTCAGAGCCTCTAGCTTTGCCTGCATTTGGCTCATAGAATTTTTAATTTCTGCCAGATTCGCTCTCATTTCCGCCCTTAGAGATTCTATATTTTCATTGACATTTTCGTTAATACTTTTTTCAAGTCTACACATCATCTTGACCATTGTTACTCTGAATTCCATTTCTGATAATTTGGTTACATCCATATCCATTATTTCTGTGGCAGAGGCCACAGACTCATTGTCTTTTCGTTGCTGGGGGACTTCTCCTTCTCGTCATTCTGATGAGGAGAGGTTGCAGGGTTGTCCAGAGCCCAAATTATTGACCAGGACCCAGGCCGTGCACCCTTGTTTTATGGGGGTCTTAGGGATGTGGGCTTCTTCTTTAAAGATTTTATTTATTTATGTGTCAGAGAGACAACCAGCGAGAGAGGGAACACAAGCATGGGAGTGGGAGAGGAAGAAGCAGGCTCCCAGCGGAGGAGCCCGATGAGGGACTCCTTTCCGGAACCCCTGGATCACGCCCTGAGCAGAAGACAGGCGCTTAATGACTGCACCACCCAGGCGCCCTGGAATGTGGGCTTCTTGATTTTTCAGCCTGCCTTCTGGGGGAGGGGCCTGCCACGCAGATACTCAGGCAACCCTGTTTGGGTAGAGTCTCCACGTCCCCTGCGAGGGGCGTTGGGGGTGGGCACACTGTGAGCCGGTATTTCCAGGCTTTTGTTCTCTGGCGGCTTTCCCTGGCGGTTTGCTGTGCCTCTTCTGAGAGTCAGAGCAGCAGCGGCCGAATCTCAGCCTCTGTCTCAGAACAGAGGGATCGCGGACCATTTCTCCACTGATGTTCTGGCCACTTTAACTCTGTTTCTGTTGGTGCTGCTCAACCCTGCAGCGTCCCGGGATGTGCGACCCACACCCGGCGTCCTAGCCCTCACTTCCAGGGCTGGCGCGTCTCTGTTCTTTGCCACCGGCCGCCCCCACACCCTCCCAGAGCTCCCGGTCTCAGTCTGGTTCCAGTGAGCACACCGGAGTTCGTGAGAAGTCTGGTGGCGCGTGCTCCCGGCTCACATTCTCAGTTTGCTGTCTCGCGGGTGCCGTCCGTGAGTCGCGGGTGCCGTCCGTGAGTCCGTGAGTCGCGGGTGCCGTCCGTGAGTCCGCCCGCTCCCCCGTGCAGGTGGCCTGCCAGCCGCCCCGCGCGCGCTCCTGGAGCTCCCGGTCTCAGTCTAGATCCAGTGAGCACACCGGAGTTCCGTGAGAAGTCTGGTGGCTCGCGCTCCCCACTCACGGTCCCAGACTGTTTTCTCGCAGGTGCCGGTACGTGAGTCCAGCCGCTCCCCGTACAGGTGGCTACTTCTTCCCGGCGCCCGAACGCGGCGGCTCCTTCCCCCTTCTGTTTATCTTCCGATACCTGTGTGCGGTTTCACGGCTCCCCGCTTCGTACCTCAGTACTCAGCACTGGAGATGTTCATTTGTAGAGATCCAGCTGTATCTTCCTGCGTCTCAGGCTGATTCCATGGATGTTCAGGCTGGTCTAGTACCTATCCAGCTCGACTCGGGACCGGCTGAAAAAGGGGTCCCCTGCTCCTCCGCCATCTTAACTCCCAAACCTCTCCTTTAATTTCTGCCATTTCTTGCTTTATGTATTTGGTACTCTGTTTCATGGCACATACATATTTATAATTGTTTTATCTTCCTGCTGTATTGATTCTTTGTTATACTTAAATGTCTCTCTTTGTCTCTAATAACATTTTTTTTTAAGTAGGCTCCTTTCCCATTGTGAGCCTAACATGGGGCTTGAACTCATGAGAGTTCAGCTACCACTTAACTGACTAAGCCACTCAGGTGCCCCAACATTTTTTTGTTTTAAAGTATATTTTGTCTGATAATGATACAGAAACTCCAGGGGCACCTGGGTGGCACAGCAGTTAAGCATCTGCCTTCGGCTCAGGGCGTGATCCCGGTGTTCCGGGATCGAGCCCCACATCAGGCTTCTCCGCTAGGAGCCTGCTTCTTCCTCTCCCACTCCCCCTGCTTGTGTTCCCTCTCTCGCTGGCTGTCTCTCTCTGTCTAATAAATAAAATAAATAAATCTTTAAAAAAAAGAAAAGAAACTCCAGCTTTCTTGTGCTTGCTGTTTGCCTGATATATCTTTATCCATCCTTTCACTTTCAACCTGTTTATACCTTTGAATGTAAAGTGTCTCTTTAAGACAATATAGTTGCATCTTATTTTTGTATCCAGTCTGATAATCACTGCCTTTTGATTGGATTCTTTAATCCTTTTTCTTTTGTGATATTATTGGTATACTTGGATTTATGTCTGCCATTTTACTTTGTTTTTTATGCCTGTCTTTTTTGTTCCTCTATTCTTTCTTTGCTGCTTTTTTTTACATTAATATTTTCTGTTTTAGCATTTTAATTCTTTAATGATTTAAATCACTATATATTTATTAAATAACCTTATTTATCATCTCTTCTTCATTTGTACCTGTGAATTTATGTTACCATATGATGTCATTTACTTATTAGCCCAGTAAAGAAGCCAGAAAGAAGCTCAGCTTCTTTCCCACTCACCACCTTTGTGCTGTTTTTGACAAACATGTTAGATTTCTGTTACAAACCTGTCTGTCTGTCCTATCTACTTAGACACACAAATTATATATATATCTGTACACACAATATGCTGTACACACAATACACATTTGTTTTTGTGCATTTGTTTTTTTTTTTCATTGGATTCGGATTACTTTCTGGGGTCACTTGCTTTCAGCCTGAAGAACTTCCATTAATATTTCTTGTAAGGCAGGTCTGCTCTTAACAAATTCTCTGAATTTATCTCTGAATGTCTTTATTTCACCTTTATTTTTGAAAGTTTTAGTGGATATAGAATTCCTCGTTGATCATTTTGTTCTGTGAGGACTTCGGATATCTTATCCCACTGCTTTCTGGCTTCCATCGTTTCTGATGAGAAGTCAGCTGTTAATTTTATCCTGATTCCTTTGTAAGTGACTGTTTTTCTTCTTGCTGCTTTCAAGATTTTCTCTTTTGGCTTTCAGCATTTTTATCATGATAATGTCTGTGGATCTCTGTGTTTATCTTGTTATAGTTAAGCTTCCTGGATGTCTAAATTAATGTTTTTAAATAAATTGCAGCCATGGTTTCTTCAGATATTTTTTCTGTTCCTTTCTCCCTTCTCCTTCTGGTCCTTGCATTGTACACATATTGGTGCATTCAGTGGTATTTCACATTCCTCTAAGGCTCTCTTTGTTTCTCTTCATTCTTTCTGTCTGTTTTTTGGACTGTGTAATTGATATGCAAGTTTCACTCATTTCTTTCTTTGGCCAGTTCAGATACATACTTTTAGCTCCTCTAGTGATTTTTCATTTTAGTTATTGGGCTTTTAAACTCCAGGATTTCCTTCTGGTCTAAAAATAATCTCTATCTCTTTACTGATATTCTTTATTTGATGTGACATTGTCATCATGCCTTCCTTTCCTACTTTAATCATGGTTTTATTTAGTTCTATGAACATATTTATAAGACTTGGCTGTTTTTGTTAAAGCTGACATCTGGTCACTCTCATAGGTGGTTGCCAGCTTTTTTCCTGGTATATAGGACAGTTTTTGTTACTTTACTTGTCTCATAATATTTTGTTGGAAACTGGAATTTTTTGATAACACCTGTAGTTACTGGTTGTGCATCCCCCATCATTGTTTGTTTTGTCACTGATTGGATTAAGTTAGTGAGTCCCAGTCTCTCCCTGCCTCCCTAACAGGGTGAGGCTGCTGCTCCTCTGCTGGGTGCATCACTGGGTTTGCCCACAGTCACTCTCGGATCACTGTTTCTGGCAGGACTGTCTTTGATTATCTTTTTTTCTACATGTAACTGTTAACCTCCACTAATTGCTACCTGAATTGCTCTATTCTCAGAAGTGCCCTGGAGCACAGATTGCTTCACAGACTGATCCAGTTAAATTCAGGCTTCTTTGAAGAGATACTTCCTGAGGTCTGTTTTTAAGATTGTTTCTGACCCTAGGAGAACTTCTTCCAGCTCTTTCCTTAGTTCTCTGAGACCAAGTTGGGGCCTGCAGTTTAACCTGTATCTTCAGTGAATCTACCGGTCTCCTAATTGTCTTTCACCCAGCCTCCACTTTCAGAAGTGCCCTTTGGCTTGGAGTCTTCATTCTCCACACACTGTTACAATAAAGTCAGTTTCTTTAGGAGCCATATTCCAATCTGTTTCCCTTACCGCCACCTCAAGGCAAAAATCTGAGTCACAGCTCTGGCACTGGCAATAGTGGTGTGCTTTTCTGAGTGGCACTCCTGCTTAGGAGTTGAGCCCTTGGGGGAGGAGTAGTAGCCTCAGGTTTTTTTCGCCTGCCTTTCCTGGTGGTGTGGTGGCCTTTTGAGCTAGGGCAGTGGCACTCAGGGCCCTAGTAGTCCCAGTAGTACTGTACTCAGGGTAGTTTCCATCCCACAAGTTGAGGGCTAGGCATAAGAAGGGAGCCCTCACCTCTCAGCTGTACTTGCCTGTAACTTAGCCTTTGCAACAGTTAGCTGTAGCCAGGACGGGAAGTGCTGATTTTGTGCTGTTTGCAGGAAGCCAGCCCACTGGCTGGTAGCTGATGGGGAGAGGGGGGCCTCTGTTCTTAGCTACGCTCATCTGGAGTGGAGTTTTGGTCTGGTTGAACTGGGGAGTTGAGAGAGTAGCTCTTGGTGCAAGTACCACAGACTCTCAATTCTTAAGGAGTTTTTGCAGGTTTTCTTGAAGAAATATTTCTGATTTGCTATATTTCCTTATGTTCATTTCCAGAGGCTTTAAATAATTTTTTGAAAAATAATTTTCACCAGTTTTGCTGGGGAGAGGGGTGTACAGAGCACCTTATGCTGTCATACCGGAAGTATAACAGGTGTTTTTCCAAAATAAAAAATAGTGCTGAAAAGTAAGGTAGCAATATGAGGGCAGAAAAAAATGGTAAAATTTCTTAAGTCACTGAAGGGTATTAGGGATTCAGGGGATACAGAATGTGCCAAACTCCCTATTTGTTTCTGATTTGGGAGTGAGTTGTTCTGAAAAGTATGATTGATAAACTGCACTTCTCTGGGCAGTACAGGATGGTTGGTTGAGCTGGAAAATGTCCTGAGGCAGTGTTGACGGAATGATGGGATATTATTTTCTATGTACAAATAAGACTTAAGGAAAATGATAGCTATCTGCAGACATTTGTTTGTCATGTGAGGAAGACAGATTTGTTCTGCATTATTCCAAAGAGCAAACCTGTGAGTCATGAGTGTAGAGTACGGTGAAGTATATTTGGCATAGCAGTGGGAAGGATCTCAGAGGTGCCTGAAAGGGGAAGAGTGCATCTCTTCCTGCTGCTGGCTGAGGTTCTGAAGAGGACTGGGGATTGTTTCCTGAGTAGGCTAGGGTGACACATCTGCTGGGCTTTTGGACAACATTGGGAGCTCCTGGCTAAATGTCTGCTTCAGAATTATAAAATAGACAAATTCTCTGGCCTCACCTTTGGATCTTCAGATTCATTGAGTGTGGGGCCAACACTTCTGCATTTTTACAGGTCCTCCCAGATGAAGCTGCCAGGTTTGAGATATGCTGCCTTATTTGATCTTGATAGTGCCTTCCATGTGTCATTTCCTGTGGATAATATGAGTTCATTTATGCTTGACTTTGCCTACCCTAGTCTTCAGTCTTTCTCTCTTAGCTTCCCTACTCACCTCTCCCCCAGTACAGCAGAAGTGCATTTTGAGAGGAAACATACCTGCTACCTACTGTTTTAGCCCCCAAGATGTTAAGGATCAGTGATGTTCTAGTGCTGAGGGTAGTATCAGTACTCATTTGGTAATATCAGTGACAGTTTAAACACGTTTGTGCCCTTATCTGAACAGTTCTAGGTTTAGAGATTTGTGCTGTAGAGCCGTTCTTCTTTGGGCTTCTTGGGCATTTTGTCCAACCCATGTTCATATATTTTTTTAATTAAATTTCAACTCTTGTTAGATTTGGTTTTTGTTATTTTTGTTTGTTCGTTAAGAGCCACAGAATGTTTCAGAATTAAAGTGTATCTTTTTCTGGCCTGGAAGACCAAGAGATTCCCTCAGAATAATCAGGCATTTGAGAACATTAAAGTACTCAGGACCCAAATATTTATACTCTAGTCAATAATTTTAAAGGATAGGAAAAATAGAATTATTGATTAAAAACAGCTTAGTGCTCATGAGTAGAAGCTACAGCCTGGTTAACAGTGACTCTTTTTCATTAAAGACTGATTAAGAACTATGCCTGGCATCTTCCATTAGCTCCCCACCTCAGCTTTCCCTTCAGAAATCTTGTCCTTCAACCTTTCACTAGAAAGTAAGCGTGTCATGTCCTTTATTGCCTCCTTGGATTAAGAATTTAATGATTCTTTTGTTTACTTCTTTCTCTGTATATCTGTATATTGCTCTATATGTCAGTGCTGGGTGTAACAAATTTGAATCCCAAAATGGTAGATCAAATAAAAGTGTATTGTGTATATTTTAAGTTCTAAAATAATCTTAGGTTTGGGATAGTGACCAAAAAATTATCTGTCTGTCTATTTATTTAAAAAGATTTATTTATTTATTTATTTGAGAGAGAGAGAACACAAGCAGGGGCGGGGGCAGAGGGAGAAGCAGACTCCCTGTTGGGCAGGGAGCCTCTATGCCAGGACCCTGGGATCATGACCTGAGCCGAAGGCAGACACTTAACTGATTGAGCCTCCTAGGTGCCATAAAAATTTTTATTTTTTAAGATTTTATTTATTTGAGGAGAGAGAGAACACGAGTGGTTGGGAAGAGCAGAGGGAGAGGGAGAAGCAGGCTTCCTGCTGAGCAGGGAGCCCAACATGGGGCTCAGTCCCAGGACCCTGGAATCATGAACTGAGCCAAAGGCAGATGCTTAACTAACTGAGCCACCCAGGTGCCTCTAGTGACAAAAAAATTTTAAAAAGCGAACTGGGAGAATTCTAAAATGCAATAGGATTGCAGGAGGAAATTTGAATTGAAAGTCGTAAAAGGAGTTGAAGGAAACATGAATGTTCTGCCTGTACATGAATATGCAATATTGCCTCTGTTTCTTGAGCACATTTCCTCACAAACTCTTCTGCCTTCCTTTTTTATTAGCTTCCCTCTTCTTCCACGTGGGGCCAGCAATCCAATACAACAGCGTGTCAGTCCCAGGCAACACTGTCATTGGCTGAAATCCAAAAACTAGAAGAGGAACGAGAACGGCAGCTTCGAGAAGAGGTAAATTTTAAAAGTGGTCTCGTCAGACAGTGTTAGAAAATAGTTGGTGTGCATTATGGGTGAGTGGTTAATAAAGATGATTACTGTCGGAATTGCTGTGTGTCTGAATTAGATGTTCATTATTAAACTCTTAGCCTGTGATAGGAATAACATTAAGATTAGGTAACATGAATGTTCGTTTACCTTAAACATTTTGTTGTAGCTCTTGAGGAAGTAGCTAGCTCATAAATAAAAGTACATGGGTTTTTCAGAATTATGGTTTTTATACAGATATCCTTCTTGTAAATTTGATTTTTAGAATGCGGAATACATTTTTTTCCTTCTAAAGATGTTGGGTTTTCTGACTAGCTAGACAAACTTAAATATGACAGAAATAAAGTCTCTCTGCTTGTCATTCTGTATCCTGTAGCTTATCATTAGGATAAGAAGGATATAAAAGAGTGAAATAAAGGGGGAAAAAGGAAGAATACAGTTCTTGACAGAAAAGAAAATGAATAAGTAAAATGGTTTGGTTTAGCATGCCACTAGGTACCATATTAATTCATCTGTCCATCTGTCCATACTTGCTGACACTCAGTTATAGTTAGGGGATATGGCTGAGTCTAAGACAGACAAAATTCTCTGCTTTTGTAAAGCTTGCCCTTGGGTTGACGGGAGATGGATAAAAATTGGTGGTCGTGATTGATTGTCTAATTTTAGGTAGTGTGATCTGGGAACGTCCTTGAAAAGTGGCATGAGGTAGCAGAGTCTTGCAGAAAGTGTGTTATGTGGCTATGGCTTGAGGCAGAGCAGTTTGTTAGAGAATGCAAGTTGTCATTTTTGGATCTGGGTGGTGTGGTTCAGTGAAGACCACAGCTACACAAAGAGAAGGGGGAGTTGTCTATCCATATTCTCCATGTAGTATGCTTGATCTTACCAATGGGTGATACTGTTGCTTCACCTTAATTACCTTATTTCCACCCTCTAAAAAAAGAGACTTTCTCTGAAATCATTTCTTTTCTAAAAGGTTATCAACAAGTAGGTGCAGAGCAGGGTCTGTCTGCTCCCTTCAAGACCTAGAAATTGTTCCCGATATTTCTGGTCTCCGCTGAATGAAAAAATACTAGTGGTCATCAGACTTGGAATCCAGGATCTTGTCTTGTTCATCTTTGTCAGAAGTGAATGATCACTTCAGGACACCTGGGTGGCTCAGTTGGTTAAGTTTGTGCCTTCGGCTCAGGTCATGATCCCAGGGTCCTGGGTTAGAGTCCTCTCTGGGCTCCCTGCTCAGTGGGGAGTCTGCTTCTCGTTCTTCCTCTGCCTGCTGCTCACCCTGCTTTGTGCCCACTCTCTCTCTTTCTGTCTTGAATGAATAAATAAAATCATAAAAAAATTAAAAGAGAAGTGAATATCACCTCATTTGTATTTTCATTTGATTAATTCTCTTTGAACTATTAAATTTTTCCTACACTCTTCAAAAGTTAGAAAATGCTACTCAGTAGATATTTCTCATGTAGGGAAACCTAAGATAATTGTATTTCATTCTTTTCCTGGAGGTATCCTTTGCATGACCCCCTAACCTGTTCAAGTCTGAATGGTCTTAGTTTGCTGCATAGCTGTTCTGTTTTCTCAGATTCGTGCTATATGCATGTTGCCCTCCTGGACTGATTTTTATTTTTTCATATTTTCTCTCCTGTTTTTAATCTCTGTCTTTTTACCTTTTTTGATGGGAGCATTTCCTCAGGCTTATGTTTTAATTCTTCTATTGAACTGTAATGTATGTGATCTTACTTGGAATTTCTCTAAGTCTTTAGTTCTCTTAGTGTTTCTTTTTATAGCCTCTTATTCGTTCATTGAATTTACATCTTACCTCTAAAATTACTAATATATTTTTTTAAAAGCTAGTCCCCATTTTCCCTCCCTTCTCTTGTTTCTTTTTCCATTGAATTTCATTTTATTTATTTGGTCTTTGGCTTTCATCTTAGAAGTTCAGATCAAACATTTGTTGATCCTGGGCTGTTTGTTCATATATAGAATTAGAGGTTCTGTGTATACAACACCTTGATGGGCTTCACTGTAATAGTCTCTGGCAGGGCTGTTCTGTAGGGGGAGTCCTCCCATCTGTTCATATTTGTAGGTGTATTCTTTGTGCTGGGTCAGATTCCCCACAGAATAATCACTGATCTAGCTCAGTCTCTCTAAAGAGGAATGTTGCAGTTTTCTGCTAGGGAGAGGAATAGATAGCTGCCCAACTGCATTGGGTTGCAGAGGGGTCATCCTACTACTTTTTTACAGACTTTCAGGCGGTTTTTCCTCTGTTGCCAACACACTTCTAATTACTGAGTTTTCTGGATGAATTAGCCTGTTTCTGAGTTTCCTTACGTTTCAACTTACTGGGTCTATTCCATTGGGTATCATTATTTGTCTGCTTTTCAGCTTTTAGGATCTATTCTGTTCTTTTTGCCCTTAGGGGTTTATACTTTTTAAAAGTATATATATATATATTTTTTTTTTCCTGTCATTTTGGTAGGGCTTTAGGAAGTTCATTTGTATTTCATTTCTATGCCTAACCAAAAATCCTACTTAATTTTTAAGAAGTAATTCTGCATTTGATCTCTTTATTCTCCTCTTAGTGCCTCTAGCAGTTTACATCTTTATTTGCAGCAAAGTAGCTAACCCTGTCGAGTGTTTAACTTTGTATAGCTATTACGTATTTGCCTTCCATTTACCATACTGGACAGTAGTAACCAATATTTTTGAAAACCAGAATCTCAAGCTAGCTCCTATTGTTGTGCAACAGCAAAGGCGCCAGCAGAGGGAACTGATGAAAGCTCTCCAGCAGCAGCAGCAGCAGCAGCAGCAGAAGCTCTCTGGCTGGGGGAATGTCAGCAAGCCCGCAGGCACTGCGAAGTCTCTCCTGGAGATACAGCAGGAAGAAGCCAGGCAGATGCAGAAGCAGCAGCAGCAGCAGCACCAGCAACCAAACAGAGCCCGGAATAATACGGTGGGTTCATCCTCCTAAGCACTCATTGTGTGGATCGGTGTTAGAAGCTCTCTTTTCTGTCTTTGGCAGACTCTCTTTTTCTCTTTTTAGTATTGTTAACCATATCATTTGTCTCTTCTTCTTTAACAGCATTCCAACCTGCACACCAGCATTGGGAATTCTGTTTGGGGCTCTATAAATACTGGTCCCCCTAACCAGTGGGCATCTGACCTAGTCAGTAGTATCTGGAGTAATGCTGACACTAAAAACTCCAACATGGGATTCTGGGATGATGCAGTGAAGGAGGTGGGACCTAGGAATTCCACAAATAAAAATAAAAACAGCGCCAGTCTCAGGTAGGGCTCAAAATGATCAAACCTATGCTCCTTGGAGGGTTGGGGGATGGGGCGTGTGGGGAGTGGGATATTGGGTGGGCAGGGAAAGATGGTTACTTAGTTTTTGCTTATTTTCATCTGTGTCCAAGCATGGGATGTTGTAGTTTGGTGATTGCTTTCTTCCCCACGGAAACACATCTGTATTATTACTAGGGGCTCTTTGTACTGCTGGGCACTTAGTCCATTGCCTGTCATGTGGTAACCACTTAATAAATATTGGGAGTAGTATATTTTTATTGCTGTTGAACATTTCTCCAAGATACTCACTAGATCTTAGCATTTTTCTCAAATTTATATTTTTAAGTTAGCTAGACTATAAAGAGTATTACGAACACCTCTCTAATGACCTTACACCTGTTTATTTTTATGATAAATTAGTTACACTTCACCTTCGTCTTTCTTTCCTCAGTATGCAGTGTTAATGAATGAGCATGGGTTTTAATGATAAATATGTGAACTCAGTTCCCAGCACTGCCACTTATTAGCTGTGTGACCTGTGTGACCTTGGGCAAGAGGGAACCTCTTTGAGCCTCAGTTCCCTCATCTGTAAAATGAAGATAATAATGATGACTTCATGGGTGTAGTTGTACAGATTAAATGAATGCACACGGAGTAGTTAGTGAAGTGCCTGGCACATAGTGACTACTTAATAAATGGTAGTGTTGTCAGATTGTTTCTTCTTGTTTGAGGGTCTAAAGTATTAAGAATAGGACTCTAAACAGCTTATTGAGCATCTTTGCCAGGCACTGTGCTTTAGGCTTTTGCATACAGTATCTTTATTCCTTATGATAACCCAAAGAAGTATTAGTACCATTTTACAGATGAGTAAACTGAGGCTTAGAAAAATTTAAAACTCACCAAAGGGCACATAGGAAGAATTTAATCATTTCTCTGGCAAGATGCCCTGTCTTCACAAATGAGACTGTATTAGCTCAGGCTAGATTGTAAGAAGGTATTGAGTTCTCTGTCCCCAATCCAAATATTTGAAGGTTTTTTTTTTTTTTTAATTCATTTTTGGAGCCAAGCATTGGATTACTGGACAGCCATCCAGTGTTGCCGAGACGTTTTCTGTTTATGGTGTTGTAGTATAATCATATAGTAACAGTTTCTGGGAATATAATATCGCCCTATTGTTTTGCTTTAGTAAATCTGTAGGTGTGTCTAACCGGCAGAATAAGAAAGTAGAAGAAGAAGAAAAGTTGCTGAAGCTCTTTCAGGGAGTAAATAAAGCCCAAGATGGATTTACCCAGTGGTGTGAACAGATGCTTCATGCCCTTAATACGGCAAATAACTTGGATGGTAAGAATTGGGGAGGGAAACCCAGCATGTGGAGTGGCAGAGCAGGACCCACAAAGAGGTTGACAAATTGGAATGATGGGCCAAAACTCAGGAGGTCAAATCCTGTGTCTACCATAAGAACTTGACTCTTTAATAGTATAATAAGTACTACTTGTGAGAAAAGTCCTGTAATATTGTGCTCAAATAGGTTCTCAGTGTTTGTCAAAAAGTAAGTGGTACCTCAGGCTGTCTTAATAATGTGCAGGACAGAGGAGGTCATGTTTCCATAGAGGTCATTTTATGGGGGACATCGCCAGCCAGGCCAACTCCAAAGAAAGGGAACTCATGGTGGAGGCAAAGGTCATCCTGGGCAAGAGAAGGCTGAGGTGATGTGAGATCTTTCCCTTCCTGCCTTTGGGGGCGGGGGTGGGAATCCTTTGCCAGAGCAAGTAGACTTAGCTTGTGCACAATGAAATTAGGACCAGCGAGTGGAAATGAAAAGGTTTCAGCGCAATTTGAAGAAAAACTTGCTAATTGTTACTTGATCACAAAGAGAATTCTCTGCCTTAGATGGAAGTGAGTCCCTGTCCTGCCCCCAAATGTTTGAACCAGAGACCAGTCAGCGTGGTGTGGAAGATCTGGATTCCTGTAACTAATAGGCTAATTTGAACTCATCCACCTCCAGTGTCTTAATTAAAACCAAGGATCTTTTAAAAACAGAGTAGTAAGGGAATGGAAGAGTTCCTTTGCTGTATTGTAACAATATCTTATGGTTTGAAAGAGCCAGGGGAAAAATAATAAGTAATAATAAATAATGGCCAGCTACCATTCATTAAGCACCTATCATGTGCTAGGCACTTTCTAGCAGTTAGCATATGTTATTCCAGTTATTTAATTTTTCCAGTAATTTCATAAGATACTTTACAGTGTAGGTGATATTATCCCCATTTTATAAATTAGGAAACAGAGGCTCAGAATGGTTAAATAACTCATCAAGGTCACACAGCGAGCAAATTTCAGAGTCAGGATTTTAACCCATGTCTGTCTAACTGTGATACTTATGCTTTTTCTCCTGCACCACACCGCTTGCCTGTTCCATTTGATTCCTCTCTAAACATTTGATAACTTAGTGAAGTAAAAGTTCCTGGAGGGTATGACTGTATTTTTAAAGCTTTATTTTTTTTTAAAGATTTTATTTATTTATTTGACAGAGATAGAGACAGCCAGCAAGAGAGGGAACACAAGCAGGGGGAGTGGGAGAGGAAGAAGCAGGCTCATAGCAGAAGAGCCTGATGTGGGGCTCGATCCCATAACGCCGGGATCACGCCCTGAGCTGAAGGCAGACACTTAACCGCTGTGCCACCCAGGCGCCCCTATGACTGTATTTTTAGTATTTGTCATGGTGCCTGACACACAGAGCACTTAATATAAATATGATTGAATTTAAGGAAAGAAAGAATGAATTTCTAGATAACTTCTCTCTTAGGCAAGCAGTTGTTTTAGTCAACATAACATTTAGTTTTTACCAACATAACATTCTTTGAAACTAAACACGCTGTTGTGTCTTTGTTTGACTCTGCTATTTAAGATAATTTTGGGCATTGCAATGACATTGGGCATTTTTTTTCCCCCCGTGGAGGAGATTAAAGAATATTTAACACAGTAGCTGCATTACCTTTCAAGTTTGCATCATTAGAGTTGGCAGTAGATGTGACAGTATATTAAAAACTGGCACTGATTCTTTGCTTGTGATATTTCATTGTTACTCTTTATGTCTTCTCCCCTCTCATGTTGCAGTTCCCACTTTTGTTTCTTTCCTGAAAGAAGTAGAATCTCCTTATGAGGTCCACGATTATATTAGGGCCTATTTAGGAGATACCTCTGAGGCCAAGGAGTTTGCCAAGCAGTTCCTCGAGCGCCGTGCCAAACAGAAAGCCAGCCAGCGGCAGCAGCAGCAGCAGCAGCAGCAGCAGCAGCAACAGCAGCAGGTATGAGGCAGTGGTTGGCGCTGTACCCCTGCGAGTGAGTAGTAATACCTTGAAGTATTGAGCAGCCAGAGAATTGGAAATTAAAACAAAAGATACCATTTTTGTACATCAGATGACCATGGATTCTTAAAATGTGGTAGATGTGATATTTTCAAATGACATGTCCAGAGACCTTTGCGAATTTCCCAAATAGCAAATATAATCATTCTCTGTTAGGCATACTGGTTGCATTTTCCTTGGTTTGTGATTGCAAGTTCCACCTTGTCACAGACCCATACATTTTTTTGAATAGTTAAAACCTACAAATGTTAAATCTCTAGTGCTCAGGATGCACTGTACCCAATATTGACAATACCGTAGCATGCCAGACATGTCATATGTTGTTGATGGGGATGTAAAAGGTACAGTCAGTTCTCATTATTCGTGGTCGTTACGTTTTTTAAAGTCGCCACTAAAGCTGAATTAGCGAATACTGAACTGTTGCTCCAGGGAAAATACCCAGTTAGATTTCTGGAACCTCTGATCACAAAATTTTTGTCAGCTGGTCAGTATGTTGCTTTGTTTTATGCGTGTTTCTGTTTAAGATGCCTTATTTAATATATTGTTGATTCCTTAACATTGAACTCAGGGCCAGCAGCACCAGAACTGACACCTGAGTGAAGCTCCTCGAGCACGTGCATTTTCTCCATAAGGCGCGTCACAGCCTTTTTGGAACACCAGATAGCACTTAATACTTGGGGACCATTTTATTTTATTTTTTAGATTTTGTTTATTTATTAGAGCATATGCATGAGAGAGCAAGAGAGAGAGTGAGAGAGAGAGAGGGTAGAGGGAGAGGGAGAAGCGTTCTCTCCGCTGAGCAGGAAGCCCAACATGGGGCTTGATTCCTGGACCCTGGGATTATGACCTGAGCTGAAGACAGATGCTTAACTGACTGAGCTACCCAGGCGCCCCTCTTGGGAGCCATTTTAAACAGTGACAGCACCAACAAGCATAAAATGTGAACATCAGGTCACTACGGAGACTGAAAAAGATGCTTGTTTAGTGTATGAGAACTAAGACAAGAAGGCAGAATACCGTCCTGTTCCACCTCAGCTGGGAATGTGTTCCTCAGGCATCTCAGATTTTTCACTGCTCTGGACATTTGAATGTTCAGGAAAACCATAAAAGCACCGCATGTTTTGATTTGGGGGTTACAAATAAATTACAGCCAGTAAGTGAATTTGCAAATACGGAATCTGTGCATAATGAGGATCAGTTGTACAAGTTTTCTGAAAGATGAGGTGGCAAAGCTCAGGAAGAGCTTAAGAATATTCCTATGCTTTAATCCTGTAATTCTGCTAGAGATCATGTTAGTTATACTGGTCATTTCTGGGGATATAAAAGATACAGTGAAGTACATGGCATTTAAAAGCCATTTGGGTAGATGGGCTAACAGGGATTAAGTGAAAGATGTCAACATAAACAGCACTAGGAAAAATAAGGAAATCAGAAGGGAAGACATCATATAGCAATACAGAAAGTTCTTTACGTTTGTGAAATGGCTGCCCCTGTGTGCTGAAATTGGAAGTTGGGGTCCACTATGCGTGCACATGTACACGTAGTCAGGCTCGTCCTTCCACAGTGCTTTCTCCACTCTTTGTCCTTGTTCCCCACTGCCACTACCTGTGCCTGCACCTAGCTCATTGAATCTGATTCCAGTTTAAAATGAATTGCTCTAATAAGAGCAACAGGAAAGTATGAATGGCTATTTCATAGTTGAACCAGTTGGTAGAAAGTGTATGGATATTTGGGGACCAGATTTCTTCTAGGATTGCCAATAGGAATAAAGTACATGATACTAGTTTTGTTTGGTAACATGCTGCCAGCTAGTCTGCAGCCTGTCCTTTCTGTCCTGAGGCTCAGAGACAGAGGAACCTTATGCTTTGGTAGGTGAGGGGTGCAAATTGCTGGAGTACAGAGGTCTGTTTGTGATTATTTGCTGTATATTTAATTTCCTGGTGGATGGTATGGGCTTCATGTATACCAGAGAGGTTTCAACAGCTGTGTTGTCACAGTGGGACGAAAATCTGGACCTACCAGGATGGGCCTTTAGGAGGCACAGAAGCTTAAATGGGATGTCTGAATCCAAATGAAGGGAAAGGGTGGCTCAGTGGACTCTTCTTGGTTTCATTATTACCAGAATCCGTGATAGGCTTTCTGTTTTTAATGTCATACTTGATAAAGTGAGGGCCAATCAGTCATTTTCTTAAGAGTGGGCACCTTGCATCCATTGTGTAACCACAGTTGTGACATCTTATCTCACAGGACTCTGTGTGGGGAATGAACCACAGTGCACTCCATTCAGTATTTCAGACCAATCAAAGCAACAACCAACAGTCCAATTTTGAGGCTGTACAAAGTGGCAAGAAGAAGAAAAAGCAGAAGATGGTCCGAGCAGATCCCAGTTTATTAGGTGAGCAAAAGCCTAAAGTCTCTGCTGGGTGTTGGAGGTGTGTAGGTTACAGCAGTATTATATGTGAGTCTCCTGGTGGAATGTTTTTCATAAAGGGAAAATTTCTTATACAAAATTAATTTTTTAAACCACTTCAAAATAGGTAATATTTACTGGGCACATCAGTGCAAGAGCGATACCTCATATGCTATATGGAATAAAAGTAATTACTTCTACTATGTGGTGCTTTAAACTTTGAAGCCTTATTTCATATATAATATGAATTTCCCTAGAAGCCCTTTCAGTTTAGCTGGAAAATAATGCTAATGGAGAAAAGGCAAAGTTGTAAAAATTTAAATGCTGGTTTGTATAGAAGCTGACCATAAATCCAATCAGGTATTCAAACAACTAATATTTGTTGATATCCTTTATATATGTGTATATATACCTATGATTTTCAGAGTCGCTCTGCATTATGAGATCATGTTCCAGTTTACCAATGAGTAAACCAAGGCCCTGAGAGTTTAGAACATTTTTCAGTCACGCAGCTGTTCAGCAGTGGGGCTGGGATTTCAGAGGAGGCCTGTTTTCGTTCCACTCTTCTGTTAGCCACAACTATTCTCGTCTAGCGTTGAGAACCAGTCTTCACACAAGGCAGCTTCTTGGAAATGGTGACACCAGAATTGGGGCTTTGAAAGACTGGCAGGAAGGGCAGACAGAGGTGTTTCTGGAATAATAAACAGTCTAGGCAAAGCAGATGCAGGCTGTTTGTGTTTCTTAAATTGGCCTAACAGCCTCACAGACAATGATGAAATTAAAATGATTCTCTGTTTATGAATGTAAAGTAGAGTATTAAAAACCATGTTGCCCGGAGTAGAATGATTATGTTGGCAAAGACGGCAGGTTGGGATGTTGGCCCAGGAGGAGGCAGAGTGGTTAGGAGGCTGCAGTATAGACCAGGTGAAAGATCCTAGTGGCCTGGAGAACAGGGGTTTTGGCAGTAGAGATGGAGAGGAGCTGGATGTGTTCTAGAAACTTAAGGGACTCCAACTGGCAAGACATGGGGAATGGAAGGGTTTGGGCAGCAGGATAGGTAGCCTTGCCATTTGCTAAAAGGATGAGTCCTGGAAAATGGAGCAGGCTTATGGGGTAATGATACAGAGTTGAAGTGTGTGAAATGCCTGTGAGATTTCAAGTGGAGATGCCCTTGTGAAAGAGCAGAGAGCACAGCAGGAGGGGGAGTGCCATCCTACCCTGCCCTCAGTAGGGTCCCTGCCTTCCCTCATAGGTTCCCTACTCTGGAGAAAACAAAATGTCAGTAACAGAAACCTAACTTTGAGGATTGCCCTTTGGCACTGGGGCCTGAAAGCTGGTTTGGAAACAGAGAGGTCTGGTGAAGTTCTGTTTTCTTCTGCGTCAGAATTGTATTTTTTTTTAAATTGCCTATCTCAGAAATTTATCATAAGAGTAGATGGAACGGTCTGACATTTTATCCAGTTTTGACAGAAATGGGTAAATATAGATTTACAAGTATCCCTGAAATTCTGGGTGTGGGTTCTAGCCAAGAAGCCCTCGTTGCTTGGGGCACCTGGGTGGCTCAGTCATTAAGCGTCTGCCTTCAGCTCAGGTCATGATCCCAGGGTCCTGGGATCGAGCCGCATCGGGCTCCCTGCTCAGCGGGAAGCCTGCTTCTCCCTCTCCCACTCCCCCTGCTTGTGTTCCCTCTCTCGCTGTCTCTCTCTGTCAAATAAATAAAATCTTTAAAAAAAAAAAAAAAGCGCTCTTGTTGCTCTTCAGCTGTGGAACTGAAAGGTAGGCTGTCAGGGAAAAGGTTCCTCTGAACACGAGGTGTAAAGCTCTTTGAATTAAATATTTAGTCGGACTCCATCCCTATTACAGACACCAGAAACAAAGGGACTTAAAATACTCTTCAGGGGGAATGAGAGGTTATTTTAGGAATAGAGTTTAAGGAATTTATATATGTTGAAGGAGCAGGAAAAAAAAAAAAATATATATATATATATATTAGGAAAGGGAAGTAAAAGTTCGAGTATTAAGAAAACTCACTTGTGTAGGCTTGGATCTTTTTATGAAAATTTCTGCTCAACTAAATCTCTGAAAATTCCTCCGATAATTACTAACTTCTGCCCCTTACCTACTCATTTCCACTTATTACTATTTTCAGTTGATTTACAGTTTGAGAAAAATTAATGTCAGTCAGTCACAGTTTGCCATGTATAGTATTAGAGTTCTAATTTGATCCAAAAGCATCCATTGAAAAAATAGTTGCTGATCAAAAGAGAACTAACTTTGCTTCTAAAACAGACCATTAGAGAGGCCCAGCCTCATTTTAATGATCCATCGCCTCCATCGTGCTCTGTCTTCCTGTAGTTTTTGGAACTACCAGGTATCATTGTGAACCAGCATCCATTACTTGGATATGATAAATAGTCCATACGCAATGGCATTTTCCTCCAGTCATACTTTTACAGTCTCTCAAACCTTAAGAAATCATGCTAGTGAGATGTAGTCAGTTCTGATCCTAACAGAATGTAGTTTTTAGAGCCAGGCAAAGTGGGCTTAAATCCTCCTTTGTATTGCCTTGGACTTCATGGTATCCTAGAGCTTTCCTGTCTGTCAAATGTGGAGTAGATGCGCCCACTTCACTGGGTTTTATGACTGGTCAGTGAGACTCTGTCTGCTAAAAGCTTAGCCCAGTAATCACCATACTGTAGTCATAAGCAAGTAACTTTTTTTTTCTGGTCCCAGGCTGCTGATTTTCTCCTGTCTTTGCATGATTAAAATTAAGTTAGTGTGTGGTCTTTCTTTTTTTCTTTCTTTCTTTCTTTCTTTCTTTCTTTCTTTCTTTCTTTCTTTCTTTTTCTTTCTTTCTTTCATTTATTTGAGAGAGTGAAAGAGAGAGCATGGGAGGTGGTTGGGGCAGAGGGAGAAGCAGACTCTTCGCTGATCAGGGAGCCAGATTCGGGGCTCGGAGTCACGATGAGCAGAAGGTAGATTCTTAACCTACTGAGCCACCCAGGCACCCCCGTTTGTGTTTTTATTACATTTCTGCTTTTATCACGTCTAGCTTGTTTTTATCACAGTAATCTGTTCCTGAGATACATGTGAAGTCAAAACGCTGCTTCAGAATAGAGTTATAGCTCATTTTGTAGGCTGTTTGGTCTTTAAGTTTTAATACTTACCTAATTAAACTGTTATTCCCAAATAGGGACACTAAGCCTTTTGTTATTTTCAAGGGAAAAGGTCTTGTGGGTTGTGGCAACACTGTTGATGGGTAGAACTAAGGCTGAGGTTTGGAGCCCTGGCCTCTCCTAGTCTTAGGCCTTGTAAGCAGCTTGTACCACAGCTTCCTTAGTTAATAAATAGTCATGTTTATGTTTTCAAATCATGATATTTTGAGTTAAGAATATAATTAAGCTATTTTTATTATGTAAGACTTTTTTGTTTATTATTGGCACATTTAAAATGTGTCTTTGTTTGGAAACTTGAACATTAAAGAACAAAAAGGAGGGGGCAGAACACAAGTAATATTAACAAACTGCTTTTAGATAGGAGAGCATTACCTGTTTACTTTTTGATATTCAAATAACAGCTGAAACAGTTTGAGATTTCATTTAGGGTGGATGAACTGAAAGCTTTTTGGGAGTCACTCATTCCAGGGAAGCTCTGTTAATACTTTTTATCAATCTTTGATTATGGAGTTAATAGAAAACTTACATACATGTGGGCGATGGGATTAGGTTTTCAAAATGTTAGTGGTGTTTGTGATTACTGCTCTTGCCTTCAGTGGTGGTGCTAATACTGCTTTCTCTAAACCAGATGAAGTCCTTTCTTTTGCAAGTCTATTTATAATAGGTTGAGTTGAACAAAGCACTTTAATCTTTTTGTGCTGTCTACCCTTTGAGAGAACATCTCAGGGCTGTAAGGATCTGGCAGTGGATCTTCCCTGAAGCTTCCTACCCTTGAATAGCAAAAACTCTTGGCCAAAACTTTGAAAAGGTTTTTGACCCAATGAGGGGAAGAAAATTATTCCCAGTAGTGAGTGGGACTGAAGTAGTATTACGCCCACTTAGATTTCACAGTCATGTGGTCAGGTAGGTACAAAGTATTTGGTATGTGTTATTCCTGCCCCCTTCGCTGCCCCCATCTCTGTTAAGATTCACCTCCCGAATGAACTTTCCCCATTAGCCAGCCTCTCTTGGCCTTAACACGTGCTCACAGCCCAGATTCTTCTCAGGAATCTCTAATGCACTAGTTTGGAATTCTTTTTTTCCCCTCCCTACTTAAATTATACCAGAACCCTAAGAAATTAATAAAAACAAAGAATCTCTCATTGGAAGAGCAGAATACTGCTCTCTGACCTTTATCCTTCCTTCTTCTTCCTTTCTTTAGTATCTCTATGGCATGCTGAAACACGAGACTTCTGTTCCAGCCTACTGTCTGGAATTCGAGCCCCATGGTTGTCTGGATGTGGTCACTCATTGCCAATTTTTTCCGGCAGGGTTTTCAGTCAATGCTTCATCAGAGCGACTCAATATGGGTGAAATCGAGACTTTGGATGACTACTGAGCACCTGCCAGTGGACTGGCCTTCCTTCTCCTCTCTGCTGACCATGGATTCTCCACCTTTGGACACAACACTTAACTCACCATTTACTCTTTATCACTCTGCAACAAATCACAGAACCGATCATCTCAGGCTTTTTCTTCTAGCCCTTTGTGTCCAAGATTCTTTAAACTGTTTTTGTTGGTGAGCATCTCAGACTGTAGATAAGTGGACCGGACCCTGTGTCTTGGGGGTGGCAGTTGGGATTACTCCCCAACAAGGCTTATTTTGGGCAGCACCTGTTTACTGTGCCGTGATTTCATCTACTGTGTTCCAGAAAGTGTGTTGGGATCTGCCAGTAGCTATTTACTTTCTTATGTCATTTTTTTCCCCTTCTGTATTCTTTTTCTTCTTCTTTTTAACCCCCCGTAAGGGCAAGGGGTCTAACTGGTGCAGTCATGAAGAGAGTTAATGGTAACAGACATTGGCCAGCAACACCGTGCCATGGACTGTGACTTGAGTGTCTGACAAGACAGTCAGAGCACCCCCAGTCTGAAGGTTTCATTGCCACTGCTAACTTTGGGATTGCATCAAAGAGGCCCTGAGTGGGGTGGAGTTTAGATTGGATTGGTTTGATGTTGCACACCCCTCGCCTGTTCTTTCTGAGCATCCTTTCGGAGAAAGGATTCATGTTTTTCTTCATTAGATAGTGACTTCCAAGCAAGCTGACTTCTCCCCTGGCATTCTCCAACCTGATTGGACAAAGGAAACCCTATGGCCTGGGAGAAGGACTTATTCTTAATTTTTCTTTTCTTACAAAAACTGATTTTTCCCATAAATATTTTTACTTCAGAGGACTAGGACCAGTTTGTTTTGGGCCTTTCTGCTGAAAATTTGTCTCGTTTAAGAGGCAGCTAGGATCTTTACCATATGTATGAATTTGTATAATTTCATTTTGGATAGGGATAAACTTTTGCTTCTGATAAAAGCCCGGAATTTCATCTGGTTCCTCAGAGCATCGTGTGTGTGTCTTGCTGTGGCCCCAAAAGGTTTTGTTTAAAGATTCTGGAATGGCAAGTTGCTTGCCTTTTCTGAAAAGAAAACATACAAAACTTAACCATCTTTAAGACCTTCATCCATGGAAACCACTACACAGGAGAATGCAGTGGGATGGAGAGGATGGGAGAGAATGGGAGAGAGAAGCCTGGTTCTGGCTTCTGATCATGGCCTCCTAATACCCCTTCACTTCAATTATAAATGTATTCAAGCCCTATTTATAAACCAGTTATCTTCCTGCCTCCCCCATCCCCCGCAGAACATCACCTGGAATTGCCAATCACACTTTGGTCTGGAGCCATTGGACTGTCCGTCCCTGTGTGAGAAGTGCTGTGGTTCGGGTGGCTCCTGGTAGAGCACTTTTTCTTTCTGTCATCATTGCCTGAAGAAGGCTGGAGTTGCTCTGAGAGCATTTTGGTTTTGGCTGATTATATTTGGTTTCTATTTTTATTCTTTTGGATCACCATTCTCCCTATCCCTTCTTGCCTCCCTCCCTCCCTCCCAAACATGTACAATAACTATACAGAGACTGCTACAAACTTGTATATAGTTTTTGGATCAAATAGCATGAGGAGATGGGGAACCATTAAAAGTTGGGACTCCTGCTCTCCTTTGCTTTGTAAATTCAAAAGTGGGGGGTGGGGAAGAGGGATAGTTAAAATGTTTACAAAACTTTAAGCTCCCTCGGAACTTTTGCCAGTGTGGAGGAAAATAAAAAAGAACTTAAATAAAACATGGTGGTATTCTGTCTGAGCGCACCTCTTGTACTCACCTTTGTCAAGGCTAAGCCTTGCACTAAACCATTCTCTTGGCACCATGGAGACACTCCAGACATGTGAGCACCCGAGACATGGAGGCAGCCGTGGCTTTTCCTGCCAAGCTATGGAACACTGGCTGGTTCTGTATTTGGGAATGTAGAGGTCAAGATAAACACGGGTAAGTCTGACCAAATGTCTTTACTCCTTTCACTGTCCCTTTCTGCTGACTCGTGGATGGTCTCCTGCCCTCATACCACAGACACACCCTCTGAATGTGCCTTCCAGAGCCTGCCCACACCTTCCAAACTAGACTCCACTGTGTGCTTGTTCAGGGAAAATAAAAATAAATAAAAAATCAAAACACAAACATTTGGGGTGGGGTAGGTGGATTTGGGGTAGCAAAGTCATTTTTATCACAGAACATTCCATTTACTTAACCAGGAACCTTGCTTCTACTTGAGGAATTTCCCACTTAGTGGAAAGAAACCACTCTTCTCCGAGAATGTTCTTCTGTCTCAATCCTGCTCTTTTTCAGTCTCATCTGTTCACTGACTTCCAACCACCACGTTATATCCCTTTCTACAAACTTACTTGCAAATTATCTTAACTTTTTCTGATTTTTAAAGTAATTGTTTTATACATGGTTTGCTTTTACTTATTTCAATTTAAAGGCTTAAAAAACATACCCACACAAGATCGCTTTATTTTGGAGACTTGCTCCTAGATGGTTGGTGTTCTGGTTACTGTTGCTGCCTAACAAATTACTCCAAACTTACTTAAAAGAACCCCTTCATTTTGTTGGTTATTTTATGAGTCATGATTTTGGGGAAGGGCTCAGCTGGGCAGTTCTCCTGTGGGGCCTCCCCTGATTGTGGTCAGATGTCAGCTGGGGCTTTAATCTTGGGAAGGTTTGATAAGGTTGGCTGGCCAAGATGGATCACTCATGTAACTGGCAGTTGATTCTGGCTGTTGGCTAGGAGCTCAGCTGGGTTCATGGCTAGAGGAACTATATATTCCTCCTCAGCATGATATTTTCAGAGCAGGTGGGCCACTTAGGCGGCAGTTGGCTCCCTGCCAGAGGAGAACCAAGCAGAGGTTGCATCACCATCTCTGACCTAAACTCAGAAGTCACATAGTGTCACCTCTCTGATAGTTTCATTCTGTCACAGTCCCCACACACCCACTAAGACTCAGGGTTGGGAACATGGGACACTCTCCTTCCTTGATGCAAGAAATAAGGTCACGGGGTGCCTGGGTGGCTCAGTGGTTAAGCATCTGCCTTCAGCCCAGGGCATGATCCCGGCGTTCTGGGATCGAGCCCCACATCAGGCTCCTCCGCTGGAAGCCTGCTTCTTCCTCTCCCACTCCCCCTGCTTGTGTTCGCTCTCTCGCTGGCTGTGTCTATCTCTGTCAAATGAATAAATAAAATCTTAAAAAAAAAAAAAGGTCACATTGTAGGAAGAGCATGTGGGGTGGGAGATGTTGCCACTTGGTAATTATCTGCGTAAGATGAGTTTATGCATATACATCAAGGAACTTTAACTCTCTTTTCACTGGCTCTAATTTGAGGGATTAATTTCAGGACAGATAATAGTAGTTCTGGTTTTATCTTAAATAGTTATTTTTCTCTTAGGCAGCCATTTTATAAATATGTAATATGTTCTTTTATAAACTTTTAAAAACATTGATCAGGTGAAGAATTTTAAATTTATACAAAATGCTCTGTGCATTATTAATAAAAATAAAAAGTCTGTGTATGACTGACAGAAATGCTACTGTGAAATGAGGCTGTTTCTCTCTTGTGCTTCCAGTGTGGGAAGTCGCATTTCCTCACAAGAGCGTCAGGCATGCACATTCCGAACAGAGTAAGTTATAACCAAGAGCACATTCCAGATGGAAGTTGGGCTTCTAGTTGACAGGTTTCATGGAGCAAAAAGAAATAGCCCAGCTCTGGAGATGGATTTGGCCCTGCTTGAGTGCAGGCGATTCCTGACGAGGAAGCCGCTCATGTTGCTGGGATGGTCGGGAGTCTGGGAATCTTGAAGCAGACAGATGTGTGATGTTTATTTTTGGGATGTCATCGGATGTCCTAGGAATGATGAACCTATACAGCTCTTGGTAGTGCCAGTTCCATACTGGAAACCTTCGAGTTTCCCTCCAGGGATTAATTAGTGGGAATGTTTTACAACTAAAACAGCATAGCTATGTTTCACTGTATGGAAGGAACAGCACCTGGATGCTGGGAAGCAAGGGAAGAGAAGTGGGCTCTCTCCTTCATTGTTGCTCTGTAGCCTAAAATCTATCAGTGCCCCCATTTCGTTGTTTCATCATGAGGATGAAACTCAGAATAGCTTCAATACTCAGTCCAGCTGGTTTTAAGAAGCAGAGCCATCATTTATTTCTTTTCTTTTTTAAATTTATTTGAGAGCACAAGCAGGGGGAGCGGCAGGCAGAGGGAGAAGCAGGCTCCCCGCTGAGCAAGGAGCCCGACTCAGGGCTCGATCCCAGGACCCTGAGATGATGACCTGAGCCGAAGGCAGACACTTAACCAACTGAGCCACCTAGGGGCCCTGCCATCGTTTGTTTCTTAAAGATTGTTTACTTGACCCCCAAGTGTAGGAATGGTAGATTAGTGTTCCTTGACCAAATATTATTTTTTACTTTGAATTCCTCTTCTAGCGTGAGAAATGGTCCTGAAAGTTGTCAGTGGTCAGTATTAGGTTTGGTTATGTATAAGAGAAGACAAAAAGCAAAGTGACTTAAACAAGATGGTTTCTTTCTCAAAATCCGGAGGCTGGCATGTTCCTGGATTCTTTTTTTTTTTTTTAACCATCCTGATTATGGCTTCCATACTCGCAGTCATTCATGGTCCAAGGTGACTGCTAGAACACCAATCATCAAACCCTGTATTCCCGCAGGAGGAAGGAGTGGGGTGGGGCAGAAGGAGCACTCCTCCCTGCTCACTCAGCCTAAAAGGGGCTCTTTTGGGAGCCCCACCCAACATCTTATGTCTTACTGGTCCAAATATAAATACGTAACTGTGGTTCATTGCAAGAAAGACTGGAAGTTTCGGGATTTTAGCTGACTGCTTACCACCCCGAATACCACTGGGGTGCTGTTTCTAAGAACTGGGGAGAACGGATATTGCATTGGTGGTTAGCAGTCTCTAATACTAATTTTCTCTAGTCATCTGTTTTGAAGTTGCAGAGGTTTGGGATAGTTTGTGACCATTGACCATGGGAAAGGAGTCCTAGCAACTACCGCAGTTTGGCTTGTGGACTGAGGATCTCAAGTCTTCTACAACGTGGAGGCTCAGAACAGGTTCTGTTTCCATTGTGCAGAGCTGGGAACCCAGAGCAATTTCCAAAGGCCCAGACTTGCTGTGTCTGGCATCTCCCAGTTCTACACAGAGTCTGGGCTTTTTTTAAGGCACTCTGTGGAGTGAACCTGTAAGTCGTTTTGTGAATGGAATTCCTGGAGTCAAGCTGTCAGATTTGGATGTTGGTCCTACCACCTACTTAGGACAAGTGTTTGTTTCCCCATCTGCGAAATGGAAACTATCAAGTAGTTGTGATCAATAACTTGATTCAAGTGCATAGTACAGTGCCCAGTGCATAAATGCTTGATAAATACTATTTTACCACTTTGCCAGGTTGAAGGGGGTGTGGGCTCATGTCGGTGCAGCAGAGCATTATTAAATAGGGGTAAATTTCTCTTGGACATCTTAAAATTAGCACGAAGAAGTAGCCCTGAGGAAGGCAGTGTGGGTTCTGGGAGGCTATATGTTAGCTAGTGCCAGATCACCTTTGGAACTTTGAAGCAAAAATCAGTCCTTGGGCTCCATGCCCCCGAGTTTCTAATTTGGAGTGGGACCTAGCATTGGAAATTACTTTGAAGTCCCGAATGGGCAGTCTGAGAGGGGAACCATCGCCTACCTGATGCTCTGTGAGGTTTCATTCAGCTCTAACGTCTCGAGTATGTGCATGTGACCTGTGTGTGCCTCTGCACGTCATTGCACCGTACTGCTGACCCAGGGTGTTTTCAGATTTAGCGCTTGTGTTCGGGCATGGGTTCCAGATGATGCGTGATGATCATCCTTTCCAGTTTTACTGAAGCAAACTGAAGCTCAAATGCAAGTGTGGTGAGCCTCATATAGGACACAGTCACTGACCTGATTTTCTAACTCTCTTTGGTAACATGAAGTTAAACCTTAAGGGGGTCAGGGTCCCATCATGAAATAGAAACCACCCTAAATATTCAGTCAAACGAAAAAAAAGTTGGTGTTAAAAAGGTTGGTAACAAAATGAGAAAAGGTAAGGTTACTGAAGAATGGATGAGTAATTGTAGGGAAACCATTAACGCCATATCCAGTGACCCATCAGGCATCCTGTCCATTTCTGGGCGATCCTAATGTCTCTCCAGTTCACTTACTTACAGTCTCACCTGGATATTCTGTGTGTGTGTGTCTGTGTATGAATGTGAGGGTGGAAAAATAGAAAAATCGGTTTATATCTACAGATATGTATATAAAAGAAGCAAGGAGAGGAGCCCCTCGCTGGCTCAGTTGGTGGAGCGTGCAACTCTTGATCTTGGGGTTGTGAGTTTGAACTCCACGTTGGGTGTAGAAACTACTTAAAATCATAAAAAAGTAAATCCTCTTGAGAACAGGATAATACCCCTAAAATAAGCAGTGAATAAAATATACATAGCTGCTACAGTTCTTGTTTCTGTACCAGCTCACAAGGCTGTGGGTGATATTTGTACAGCTTCATTCTTACTACCCATTCCATGTTCTTTTGCCCCCCACCAGCCCCTTAGGTGGTGGGGTGACCAGAGCCTTCATTCCTGAGGGGTCTGAGTCCTTAATAGTCCTGAGGTTATTGCAACTTTTGTCTTTAATTAGTTTCCCCCCCCAAGTTTAGGTTTTTTTTTTTTTTAATGAAAAATTTACATAGAAGTTTTTTAATGAAGAATATACATAGAAGTAGACTAGTGTCTTAGAAGTGTCTGGGAAGTCTCATGATCTAAGTACCAGCAGATTCTGTGTCTGGTGAGGGCCCTCTTCCTGGTTTGCAGACAGGCATCTTCTTGCTGTGTCCTTGGGTGGCAGAGAGATCTCATGTCTGTTCTTTTTAATCCACCTTTTGATTTTATTTATTTATAAAGAGAATTTATTTTTTAAGATTTTTATTTTAATTCCTGTATAGTTAACATACAGTGTTATATTAGTTTCAGGTGTGCAATATAGTGATTCAACAAGTCTGTATATTACTCAGTGTTCAGAATAAGTGTACTCTTGATCCGCTTCACCTATTTCACCCATCCCCCACACCTACCTCCCCTCTGGTAACCATCAGTTTGTTCTCTCTAGTTAAGAGTCTGTTTCTTAGTTTGTCTCTCTCTTTCTCTTTTTCCTTTTTCTCATTTGTTTTGTTTCTTAAATTCTACATATGGTATCCTGGTGTGAAATCATATGGTATTTGTCTCTCTCTGACTTCACTTAGCATTATACTCTGGCCCCATCCACATTGTTGGAAATGGCAAGATTTCATTTTTTATGGCTGAATAATATTCCATTGTATGTATTTTTACCACATCTTTATCCATTCATGTGTTGATGGACGCTTGGACTACTTTCATAATTTGGCTGTTGTAAATAATACTGCTGTAAAGAGATGTGCATGTATACCTTTGAATTAGTGCTTTTATATTCTTTGGGTAAATACCCGTTAGTGCAATTACTGGATCATAGGGTAGTTCTAGTTTTAGTTTTAGAGGACCCTCCATACTGTTCTCCCCAGTGGCTGCACCAGTTTGCATCCCCACCAACAGTGCAAGAGGGTTCCTTTTTCTTTGCATTCTCACCAACACCTGTTGTTTCTTGTGTTGTCGATTCTAGCCTTTCTGGTGAGGTGCATGGTAACAGATAAGGATGCCTTTTTTTTTTTTTTTTTTTAAGTTAGGCAAGCTCTACACCCAACACGGGGCTCGAACTCATAATCCCAAGATCAAGAGATATGCATGCTCTTCTGACTGAGCCAGCCAATCACCCTGATAAGGATGCCTTTTCAAAAACAGACTACATGCAATTATCACACTTACAGTGTTGATAATTAATATCTAAACCCAGTCCGTGTGATTTTCTCAGATTTTCTGAAAGGTGTCTTTTTACAAAAGTTCGAATCAAAGTCAAAATGAACTCATGGATTGCATTTGGTGCAATCTAGTTCCTCCTCAAAAACAAAGTTGAAAAAACTGGATCCTTTATCCATGGAACATCCTGTCTGTTGGATTCAGCAAGGAGCATCTCTACAGTGTCAGTTTGTTCATCTCTCTCACATTTTCTGTAAATGAGGAGTCAAATCTAGAGGCTTGACTGCATTCGGGTTCTCCCTTGCCCTCCGGGAATACTGAACTGCTGGCATGGTTGCATCCTGTTGTATCCCTCAGGCGTGTCAGCAGGTGGTATCATCCGGCTGTCCCATTTTGACTCACCCATTTTAACCATTCTGTTGACCATTCATGTAGCACTTTTAACATTCCTCGGTGGTCGTTGTCTAGGTCCTATTATTCCATTTGTCATTGAAAAATAGTGACTTTTGGGGGGAAGAGGGGACCTTATTTTGAATAATTCAAGACTTAGAGCTTGCAAGAACAGTAGAACTCCACCATGACTTTCACTCCCGTCTGCTAACATCTTACCACATCTGCTTTATCAGTTTTTCTGGATAATCAGGTTTTCTCAGTAATGACTCTGTAACTATTTTTTTATGAACCATTTAGAAGCAAGCTGCAGACATTATATCCTTTACCCCTAAACATTTCAGGGCCTGTTTCCTTGAAACAAGGACATTTTCTTACATAACCACAGTGTAATTATTAAAATTAGGAAATAAATGATATAATATTAATATCCAGGTTTCATTCATATTTCACCAGTTCTGCTAATATCTTTTTTTTTAAAGATTTTATTTATTTATTCGACAGAGAGAGAGACAGCCAGCGAGAGAGGGAACACAAGCAGGGGGAGTGGGAGAGGAAGAAGCAGGCTCATAGTGGAGGAGCCTGATGTGGGGCTCGATCCCATAACGCCAGGATCACGCCCTGAGCTGAAGGCAGACGCTTAACGGCTGTGCCACCCAGGTGCCCCCTGCTAATATCTTTTATAAGGAGAAAACAGAAAGGTGCAGGATGCTATCCATGATCACTTTTTATATTTAGTTGTCATGTTCTTGAGTCTCCTCTGATCTGGAACAGTTCCTCCGTCTTTGTCTTTCATATCTTGACACTTAAGGGTCCAGGACAGTTGTTTTGTAGAATGCCCTCAATTTGGGGTTGTCTAGTGTTTTCTCAGGATTTGGTTGAGATTATGCAATTGGGTGGGAATAATACAGAAGTGTTATGTCCTTGATGTATCATGTCATGATGATGTTGGTTTGAACCATTACTGGTGATGTTAATTTTAATTGCTTGATTAAGGTGGTGTCTGCCAAGTTTCTCCACTGTAATTCTTTTTTTTGTTTGTTTGTTTGTTTACAGGAGTTACTTTTGAGACTTTAAAGTATCCAATTCCTCATCAACCTTTTTTTTAAAAAGATTTTATTTATTTATTTATTTATTTATTTATTTATTTGAGAGAGAGAGAGAATGAGTAGGGAGTAGGAGCAGAGGGAGAGGTTAGAAGCAGTCTCCCGACTAAGCAGGAGGCCCAACGTGGGGCTTGATCCCAGGACCACATGATCATATCCTAAGCTGAAGACAGATGCTAAAACCGACTGAGCCACCCAGGTGCCCCTCGTCATCAGACTTTTATCTACTAGTTTTAGCAGCCATTGATTCTTGCTTGAGCAGTTAATACTTGCCAGACTTCCTTTTGGGGGAGTCTCAAGGCCTCACTCCTTTCCAATTAGTGCCATAGGTTTCACCTCAGAGAATTGGCGCAGCTGTGAATTCAAGACTGTAGTTCTGCAGCTCACACAAATTTGGGGCCTGGTTTGCAGCCAGTTATGCCCTGTATGCACAAGAAATAAGATATTTTTTTAAAGACTGCCACAGAAGGGCCTCTGCTTTTCTGATCATGATTTGACTTTCAAATTTAAAGCCTGAACTTGTTTTCTGTGAGCACCCAAATGCAGTAAAAAGTAGCCAGTTCATTTCACTATCCTGTTGATTGTCATCACGACTGTAAACATCAAGTGCATTATCTACTTGGTCTTTCAAGCCTTGTCTTCAATAGGCATTTCATGCAAAAACAACCAATATGCCATACATTACCAGATCAGATTTTCCACTGGCAATGAGATCTTCCCTGCAATTCAAGCTCAAACATGGTGGTGAACCAAACTCAGAAACACATCTTTGAGGGCCTGTTACTCAGGACCATTCCTGGTGCAAAGCTCTGTATTAGTCAGGGTCTGACTTAGAAGCAGAGTTCACTCTAGGTATTTAAGACAGAAGAGATATAATGCAGGGGTATGTTTTGGGATGTCTAAAGGCCTGAAGGAGCTAAAAAGGGCAAGGGAGGTTGCTCATAAATTGACAACTGCACCTAGGCAACTGACATCAGCCAGGGCTAGAGAAAGATTCCTCAGAGGCCATAACACTGTTGACTAAGTCTCCTGGCAAGGACCCAGAACCTGGGCTTCCAACTTGCTGTGGCTGCCCCCAAAGCCACCACTACCTGACCCTGAGTCCCTGATGTTCTTACAGCCGTCAGAAAGGGTCACTTCTCCCCTCCCGCCTTGCATCTCACTAGAGTGCCTCCCATTGGCAGATGCTAACAGGCAGTCAGCTAGGAAGGAAGTTTCAAGTGCCGTGTGGGGATCTGACTATGTTGCTACGTTACATTGCAGAGCACAGAAAGTTGAGGATGGGAGAGTGGGAGCAAAAAACACAAATGAATAAACAAGTGAGAAGATGCTCCATGTTAACTGTATCCCAGAAATCCCAACTGATTAAACCAAATATTGAGTTCCTGTTACATGCTGGGCACGGTGGTGCTAGGTTTTAGAAATGCATTGGCGAGTAAAACAGCCGCTGCCATCCTGGGATTTACAGTCACGGTGGGGATAGACAACCTATGAACACTTCATCTAACAGCACCAATACCTGTATCTGACAAAGGATGTTTATCT
Organism: Ailuropoda melanoleuca; assembly: GCF_002007445.2. Lineage (NCBI taxonomy): Eukaryota > Metazoa > Chordata > Mammalia > Carnivora > Ursidae > Ailuropoda > Ailuropoda melanoleuca. The sequence continues at coordinate 192,396,249 of NC_048219.1, forward strand.
TGGATACACCAAACACAAATAAATGTAAAAAGACCACTCTAATAAGTGGGCAAAGAAAATTGAGCAGACCATTCACAAAAGAGGATATGCCTTTGGTCACTAAATATGAAAAGGTGCTCAACTGTGTTAGTCGTGGAAATGCAACCTCAATGAGACACCTTTACATACCTATCAGGAGGACTAGAAAACAAAAGACGAGCAGTGTCTGGTGTGGGTGAGGATGTGGAGCAACTGGAGCGCTCACACTGCTCATAAGAATATAAACTGGAATGAACACTTGGGAAGACTGTTCGGCAGCATCTGCAGAAGCTAACGCTCTGCCTCCCCTCTGACCTCGCCATTCTGGAATCATTAGATTTATAACCAAGAGAAGCTAGTGGATATGTTCACCAACAGACCTGTTCAAGAATATTCACAGGAGCCAGATTCATAGAAGTTCTAGAAATAACCCAAATAGACACAGATAAATGACAAAATGGGTAAAAGAATGGTTAAGTTGTGACATAGTCATATAATTGAATAATATTCAGTGATAAAAACCAGTGAGCTGCTTGCTACACACAGCAATGTGGATGAATCTCATAGAATGTTGAACAATAACAAAAAAAGCCAGAAACAAGAGTTCATATCCTATGATTCCATTTATTTGAAGTTCAAACTCCTCCATGGTAACAGAAGACAGAATCGTGCTTTGGAGGTACTGACGGGGTGGGGGGGCAGGGGGCAGGAAGGATCTTGCTGGTGTGCTCGAAATATTCCATATTGATTTGGGTGGTGTTTTTCCTGGTGTATACATGCATAAAAGTTCCTCAAGCTGTAAACATAAGATTTGTGCTTTTCACAGTATATATGTTATTCCTCAGAAAATTCACCAAAAAAAAAAAAAAAAGTGAAAGAAATGAGAGCTTTATGTAAACATTAGTGCTAAGAAGAAATTAAGTGATGTGATGGGTAGATGGGAGGCTGACTGATCAGAGCTGAGACCTGAATGGTGATATGGAGATAGCCACGTAATGAGCTAAGGGACTGCTTTCTGGGAGATGGGACAGCAAGTGCAAAGGCCCTGCGACAGGAGCACGTTTGGCATGTTAGAGGAACCTAGTCAAGACCACTCAGCTGGAACCCTGTGAGCAGGGCCAAGGCAAGCCTTTAAGGTGGCTTTTCTAAGAATGGGGGGAAAGCACAAAGTGTGTGAGGTAAGGGGAGCTGGCAGTACTTTCTGAGAGATGAGACAAGAGTAAGGGAGAGAGAAGCTTTTGATGACTTTTAATTACGTGGCTAGGACATCTAGAAAGTCTGGGGCTAGGGTTCCACTGACTGAGCAGGATTGGGGAGGCACTGGAGTCAAAGTTGGTTTGGACACATTAAATTGGACGTATTTTTAGATACTCATGGAGCTGTTGGGGAGGCCGTGAGTGGTAGGGTTGAAGTTCTGCACCGGACCCAGGCTGGACATGGATGTCAGGAGTACACAGGTGGTGTTTCAAGTCTCAGGCACCTGGGAGAACAGAGAACAAGAAGAAACAGGGCATTTAATGACATGGCATTTGCACTGAAACTGCTTTAAAAGTGCTTCTGTTATTTTCAAGGTCTGTTGAGTGTTGTCTCCCCACCAGGCATCAAGAGCCCAAAAGTGAGCGACTCTGTGCAGTGCTGACCGTTTGGGCTTCAGTCTCTCGAACCAGGGCCATAGGCACTAAAATGCAAATCCCTGGGCCTACCCATGACCCGCTGAAACAGTGCTGGAGGCATCTGTATTTTCCAAGTTCCCTGGGTGAGTCTTTTTGCACATTGAAGTTTGAGAATCTTATTTCCAGTGCCTGAGGAGTGTGTGTGTGTGTGTGTGTGTGTGTGTGAAGAAAGAGAGAGAGAGAGAGAGAGAGAGAGAGGGGGAGAGACCGGGGAGAGGGGGGAGAGAGAGAGGGAAAGAGCAATTTCCTCTTTCTTTCCCTCTCTGAGGGTGGGGCTACTTTGCAGTTCAGGAAAGCAGTCCGTTCTGTAAACTCTGCTCTGTGTGTGTGTGTGTGTGTGTGTGTGTGTGTGTGTGTGTGTGTGCGCGCGCGCGCATGCGCGTGCTTATGTGTGGGGGGCGGGCACGGTGTCCCAGGAGGACAGAGTTTGCATTGATGAAAACCCTTCCCAACCCTTTGATACCTCTTTCCCGCCGCTCTGAAGTTAACCAGCTCAGTCCTCGGTGCATTCTGCTCTCGAGCCACACTCCCTCACAGGCCAGGATGGCATTCTGTCTAGCCCTGCGCATGGCCCTGCTGCTCCTCTCCGGGGTCCTGGCCCCTGCAGTGCTCACAGGTAAGGGTGCTCCCTTGACTCTGCTGCCACCAGCCGCCCAGGGCCAAGAACCACCTTGGGCCAGATTCTCCATTGCCCACTGAGCAGAAGCCCTTCATAGGAGACAGGGCAGCTGTTTGGGTGATTCTGTGGAGGGCTTCTTTGAGATTGGCTGCCAGGAGCTGAGTTGATATCCTGGGAGTTGCTAACCATGGGGACAATGGCCCTCGAAGCAGGGAGGAGATGTAGGGAGAAGGGCCAGGGATGTTAGCTGCCTGGGGGACATGTGGATTACACCAGCCTGCTAAAATCTGAAGGCTTCCAGATCTGAGAGTCAGGAGGAGGCACCAGGCACAGGGCAACCAGCTGAGGGACCAAAGGCCCTGGGCTCCTAGGCAGAAAACCCCAGAGCCCTGCTGTTTCACTTTTCAACCCTGCAAGCCCTTCTCTGCTGGCTTTCTGAAACGTCCTTCCAGAGTGAGGACCCAGGTATTATTCCCAACCTGGGAAAAATTCCAGAAAAAGCACAGAACCTGAGACTCCTTGGCAAAACCGTGATGAGGACACTGGACTTAGGCTCAGTACTGGCTGGGTCTGGGGTCCAGTGAGAAGGAAGTTTCCCAGTAAGTTCAGGGTGGCACGCTGCCTGGACCTCAGCCCCAGTCCTGGGCATGGCTCTAGGGCCCTCTGCTGGGAGGGGCTGGCCCAGGCCAGCTTCAAAGCCTGAGAGAGGAAAAGCACAGACAGGTCCTGGATGGTCTTTCTCCTGGGAAAAAAGCAGTCTCTGTTGGCCGTGAGGTGGCCAAAGAAGAGATACTTCAGGGCCCCTGTGTGTGTTGTGGGGGGAGGTGGGGGGTCCTGGGCCTGGAGAAAGGTGTGGGTGGGGAGACCCTGGAGACCTCTGCAGCATGGGCTTTGGGGGAATGTCTGTGGATCCGTAGGGGTGGCAGCTGGATGCCAGCCACTGGAGCATGTCCCTGGGGAGAGTTGCTGGGGGTGTGAGGCCTGGTGGGACAGCCACAGACTCAGGCACACATACCAGGAAGAAATGGGTGATGGTGAGTTGCCTGTGGGCATGCAGGTCCCTCTAGATGCCCTAGGAAGAAGCCTGGCTTTGCTTCTGGCTCTGTCTCCCAACTGTTTCTCAGCCTCTCTGTACCTCTCCTCATCCATATTGTGGCGATAACCATAGTCGTAGCTCTGCCTCCCTTGCTGCGGGAGACTGTAGGCCTACCAAATTCAGACACGAGCTTTCAGGGTGGGCCAGGCATCCTGTAGTGCTCAGCAAATGTTGGGGGGAATGTGAATAAATGTCCCAGCCCCTCCTCTGGGTGCAGGGTGGTCTTGGGGCAGAACCACCTCCTCGTATAGGCTGGGAAAGCGCTCAGCCTCCCTTTATGTGGGAGATGTGCCAGCTGGGCAAAACGGGGGGCTGGCGTGATGCCCCAGGAATTGGGAAAGTGACCTGAGTGTTGGGTGGCATCTTCTGTGGACTAGATCTTGGGACTGTGGTACTTGCAGATCTCCCACACCACACCACTCCACCCCTGCCTGGTGGTCAAAGTGGGTAGAGGTGAAGGTGCTGGCGCCTGCCTGCCCAGGTTCTGGGGCCGCCTGGGGAGCTCCTGTCCAGTTTCTTGTTCCCTGAGTAGCCAGCTCTTCCAGCCCAGGATGCTGGCCAGAGGCCCTGGATCAGACTGCATACACAGCCTGGGTGGGTGGGCTTTGTCCGCTGCCACAGGAATGTTTGGGGACGTGTTTGGCGTCTCTAGGACCTCACCTGGCTTCACCTCCCTCCACGTGTTCTACCAAGAACAGGCAGGCCAGCTCCACCCCGGAGTCGCTGGGGTTTTGGCTGGCTGTCGTTCTTCCTGCTGTTCTGGGAGCGAGGTTGTTTGGGAGGCTCTCAGCTACCCCACTCTGGGCTGGAAGCTCTGAGCAGGTGTGTACAAGGCCTAGCAGGCCCTCTGCCCTTTGCTCGGTGGGCTGGGGTCCTGTAGCAGGCAGGCAAGGAAGGAGTGGCCCCATGGCTGAAGTCCAGGCCCGGTCTGCTGCCCTCCCTGTTGGTTGCCTGTGGCTGCAGCTACTGGGGTAGGGGGAGCAGGCCAGGTTGAGCAGGCGGGAGGCCAGGGCAGGGATGAAAAGGCCCTTCATGGCTGGCACAAAGACTGTCTGTGAGCACGGGTGCCTGGCCTTGGGGCCCTGTGGTCAGAGCGAGTGTTAAACAAACCTATTTACCGAAAGGCTGGGCGGCTGGAGGCTGGGGGAGAGCCCACCGTGCCCGGTCCTGTGGCAGTGTCATGAGGCCCCCCACTTCTCCTGGTTTCCTTGGTCAGAGTCGCAGGACATTGCTAACTCTGGTCCTTGGAGTTTAGGTCTATCACAGGTCCCCCTTGGTCCTACCCGCCTCTCTGTCCTCACCTAACATCCTCCTTGGGGCTCACAGCTCACCTTCCATGCCCATGGGCTCCGTCCCCCATGACTTTGCTTGTGCTGGTCCCTCTGCCTGGCTTTCTTTCCCTCATCTTCACTCCTCTTCAGATGGGCTCTCCCGCTGGCCAACTCCCTAACAACTGCTTCTGTTTAGGGCTCCCCAGGATAGATTTTGAGGGGAAGGTGGGTTTATTGCCTTTAAACTTTGTTTTCCCCTTTTATTACAGCAAATTGAGAAAATACAGAGACATGTAGATGAAGATAAGAAAATGCTTTGGCCTCTTCCTGGCACCTGTACTTCCTTTGCTGGAAGGCTGGTGGCTGAGTCCAGGCTGCAGTTCGGGCTGCATAAGCTGCCGGGAGCCGGCAGGCCTTTGGGACCTGGGCTGCTTGGGTGCAGATGAGCCACTGGGGGTCTCCCGTGATGGTCAGCTGTGGCACATGCAGAGTACCCAGATCCAGCCGCCCTGTGTCTGGCCGGAGAGGCCCTGGGGCTGAGGCCGCAGCTCATGACGGCAACGACAGCACACTTACTACTTGTGTAAGCCGAGAGAGACATGGTCCAACTCCCATTTCACAGGTTGGGAAGTGAAGTTGGGGAGGGGGAGTGAAGTCAGTCTGCTGGAGTCCCAGGGTGGCAGTGTGACAGAGCCAGACTTTGGACCCAGCCCTTTTGATTTGGAAGCCCACGGGTTCAGCCCCTCAAGCTTTTAGAGGCTGGTTCAGTGCTGGAGGAGAGGCTGCAGGTGGGTGCACACAACAGGGATGAGGTGGCCTGAGCCAGTGTGTCTGGCAGGGAAGATCCAGGCTTCTGTGGGGAGCAGCAGAGTAAGGCTGGGTCATTGGGTAGAAGGGGAGAAGACCTGGGTGGCACACTGCCCTGCTCAGAGGGTGGCCCACTCTCCCCCAGAGATGGCTCCTGGGCTCTGGCAAAGGGCAGAGGTAGATGCTTACCTGGAGCTAGCAGGCTCATTCCCCAAATGCTACCCCAGTGCTGGGCCTGATACCCAGTAGCCCTGTGGTGGCCTCCCTGCCATGGGTGTATGGGGAGCGAGTAGGGGCCAGGGGTTTGTCCATTTCCCTGGGAAGACAGGCAGTCTGTGAACCCTAGACCTCAGGGCCTAGGAGTGGATATACTCAGGCTTTTTCTCTGGCCCGCCCCTGGGAGCCTGAGGCAAGCATGTCTGGGTCCTGGCACTTGCCACAGCAGCTACGAGGCTTGCAGACCCCTGCCTGCCCAGGCAGTGACAACAGAGGCCTGCCCCCCTCCTCACGGGGTGGTCTTCAGTTGGTGGGGGGCCAGTGTGGCTCCCAGACACCAGCATTTTGGTTCAGCATCAGGCCCTGCGAGCGGGAAGCTTCCCCCACACTGTGTGCCAGGGACCTTTTGCCCCGGGAGGCCTCCTTGCCATGGCTGTCGGCCTGGCTATGCCAGCTTGGGTAACCCTTGAGGAATAGGACAGCGGTCCCTGCCTGCAAGCTGAGCCTCAGAACTGATCCAGCCCAGGCCTGGGAGAGGCTGCAGGGGCAGGGCCTGGTGAGTCCTACAGTTTGATTGGGAAGAGATTTTAAGATTACATCGAAGTTGCAAAAATAATCCAGGAAACTCCAGCAGATTCTTAGATTCATCTTTCGTGTCTCTATCTACCCACTTGACCTATCTGAACGTTGACCACTTGAGAGTAAGTTGTAGACATCATGCCTTTTGGCCCCTAAATGCTTCTAAGAGCAAGGATATTTACATAAACAGCTATCCAAATGAGGACATGGACTTCAATATAGTGCTGTTACCTAAGCTACGCAGTCATACTTCCCCAGTAAACCCTGCAGTGCGCCCCCCATCCAGGAATACATGCTGCGTTCAACCTCTTCGGTCTCTAATCTGGAACAGTTCCTCAGCCTTTCTTTGTCTTTCTTGACCTGGATGTTGTTGAAAGCACAGTTATTTTAAGACTGACCCTGAATTTGAGTTTGGCTGATGTTTCCTCGTGATTGGCCCCAGGTGGGCACTGTTAGCAGGAAAGACCCAGAAATCCCTTTGTGTCTTCCCAGAACAGCCCCTCTCTGGAAGCCGGTGAGTCTGAAAGCAGCTTGGCTCTGGCTTGTCTGTGCCAGAGGGCGCTCTTAGGGGTGAAGCCTGTGGAGGCAAAGATGCCTCAGGGCCCTGCAGGCAGGCTGGCTGGGGCTGCAGGAACGACACAACTTCCTCAGTGGTTTCTGGGGGAGTGCATCCTGCTACTTCATCGTCTGGGGGCTTCAGAGTCCGAGCAACGCTCCTCCCAGTGGCCCCCCCCCAAGCCTTGGTTTTCTCAGCTCTGAGGCAGGGATACAACAGTTCCTAGCCACCAAGCAGCTGGAGTCATGAGATGCTGTGTTGTGATGCCTGCTGAGCCCATTCTAGGGACTGCATGGGGGCTGAGCATCCCTGGATCACAACTGAGATTAGGCACTGGGGAGCCCTGACCCTGCTACAGCTGATGATCAGGGCTGGGCTGGGGAGGCTGGCCTTCTGGTCTTGAACTTTAACGAGGTGGCTGGGGCCTCCGGTCTGCGAAGGGAGGATGGGTCCAGGGTTGGGGTAGTGCTGTGAGACTCCTCAGACCAGGATCCTTGGTGGGGAGGGGAGTGAAATTGGCATGGGCTGGCATGGTAGAGGTGGAGATATGGGGATGGGGTTATCACACAGGCCTCTCAGTCTCAGCCTGTCCCGTTCCCTGAGGCCCCTGGGTACTCCAAACCTTGTTAACTCCCAGCCCATGAGCAGAGAAAGGCCTCTGCATAAAATGCTGCACAGAGACTGATATGCTGATTGAGCCCCAGCTTGTATGGGGGTCGGGGGGGGGCATCATCCCTTTCTTGGGGCTTCCCTTACACTGACCACAGACACTCCTGCCCATTCCTCTGGCCCTGTTCTGTCTGGAAGCAGCAATATGCTGGTGTCACAGTTTCTTAGGATAGAGTCCCCTTGAGGTTTAAGCCTCAGAACATGGGGTATGTGTGGGTGCTGGACCCCAAGTCCTGTGGACTGTGGCTCTGCCCAGGTTAGGCCAAAGGAGGGGAAGCAAAGGAGGAGTTTGCCTCTCTTCCCCACCTCCTGCAGCAGTAGCCCCCTCATGGGGCTCTGGGTAGGCAGGACCCCTGGTTCTTGAAGGGGGAGTGCCTCACCTTCCTGGCCTCTTCTCCAGGGTGAAGGCTGACCAGCCTGCCTGGCAGGCGTCTCTCACAAGTGTCAGTCATCTCATCCAGGCCTTCAGAGCCCAGCAGTTCAGAGGAAGGACCGCAGGCTGTGCTGGGAGAGGTGAAGTGCCCTGCTCCTGCCCCTGCCATCCTGAAGCTCTGCTGCCAGCTCAGGGTCCTCACAGCTGTTTTCTAGGAGAACCTGTTGGTCCCCCTCCCTCCTCCTCCCCCCATCAGTCTGTCTTCACTGGGCTCGGAAGCAGCCTGGCCACAATAGGGGTCCTGGAGCCCCTGTAAAACGGGAGGACTGGTGCAGTGCTGACCCCAGAGTCCCGCACACAGCGCCGCCTCCGCAGTTGGTTAACGGCGGGGGGCCACGTCCCTGCTGGCCCTGCCGCCTGCCTGCGCCCCAGCGCCTGTCCTTGGCCTTGCAGCCGAGGGCCCACAGGAGCCCGCGCCCACCCTGTGGAACGAGCCCGCCGAGCTGCCGTCGGGAGAGGGCCCCGTGGAGAGCACCAGCCCCGCCCGGGAGCCCGCGGCCACCGGGCCCCCGACCCCCACCGCCGAGCCGAGCCCCGAGGACAGCACGGCGCGGGAGCGTCTGGACCAGGGAGGGTACGCGCGGGCCGGCCGGGCGGGGGGCGCGGGGCTGGTGGGGGGGGCAGGGCGCGGGGCTGACCGGCCCTCCGTCCTCCACAGGCTCGCTGGGGCCCGGCGCCATCGCGGCCATCGTCATCGCCGCCCTGCTGGCCACCTGCGTGGTGCTGGCGCTGGTGGTCGTCGCGCTGAGAAAGTTTTCCGCCTCCTGAAGCGAATAAAGGGGCCGCGCCCCCACCGCGGCGCGACTCGGCTGCAACCCCGGTGGCGCCCCCGTGTCTCGAGTGTGTCCGCGCGTGCGTGTGTGGGCGAGCGGGGCGGGCGACAACTCCCAACACGTGCGCGCGGGGGCGCCAGCGGGAGCCGCGAGCGCACGCGGGGTCCCCGCACGGCTGCCCACTCCCCTGGCTTCCACCGCCCCGTCCCCGCCCCTGTCCCCGAAGTGCCCAGGGCCCGCCCCCTGCGCTCCAGCGCAGACTGACGCACCGCCGCGAGTGCAGGAGAGGGGGGCAGAGCCGTTGGGACTCCCTCTCAACCAAAGCCTACGTTATTTGGGACGGGGGTGGGGGTCAGCCAAGCCCCATCTGCCGGCTGGGAGCGCCAGACCCATCCCTCCAGCGCTCCCGGGATCCCCCACACCTCAGGGAGCCCTAGGAGCAACCCTACCGCAATCCCAGGCAGCCTCCCTCCAACCGCCCATTTGGCCCTGGCTCTCCTTTCTTGGTCACGTCCTTTGTTTTGCACACTTTCCAGGAAGCCTAGCTTTTATGATTGAGAGAGAGATTTAAAATAGTGGCTGAGCTGCTCAGGGCATGGCAGGGAAGAAGCCTGTCCTTTTGGAGTGGAAAAGAAGACTGGAGGCCTGGAGGAGGGACTGTCTGCACACCCCGCGATGGTTTGATACCTTGGGTCTAGGTGTGGGTGCTGGTGTAGGGAAACTGTTCCTCCTCCTCTTCTTTCACTGCTTCTAGCAACTCTTTTGGGCTCCATAGTTCCCTGAGCTCCTGACCACTCCTGCTCCAGCTAAGACCAGTTTTCTCCTCCTGGATACTCCGGATGAGCATTTGCCCAAAACACAAGAGGGTTAGAAATTTCCACTTAGGAAGGATTGTTCTAAAACTGACCAGTTCTCATGAAGCTCTTTAAATTACTTCATTTCACATAACCTCTGGTAACCAAAGCCCTAGTTAGAGCAGATGATCCAAATCAGCATGTTTACCAGGTTCAAAACGATAAATTGGACAAGGGCCAGTACCAATGGTCACCCCCTCTCCTTTGTCCCAGGAAACCCCCTTCCCCCACCAAGAGCAGCATAGGGCTCAGGAATGGCCCCTGTCCCCCTACCCCCCCCTGCTGGGGGACTTAAGTGTGGGTACTCCCCCAGGGGGTGTATCATAGAGGCCCCATGAGCATCAGCCCCTCACTGTTGAACCAGAGCATTGCACATGTATGCACCTTCCAGAAATTGATCCAATTTTCACAGGTGTTCACGTCTCAAGAATGCCAGGAGCCATGTTGTGGCCTGTGGGAAGATGCTACAAAGTCCCACTTGATCCAAATCCTGGGCTTCTAACGAAAGGCCTGTTCTAGCATGGAGAAAAGAGGGTCCTGGCAGAAAGAGTATGGTCCCAGGTGTGTAGGGCTGGGCAGGGTCAGATTCCAGGCCCTCCACACTCCAGGACAAGGGTTGGTGTGGGGTATCTGTGAGGGTTACCTGGGCTGGGCAAGGAGCTGCAGCCTTTGGGTAACTTGCTAGAAGTGCCCAAGGTAGGAAGTGACTGGTCAGGTAGGAAGCCCCAGCCCCATGCCTGGTGTTAGATCTCCTGTGGGATTACCATGTGCTAATACTGGATCGCACTGGGGTGTTCCAAACCTGTGTTCTCACTTCCACTGCAGCAGAAGGGGTGTCCCCAACTCCCTCAAAGAGCATCTTCCATTTCTGGAATCCTTCCACAAGTTGAGACCCAGATCTTCCACCCTGAGGTCCTAACCCTGGCTGTTTTTTCCTGTCCTGGAAGTCACCTCAGCCTCCTCCTTCAGGACATGCTACTCCACCGGCCTTGAAAGGAGTTCCTCTTCCCCTGCCCAGAACCAAACACCTCATTCCTGTCTGCAGCAGAGCAATAAAGAACAGACCTTCACCTCCGTTATTTTATACATGATGCTTCTTTTAATGCAGCCAAAAATGATATTTGCTTTTCTCAGAACCCAAACCGATACAGGATGCAGTGACCAATTCATTCCTCACAACACCTGGGCTCCTGAAGGGGCCAGAAGACACAAGTTACATCCAGCTTGTCAGGGAGCCAGAGGTGGCATAGGCCCTCGGCCAAGCTCTGGTAGGCCTGCCATGAAGCAGGGCTTGGCCATGCAGCCAGAGGCTGGCAGAGGCTTGGGGAGGGGGAGGACAGAGGCATCTGGTCTCTCGGTCCTTTGAATCGGAGACCAAGGGCTGCTCATCAAGCTCAGGCAAGGGCGGTCCGTCTGCACGCCTGGTGGGTTCTAACGGCTTCCAGGGTAGAGAAGGACATGTGCAGGGGGGTCATGACAATCCTTCCAGCCTGCCCTCGGCCAGGGACAGCCCGGGGCTGGGGCCTCTTCCAGTGCCTGGGAAGGCCCCTGGAGCATGCCAGTCCACTTCCACCCCCTCTAAGAGACAAGAGGGAGAGGTGGTAGAATACTGTTTAAAATACACTTTCTCGTTTCTAAACGCAGCAGAGGAAAGACGTAGGCACCCTTTCTCCAGTTTGCAAGCGAGGGGCCAAGACACATGAGCACTCAGCACACGGCAGGGAGAAGGGTGGGGGTGACTCCTGCACGAGGCGCCTGCCTTCCCCCAGAGCCCCTCCGCCCGTCCATTGGGGCTCGCCTGCCCGGCTGCTCCGGCCCGCCCGCGTCCTCCCGCCAGGCTGGTAACCTGGGCCAGGGGTCATTGCCGATTCCGGCTGCCCAGCTTCCTGCGATCCTTATTCTGGCTGCGCTGAGGGTCATCCATTTTGTGGACTCGGAAACATTCCTTGAGGTTCTGGGACCGGATCTTGGGATTCAAGATCTCCTCAGTCATGGAGCTGGGGAACCAGCCTCTCTCCTGGTCGTGCAGACGCTCGCCAAAGATCCACCCTGTGTAGGGACAGGTTGGGAGGGTCAGGCTGTGGGGGTGAGGCTGAGGGCTGAGCCTCCATCCCGGCCAAGGAGTAGAGGTGAGGGAGGTGCAGGAGCCCAGCCGGCCTTTCCAGAGGGCACCTGCTTGGCGAACCACTGCCGGCCACGCTCAGATTGGGTTTTCTCCCACAAGCTGGGGAAGCACTGCCCTGACACCCTCCTGGGGAACGCGGTCCTGGGGTGCCACGGTGCGTCCCAAATACATTGACTCTGGAACCCATTCCTGAGCCCTCAGCAACTGTCTGCTGCTCAGCATGAAGCCAGGAGACCCCAAGGCCGCCCCCAAAAGGGAGAGGTAACCAAGCTGACCACTTGGTGTCTGGAATGCCGCCATCACCCTCTTGTTGGGCAGCCTGTCTCGGAGCCTCAGCCTCGTGATGTCTGCTTCTGCACATGGGGCTCGGACACCCCCACCTGATCCCTCAGACTGGTGCAGAGTGCGGGGGTGGGGAAGGGATGGCGCGGGTGGGAGGTGCGCCCAGCCCCGGGCCTCACCGTCTTCAGTCTTTTCCAGGATGTTTAGGATGTCAGCCAGCTCCAGTGTCAGCTCGTCCGGCTGCTGGGCCACGTACGGGTGCACGCACTGGACCTGGGGGCAGTCTGAAGGGAGGAGAGAGGGAGGCGGCACGTCCTCGTCACCATGTCACCCGTCCTGCTCCGTACCCGGCAAAGCCTGGACACCCCCCGTGTTAGCCGGGCAGGCACGCCTGTCTGACAGAGCAGTGCGAATTCCTACAGCAACTGGAAAGGGTCTGTTCGAGGGAGAGGAGGGTTTGGCTCCAGAGAAAACATGGTTAAAACCACCAGGGGCTCTGAAGGGAAACAATCTACGGGTAAAGGGATGAACAGGCCGGGCGGAGGGTTTATTTTGGACTTCAGAAGGAACTTCTCGGACCTGCGATGTGGTGCTAGGAGCTGTTCTGGGAGGGCCGGGACTCGGAGAGCACAGTCAGGGCTAGCAGCTTCTCTGGGAGGCAGGTGGGACCATACCCTTTTATATTTTAAAGGTTTTCAGACAGCTGGCAACTCCAAAAGAACACCGACGTTTGCCTTCTGGGCCCAAATTCCTCCTGGTTTCCTTGTGGGATCTGTTACTTAAGACCCAGTGACTTATTATTAACCAGCCACATGTTTGTGAAGCTCAGTGACACTGATTTCTCCATTCGGGTTGGTCTACGGGCCCTTCGGGCGGGGGAAGCCACGCTGGCCTCTGGAACGGCCAGCTCGTAGGCACTGCCCCATCAGGAGTGCAGAGAGCACCTGCCCCGCACCTGCCCGCCCTGCCCTGCCCTGCAGGCGGCCGCTTCCTCCCTGAGGACACTTACCCAGCAGCCGGGAAGTGAAGGAAACAAACTTGGTTCTCCGGTTGGGGGCCAGTGAGGTCATCCAACGCTTCATCTCACTCCTGGGACATGGAGGAGGACACTGCCGAAACCGCAGAGCAACCCCCCTTCCCTCCGGGCATGGTGTCAGGCATCCCACAAGGCCACAGCAGGACAGCTGCGGGGGGTGCGGTGGGCAGAATCCAGGGGCGAGGCACGGGGAGCCCTACGGAATCTCCCTGACACGCGTGAAAGTCAGCTGGTGAGGGAGAGCCGCCCGAGACACCCCGAACACCCCTGAAGCCTCAGGCTCTCAGACATGGAGCCGGGGAGGTTGTCGTTGTCCCGGTCGGGGTGGTGGAAACTGGACCAAGATGGGGGTGTGACCTGTGAGCTCTGTCCAGTGGGGACAAGTGCTGGGCACCACACGGGGCTCACAGAACCTCTCTCCACACTGACCGTGGCTGTCCCTCCCAGAGCCCGGGGGCTGCAGGGCGGGGGGCCTGGCCGCTCAGAGGGGTGATACGATGGCCCTGGGACCACCCTGTGGTGTGGCACACTGGTCAGCGTGGCCCCAAGTGTTCCATATCTCATGAGGAAAGAGAGGCCCCTTCCCCGAGGGGACACACACACACACAAAGCCCCCGACTGATGGCAGCCCCCGGCGGCCGGTGGACCACAGGCATGTGCCGAGCCCGAGCCTTGCTCCACCTGGGAAGGGGACTCGGAGGCGCTTTGGACATCAGGGGCAGGGCTGGCGGCCCGGGGCACTCACTGAGAGGACGCTTTCAGCATGTAGGTGGCCTCCCGGTCGTCCGCGTTCTCCAGCAGCCGCAGGATGAACACGTTGGCCAGTGACTGGCCCTGGTCCTCCAGCTCCTCCACGCGGAGGAGGCCCCGTGGGGCCGAGTCAAACACTTGGTACTTGTCTCTGGGGACCCAGGGTGGCAGGGAGGGTGTGTTGGTCCCAAGGAGGCCCCCGAGTCCCAGGGAACCCCCCACCCCCAGTCCTGCTGGCCCTACTGTTCTGGTCACTCCTCACCCCCAGACTGCCACCTCCCACGGTGACCGAGGGGGCAGCGCTGCTGCTGCTGCTGTCGAGGCCCAGCCCGAGCTCCACCTGCCCTGCCCACGGCCCCCCCGGGGCTGGCCAAGGCCCCTCCTCCAGGGCGGGGCCAGCTGCTCACCCGGGGATCTGGCGGCAGATCACCAGCAGGTCGTTGAAGAGGAAGAGGTAAATTTCCCGGAAGAGTTTCTTGGTCCGCAGGGTTCGGGATGTCTTGGGGCCCGACATCTGCTGGAGCTCACCCTGCTTCAGCAGCCAGCGGGAGTGGGAGATGATGGGCACCGACTGGGCGGGCGGGGGGATGCCGTCAGAAAGGCCGTGCCCCTCCAGGCCTCCCCCCACGACTCCCCCCACCCCACCTGCGTCACTGGAGTGCTAGCCTGAGGAACAGCAGGGGGTGCGGCCCTGGGGGTGCAGTGGAAGGACGGAGCAGTCCTGGGCAAACGCAGGAAAGGCGGTGTGTGTGTGCGCACGCGCACACTCCCAGGTACACATGCCTGTGCATATTTGTGCCTGGGTGCAGCTGTGCATTTGTCTGTTGTGTATGTGTTTGTGTCTGAGTGTGTCTATGTGGACCCGAGTCTCTACACGGGGGGGTGTGTGTGTATGTGTGGGCACCTGCAGAATCAGAGGAGGAGCCAAGTTCACAGTGGAGAGGAGAGAACTGGGTGCCGTGGGACAAGCCGGCCAGGTCTGCAGGCACCCGCTGTGTGGCTCAGGGGGAGGCTCCTGGCACCCAGTGGTCGAGCCAGCAGGGGGAGACATGAGGGGAGCCCAGAAGGCCATGTCTGCATCCTCAGCTGGGGCTCAGTTCCTAAACAGAGCAGGACCTCAGGGACCCTCAGTGGGCATGGTGTCCTCATGTGCCCACATCACCAGAAACCAGGCCCCAGGGACCCTTCGGGCTCACAGATGCCTGAAGCTTAACATAACGTCAGGGGAGGTCGGTAACTGCTGTCAGATTTTCAGTCCCCCCTCACGACCCCCATGTAAGAATCCCTGGAATGGTCCCCGTCACATGCTTTATGTCAACGAACTGCTCAAGGTCACACAGCCAAGAAATGAGAGCAGGCAGCTCCAGGGTCTTGCACCCCATAAGCACAGGCCAATGTGATAGCATGGTCAGGGGGGCAGGCAGGGGCAGCTAGGGGTGTCAAGAGAGACGTTAATGAAGGTGCCACTGCACTAGGACGCGAGGTTGACCAATCACTGAACTTGACCAGGGACAGATGCCCCCGGCCCGCCCAGCTGGGCTGGGGACACACGGACGGGCACTGGCTCACCTTGATCTTAAACTCCATCTTCTTCTGAATGCTGATCATCTGCTCCGTGCGGCTCATTTTCCTGACACCCTCGTTGCACGCTTTTACCACCTGGCATAAGAAGGGGGACACGTGAGGCCAGGGGCAGCCAGCTGTTCCTGGCCACTTCCTCTGTCCACGCAGGCCCCAGAGCGTGGCAGACAGCGCCTGCAGCTGAGACCAGCTGGCCCGCTCCTCATTACGGCTCTCTGCTCCGGCCAAACTCATTAAAAACTACAATAATTTTACATGCACTAAAATGCAGAGCAGAGCCAGCTTGGAAACCACAGTCCCTTTTTGTGAAGGTTATAGTTGTATGTGCAGGTGTGCAAGGGCGGGCACCCGCATGCCAGCAGCGAGGTGTGGGGTAACGGGCCATTTTTACCCTCTTCCTTTTACTTACGGGCACTTGTTCAATTTTTTTTTTTTGTATTGAACATCAATTACGTTTATAAATTAAAAAGACCCACCATTATTTTAGTTTTTTATGGGTTTTATTTTTTAAGTAATCTCTACACACAAGGGGCTCGAACCCACAGCCCCGAGATCAAGAATCGCATGCTCTACTGACCGTGCCAGCCGGGCGCCCCTAAAAATCCACCTTTGTTAAGAAAAAGGTGAACTACAAGAAGCACAAGCATAGCTTTCGTTAGACAGGAAGGAAAGAGAGGCGGCAGCAGAGAGGCTGGCCCCCGGCACACAGGCCTCTCGTGGGCAGAGACGGTCACTGGACTCACCCTCTGGGGCCCAGTTGGGGCGGGGATGAACCCTCCGCCTGATCAGGTGCATGGGTCCTAGGGGAGGGCAGAGGGCCCTGAAAGATGTTGCCTGGCTCCCGGGTCACTCACCCTCCCCGACCAGCTGCCAAGTGGCCAACCAGTAAGGGACAGGAGGAGGCGCCGGCCAGGGAGACAACAGTGAGAAGCAGCCTTCGCAGCTCCAATGGCTTAGAACTACCATCAGATGCCCGCCGAGGCCAGTCCTTTTACTGAGCTGCTACCTCTGGTACAAGAAGAGGAAAGGGCCCCCCAACACCAGGCTCTCGCCCATCACAGTCACTGGCACTTTAAGACGGAGGAGAGGATCCACGGTAACCACGCATGCAAGGACAGACACGCGTGCTGACCCCCACCCCGGGCACACCCATAACTCTGCCGGCAACTCCCAAGAGAAACCGCTTCTCCAAGGGTGAGGAATGGACATGGCGTCTTCCCATCTGGGCAGGAAAAGCCCAGGGCTTGGCAGGGCCAGTGAGTCCTCCCGCAGACAGAAGGGGAGCAGCCCGGGGACGGGGAGAGGTGTGGGGAGGAAGGCACAGGGCAGGGCTGTGTCAGCTCACAAGAAGAGCCAGATCCAGCCCCCTGGGCCATGCCAGGAGGGAAGACACTAGAAGCAGGCAAGGACAAGCATGGGGCCTGTGGGAGAGGAGGCCTGTGGGAGAGACGGCCTGTGGGGGGCAGCAGAGGTCACCACGGCTGTGGCCTGGGTCGACCCTGGCACAGCGACAGCAAGGCGCTCTGCTCAGGCCACACCTGATCTGTTTCGGGGACTCAGTGACTTTCCTTTCCTTTTTTTTTTTTTTAAAGTAATCTTTATGCCCAATGTGGGGCTTGAACTCGCGACCCTGAGCTCAAGAGTCACGTGCTCCCCTGACTGAACCAGCCAAGCGCCCCTCAATGACTTTTTTTTATTGTAAAAGCAGGTATTAAAATGAATTTGCAGCTTCCAAAGACGCGGCGACAGAGGAGGAAGCAGGACCAGAAGGCGGGGGTCCGGACAAGGAACACAGTTCACTGGGGACAAGAAAGGAGGAGGAAGCACAGCTCACCATTTCCAGCTCTTTGTGGGCATCCAAGGCCGTGCACTCACGCTCAGACCTTTCTTCCACTCTCTTCAGAATGTTCTGAGCACAGGAAAATCTGCATTAATTGGATCCCGGAAGGCCTTTCCTCCCCGCCCTGCCCCCGTGCAGCGGTGGCACAACGAAGAGCCCGACTGGGGCGCAGAAGGCAGGCCCAGCTCTAAAATGACGACCACGAGTCAGGCTCCCCCAGAGCCTTAACCATGAAGGCCTAGTTGCTGCCTGAGATCCCTCGGGGGGATCAACGAGGACATCAAAGCAACGCTGGCGCCCCGTGCTGGCTGGCGGAGTGGGCTAGGCAGGGAGGGGATGGGCACGCTCAGGCCAGCCCCGGCCCAAGGGGTGTGCAACGGTCAGGGCGGGCACGGGGGGGGGGGGGCTTCCCTGCCCTGCCCCTGGGACTGCCTTTTGTAGCCAAGGCCCAATGACCCTGAGATTTTAACTCTGGTCTTACTGATGAAAATGCCTTTTTTCCAACAGTTCGATTTTCTTGAATTAACAAAATGAGGCTTACGTGACCTTTACCTCAGACACGCTTCCTCGGAAAGCATTCCCCGATGGCTCCACACCGCCACCCGGCCTCCCCTCGCCCCCGTGCTTCCTCAGCACGTTAAGGTAGGTCTTGATCTTACTTTTGTTGGTTTTCATTGTATAAAAATTAAGATTTTTATATATCCATATATGCTCTTTTCCTATGATTTCTTTAATGTTTCCCCGTCTTGTTTCCTTTTTTCCAAGTTAAAAAAAAAAAAAATCACACGTAACCCCTTCGTTGATGGTGTCCTGTGACTTGCGTGCTCCCTGAGTTCTCTGAGTTCTCGCAGAGCGCTCTCTCGGGCTGTCCTGGGGGTGGGGGGTTGCTTCCTCTGACGCCCCTCTCTGTCTCTCTCTTTGGTCTCAGGCCTCTGGGCCCTGTCCCCCCCAATCCCTCCACGCCCCCCTCCCACCCCACTGCGATCTGTCCTTACTACCGCCGCCATGGAGCTAGCTAGCTGGCACAAGGCTTCGGCCTCCCCCCGTCGGACCTCTGAGCTCCCCTAACTGTGGCTCGTAGGTCACCCTCTCAGCTCATTGCCCTCAGAGCCACGGCCAGAGCCACACCTTCCACTCCCGCTGCCACGGGGTCCCCGCCGTATGGGACATGATGCCCTTTCAGGAAATGTCCCCTCTTCAGGCTGCCCTCGCCCCAGCCCTCCTGGGCTTCCTCCTGCCTCGCCTCCTTGGGCACTGTCCCCAGGGCTGGGTCTTGGGACCCCTTCCTCTCCTTCCTTGATGGTCTCACTAAATGCCACCTTGATGCCGAGAGGCCCCGCCCTGACTTCTCCCTTTAGTTCTGATCGTGGTGGAGATTCTCTTGTTCAGTCGTTTGCTCAGCAAGGTCACACTGAACCCCGACCTCTCCCAGCCTGTCTCCCCACCTCGGGAAAGGCTGCTCCATCCCTCACGCCACTCCAGCTCACGCTCTTTCTCCCTCTTCCCCGGAGAAGCAAGGGGGGCTCTCAATTCTGATTTCCCTCCAGGGTCTCCCCTCCTTCTCCCACTCCCACTCCCCGCCTCGCCCCCAGGCCAAGCTGCCTTCTGCCACGGCTCCCTGACCCCTTCTCCCCTTTGCACTCCTGCTCTCCTGCCCATCGCTCTGCAGACAGCGCTGTGTGCTCTCACCGAAAGCAGTTAGATCAGGCGACGCCCCGTCCTGCTGAAGAATGAAGCCAGCATCTTGCCTGGTCCCTCAGGGCCCCCACTGGCCTCACCACATCTCTGCACTCACTCCTGTCAAGTGCCCTCAGCTCACCACTGGCCTTCCTGCCTGTGAGCCTCGCTGCCCCAGCGCCTTTGCATAAGCGATTATCTATCACCTGAATGGCTCCTCTCCGTCAGCCAAGTCGCAGCTCAGATGTCACTTGTCTAAGAGTCTTTCTTGACCCCCACCCAGTGGTGGCCAGGCAGTGACCTCCCAATCATGTGCCCCCACCCCCGTTTCACTGTCCTCACAGCCATGACCACTTCCTCCTTGTGTGTGCTCGTCGATCCCTCTCCCAGACTGTGGCTCGCTGGAAACACCAGCTGAGTCTCCCACTGCTTGGCACACAGTAGGAGCTTCATTAGGATTTGTGGAACAAACGGACTGCCTAGAAAGCTAGCAGAAGCCTGGAATGACCAAGGGAAATGGTCTGCAGCGGGAGAGGCATACGCAAGCCCGGCCTGCACGTCGGGTGGGAGAGGCTGGTACCTGCACCAACAGCTTGAGGCGTGTGATCCTCTGGAAAGGCAGGATGAGGAAGGAGGACAGGGGCAGCCCCCGGCACTTGGGGTCCAGCTCCAGCTGCGCAATCAGCTCCCGAAAGGCGGCCTTCTCCTGGCTGGGGGACACAGACGTGAGAGTCGGGCTCTGGCTCGCAGGAGGCGTGAATCAGAAGTACGTCCACAGCCTCGGAGGAACCGGACAGCCCACGGGCACGGAACACACGTTGATTTCTTCTCTTTTACTGGAAAATCAACTGTTGTTCATGCACAAGTCAAGTAACAATAGTGGCTTCACATACCTGGCCCACGAAAACTTAGCAAAATATGTTACATGTGGGAAGGTAAGAATTCCTCGTGTGGCCAAGTCTATGACTCAGACACAGGATCTGGTGATTTACCCAGCAGGGAACGGCGGCAAGGTGAACCCACGGAGAGACAGGAACAGCAGCAGGCTGGGGACAAGGGCTGGAGGGATGTCCTGTCTGCAGGTGGCTCGGCAGTGGGAAGAGGGGGCCGCCCTGACACGGGCTCCAAGGACCTGCTGGGCGGCACGTCAGCAGGGACGCCGGCTCGCCGCCTTGCCCTTGGGCCCACCTGCGCTCAAGGGGCACACCCTTGTCCCCTCGGCCCTGCAACACCAGGATCCTGTTCTCTGTTTGTCGCCTCCATGTTTGTCCTCAGAACTGGTGTCCTGATTCCCTCAAATCCTAGTTTTCAACCCCCAAGCGTAAAACACCAAACCCTGAATGCTCAAGTTTTCCAACGTCCACAGTGAGTGACATGGCTTGCCGGCAAGGCCCAGGGGAGTGTAACATTCAGATGTGACTTCTCAGGGAGCCCCCAGCGCTCCTGAGCGGAGCTAAGCACACGTCACCATTAACTGTCACTGGAGCGCGGCACAGGCGGGCGAGGCAGTCAAAAGAGGCGGATTGACTGGAAAATCACCTCATCAACCGAAACCCCAGGGAAGCTGACAAGTAGGCAGGCGAGTGACAAAGTCAAGGGTGTTGCTGGAACGTCACAAAGACGCCCTCCTGCCCCACCCTTGCCTCCAGCTCTAGTTC
Organism: Ailuropoda melanoleuca; assembly: GCF_002007445.2. Classification (NCBI taxonomy): domain Eukaryota; kingdom Metazoa; phylum Chordata; class Mammalia; order Carnivora; family Ursidae; genus Ailuropoda; species Ailuropoda melanoleuca. Next base: position 192,416,762 of record NC_048219.1, read on the forward strand.
AAACCATCTTCCCGACCTCCTGGGACACGAAAACCCTCTTTATTAAGCGTCACAGAGCTCAGCCCAGCCGTTCTGGACACAGGTCCCGTGGGCACCATGGCTGATGGTCGTGGGGTTAACATTTCTCTAGTGACCCCGCAGCCCTGGAACATGCCAGGCTTGGAGACTACGCTGGGAAAGCAGAGCCCCGAGGACCGTGGCTCGGTGTCCCGGTGGGAAAGCGAGAGCCCGCAGCCGGGGACGGGGGGCACTCACAGCAGCTGCTTGTAGGTCCTCTCCTGGTACGTCTGGTTGCTGACGTAGGTGATGTACACGGAGAAGTGGTTGGCCGCGTAATGGTACACGATGTCACACACGTCCGAGATGACGATGTTCTCCTCCATCCGGCGCTCCAGCTCCAGCAGGAACCTGCCGGGGGGGGGGGGGGGGGGGGGAGTGGCTCGGGTTAAGGGCACCTGGACAGGGACACTCAGGACACATCGCCGCCCCGGGCCCGGCTCAGGCAAAGCCACAGACGAGGCAGGACGTGATCCCCACACTGAGGGCACATTTGGTCACAGCAGGGAATTATTTGTCCGGTGTTTTCAGGTGCATAAGAGCATTAGGGCGTTTTTAAAAGAGAGAGAAAGGGGCCTTATGTTTGACACACATGCTGACATGTTCACAGATGAGGCGACAACGGACATTTGCTTCAGAGAGATCCTGTGGGTGGCGGGGAGGGCTGGGGACGTGGCAAACCCAGATGCCGGGCTGGGCGTGGGCTCGTCACATGGGCGTCTCTACTCCTGCTTGTTTGGAAGTCTCCACGATAAAGTGTAAGTAAATACATAAATAAAAAGACTCCCTTTCCCCAATGGGGTGAAGCGGCCGAGGCCAAGGGGTCTCTCAGCAACCGTGCGCCCGAGCCCACTGGGCGGGGCTGCCCTGAGGAGGTGGGTGTCCGTGCGGAGGACGAGGGACCCATGGGGGCCCACAGAGTGCCCGGGGTGCCCCAGGGGTGGAGCGGCCCCTCCCGCCACATCACGGCTTCACATCTGAATGTGCGCAGTTGGACCAGCTCATCCAAAAGCTGAGTTTTGCACTTGGAGCCTCAGACTCCACAACCCAGCGGGAAATGGTCGGCGAATGTTCTATCTTCACAGTACAGCTGGCGTCCTTTTCTTCTTTGCGAGAATCAGTTAATGGTGGCTTATTCCGCCTCCAGTTAAGGCCCTCCCATCCTTCGTACAGGCAAAAGACGGAGGCACAGTCCCCAAGCCGCTTCCACAAACGATTGCAAACACCATCCAGTTGGAGAGAGAAGGCACACGTCCGGGACGGGGCTCTGCACCGGCCCCCCGAGAGTCTTGGGGCCGTGCATGCACCCAGCCAGGGTTTTAGGACACCAGGATAAAGTGCAGCTCGCACGGACCCCCTGGACCTGGTCAGGACACCCACCATACACCTGCCTGACGGTGGGGGACGCGTGCAGCCCTGTGCTGATGGGAAGGAACCCGCAGGTAGCAGGCCTGCTCAGGGGACGCGATCTGCCGCCCTGCCGGGAGGAGTGGCAGACGGCTGGGTTTACACATTTATTTATATCTTACTACAGATAATTCCAAACACACAAGCAGAGAAGCCAGTGTAACGAGCACTCGCCACCAGCTTCAGCCGTGCCCCAGGTGAGAAGCTTCTGGAAGCCAGGCCTCACAAGGCCCAGGGCAGGTGGCTCACCGCTCACTGACGGCCATGACGTCCAGCACGTTGGAGAAGAGGATGTGCGCCTCGGACGGGTGCAGGATCTTCTTCAGGCGCTCATTCTCCATGAAGTGAGACACAAGCAGGTTCAGGCTTTTGTAGTAGGAGGCCTCGGAAGTGACCAGCTCGAACATGGCCTGTGTCGGGACAAACAGGCAAGAGGAGGGCCAGGGGTCACCTCCCAGGCCTCACCTTGCGGGGGACGTCTGCTGCGCCCCCAGTTAGAGACGCAGAGAGAGGCTGGCCTGTGTGTGCGAGGGCACTTCCACACACCGGCAGCGAGCCCCCCTGTGCACAACAGGTAGAGAGAACGTGCTCGTGGCTTCCTGTGTTGAACACCGGAGACCACCTAACCTCCGAAACACAGAGCGGCTGAAAACCCAAGAGCTCAGTCATCTACCAGAGCCCCAGCAACCGCTAAGGGTGACGCAGAGGGTCTCCTGGTGCAGAATGGACGTGAACGTCGGTGCAGAGGGACTCCCACCCTTACACCCCCAAGGACGGCTGGAAGGACACAGGCCACAGTGTCAACCACAGATATCAGCAGGGGGTGCACCTTATACCTTTTTACCCTTTAACATGTCTGAAAATTGAAAAATGAGCATCTTCTCTCTTTCACAGTCTAATTTTATAATGTAATTGATAAATCAATTCTCATTTTGAGAAAGAAAAAGAAATCTGGAATCCAATAAGCTTTTTGGAGGCCCCCTTATTCTGATCATCAAGCCTTTGCACACAACGAAACGAGGCTCTGTTCTCTCCAGCAAGGAGCTTCTCTGGAGTGAGGGTGCTAGCTTCTGGCTCACCTTCCTCCCTTGCACCCAAGCGAACCAACGATGCTTCCTGAGGGCGGGCTCAGGTCCCACAGTGGCTGCCCAGAAGGGACCGTGTAGTGGGGCGAACTGCGGACTCACCCCCCAAAAGCTGTGTCCATGTCTGAAGCTCTGGCACCTACGTATGTGAACTTATTTGGGAACAAGTTCTTTACAGAAGGATGTCAAGGACATCACTCTGGACTGAGAGTCTGAATCCAATGACAGGTATTTGACACAGGAGGGATGCCTGACGCGGAGGCATGGGGAAGAGGCTGTGTGGAGACAAGGCGGAGCACGGTATGCTGCCCCACGCCGAGAGCCGCCTGCAGCTGCCACTAGAAAGGGCGAAGGGCTCCCCGGAGCCCCGGGGACGCTGAGGCCCCCGCCGGCTGCTAATTTGTTACAGAGGCCCCCGAGGGGGGATGGAAGGAGAGGGAGGAGCACAAGGACTCCGGTCCTCCCCATGCCCCGACCACCCCACATCGCACTGCAACCCCCACCCCTACTGGCCAGAGCCCTGATGCAGGGCTCGAGGCTCTGGTGATGAAAGCTGGAGCTCCAGGGCTCTGCGAGGACGGGTGGAAGGAGACAGGGAGGGACTAGCATTTGTTCCAACCGCACTAGGAATCCTCCCTGGTCCCCCATGAAGAGCTTATAGGAGCTCCCGTTTCACCAAAAGGAACCAGATGCAGAAGCGATGTAATGCTCCCCAAGTCACCGCTGGGTGGTGGACGAGCAGAGATGCAACGCGAGGATTTCCGGAGCACGGGCCCCGCCACCATGCTGCCCGGTGAGACCGCAGGCAGAGCAGGGGTTAAAAGAAGGGACACGTGTGTAAGTTGGGGACACGCGGTAGCATAAACCTGCCCAGCGACAGCAACAAAGTTCACACGGAAGTCACGGCAGGGGTCGCCCGCCCATCACAGAGCCTGGGCCACCGCAGCAGAGCCCACCTGGTGCCCTAGCATCTGCACCTGACCTGGGCTGACAAGGAGACGGGCCCGTGACCTCTCTGGAATCATCCCCAAGTCACAGCAGCCTGGTCCACTTAGCGGACGAAGCCACAGACAGCACATCCTACCTGGCTCGCCGGCGGCCCCGGCGCTGACAACCCAGTGCTCGACCTGCCGACGGCCCCCCAAGCCCGCGGGCAAGAGCTCCACCCGGACGGCAGGGGGCTCCTCCGTCAGCCTCAGCGCGCGGACATCAAACCACGGCCCCGCTGCTAGATTTAAGTTTCCTAAGGAAATGTCAAGCCACTGCACCTTGCAAGTTCTAAGCACATATAACTAAAAAACCCCCCAACACTGACACGGATGAGTCTGCAGGGAGGAAACAACACCGTGCCCAGCCCGCGGCCCCACAGATGACGGCGTTTCTCCCCAAGGGGCGTGTCAGGCCGCCAGGGTTGCACCCACATCCCCGGGCCCATGGCATTTGTCTGCGGGGGTTCAGGGGCCGAGGCAGGAGGGCCCTTGAGTGGACCCCGCAGCGGGCTGGGCCTGCCTCGCTGCTCACTGACTCCTCCCCACCCCCGACAGGCCGTTAGTGGCCCGTGAACTTTGCTGTTTGTCTTCATTTTATGTCACGTTATTTGCCACATCGATAGGGTCGCCTTTTCCTTATCGATATTCTTTCTACTCTCGTTCAATCAAGCCTCGTGGTGGCAGCGCAGGGCTGACGGGGATCTGGGCTCTGTCTGCTCTCCAGACTCACTCACTCATTCATTCACTCACTCATTCATTCATTCACTCACTCACTCTCTCAACTGCTCCCATGTTTGCTGAGCGCCTGTCTAGGCCCCGGGCATTCAGTGGCGAGCACGGCCAACTCCCCGCCACCATGGAGCCTGCGTCCTGGGGGTGGGGACAGAGCAGACAGGGGCACAACACTCCCGATCACGCGGTGAGAAAGGCCACGGAGCAGATGGGGAGAGGTGTGTGTGAGTGCGTGTGTGAATGTGTATGTGAGCGTGTGAGAGACTGTGTATATGTGAATGAGTGTGAGAACGCCTACATGTGTGAGCGTATGCATATGAACGTGCACACGCACGTGTGTATGAATGAGCATAAGAACGTGTGTGTGAACGTGTGTAAGAATGTGCATGTGTGTGAACGTGTGTAAGGATGGGCGTCAGTGTGTGAACGTGTGTAAGAATGTGTGTGAACATGTGTAAGAATGTGTGTGTGTGAACGTGTAAGAACGTGTGTAAGAATGTGCGTGTGTGAGAATGTAAGAATGTGAACGTGTAAGAATGTGTGAGTGTGAACGCGTGTGAGAACGTGCGTGTGTGTGAACGTAAGAATGCGTGTATGTGAATGTGTGTGAGAATGTGCATGTGTGAACGTGTGTAAGAATGTGTGTGACTTGCTTACTGCAGGCACTTGAGAAACCACTGCTCTGGGCCAGGCTGGCTGCCCACCACCCGGCCGCTGTGTGACCCCCTTGGCCAGCTCGCACGGGACCTTGGCCTCAGGGAACACTCAGCTAGACTGACCTGGGATTTTACGAATCACGGCTGGTCTCTCAATGGTGCTCTCAGTGCTCGGTTTGATTAGAGCTCTGTTTGATTCCTGCCAATATTCCTGCTCTGCTTCCAGGGCTTTTGCAGCCCTGCCACTACCAAACCAGTTCCCGCCTGGGTTCTTTTCAAGGGGTAATAGCCGCTCAGCTCTGGATGCTGCGCGGGAGGTGCCAGGCCGGGTGGTTCTGCGGTTGGCGGGGACGGTGGCGGGCCTGGTGTCCGCCACGGGCAGCTGAGCAGCAGAACGGTCAAGGCTTCTGCCCTGGAGTTAGGCAGACGTCGGCCAGGAATGCGAACTGCTTTACCCAGCTAAGCCTGTTTCCATGCGCACAAAATGGGAACAACAGTGTCCAGTGGACAGTCCTCAGCCTGGAGCCCGCCCATCTCAGAGCACCTGCTGGGCACCCAGGGTCATGACCGAGCTGGCATCAGGGCGCTGCCCTCACAGGACTGAGCTTCACAGATGGCGCTCTGGCCAGAGGGGTCAAGGGGGGGGCTTGTACTAGGAGGTGACACTGGATGTGACAGCAAGCCCATTCCCAGGGGCGCAAATGCTCACTCAGAGAAGGGATGTGGGTGCCTGGTGGGACAGTGGGGGCTGGTGGCTAGGCCACGAGAGGGGACCACAGAGGGAACAACAGACTCCTGTTCGCATTTTTGAGTCTGTCCCCGTGCCCGCTCTGTGGCCCAGAACCACACAGCCCTGTTTTCTGGGAGGGTTGCTCCTGAGCTCTGGGTGTGTTCACACCGCTTCCAAGCTGGCCTGTGGACGCGAAGCCACGTCCAGCTCCCTGCAGGCCTCCCCAGAGTGCGTGGAAGGCACAGGATCCCATCTTCCCAGTAAATGTAGATTGTTCTCCAAAGAGAGGAGACGACAGAGAGAAATCATTGGTGTCCCGCCTGGGACCATCACCGCTCTGTCTCACACGAGCCGGCCAGGCTTAGTCCAGCTGGCAGCAACTACCCCTCCCTGGGGCCATCCAGAGACGTGTGAGACTGCGGATCCCAGACCAGCACTGCACCCCTCAAAGATAAGACACTCCAGGGATGCACAAAGCTGGGACCCCTTGCTAATGCAGTGTGGGCCACGGGGGCTGCCTGGGGTTTGCTGGGGGGCTGCAGGCCATCTCACCATGGGGGGGAGGGAGCCCACAGTTAGGACCACCTGGGCCACACTGTTAGAGCAATACATTTGAAGAGACACATGAGACCCCAGCCCACCAGCAAGGGGGATCAAACAGGAGCAGGGACACCTGGAAGCAAACACAACCTGCTTCTGATTGAGGGAGGTGTGAAAACACAGAGGGCTGCTTGTTGAAAACCCAGTCTCCTGACCCCCAGTCGCTGTGATCTCAGATAGTTCAGCTGGTGCTGTCCTCCACCGTCCGCCCAGGTCCTCAGGGTCCAGCCAGGAGAGCCCACCTCCTCCATGCCCCACTCCTACGTGGCCACTGGCATCAGTCCTCATTCTTCCGCTAGCAGAGCGAGCACCGACCGAGCGGTCCCCCACCCTGCTCTTCACCTGCACCATTTCCTTGTAACTCAGAATGCTCTGGAACCCCCCACGTGGTGCGTTCTGTCCAGCTCTGGATTCTTTCCGGCTTCCCCTGACCTCAGTGTTTGTGAATCACAGCCATCTGACACCCTCACCTTCCCTTTATCACGATGTGCTCGTGGGACCTGAGTCACCAGGGTGACCTCTGTGGCAGTTGGAGACAAAGGCCACCTGCGTCCACGGCCATAGTTGTCCAGTGTGGCGTCAGCACAGCCAAGCAGCAGAGGCACCCCCTCCCCCACAGTTCCGGGTTGGGGGCGGCCCCCCTTGCCTCTTCTCAAGTCCCAGGCTCTTCCCAGGACAGACTGTCCATGGTGGCCGGGTCTGAGCTCCCATCTGAGCGGGTGAAGGGAACAAAATGGATCTTTTAAGGTCGTGTGCGTCCTCCCACCTGGTATGGACTACCCAGTCTGGGGCAGGCACTTAGGGCAGCCCAAGCTGGCCAAGGCACCACCTGATCTCCCACCCAGCTCCAGGAACTCTGGCGCTCTCCATTCTCCGGGCCGCCCTGGCTCGTCGTCTGACCCGACCTGGCCAGGAGGCCCATCCTGACACAGGACGCATACCTCTCATGGAACAAGGAAAAGTTGGGCATTATTCTAAGTCACCAGAGTGAGGCCTGGACCAGAGTCAAGAGAAAGGAGATGACCTCCGCTGAAGGCCCTGCGTCACCAGGGCCACTCAGACCTGACAGACGACTCCTCACCAATATTCCATAATGCAGCACGTGCTGCTTCCCAAAAATCACCCCAGAGAGAAGGTTCATTTTCCAAGAACTCAGGACTGTTCCTGTTGCCCCTGTCTCCAGAATGAAGCATCTTTCTCTCCCTAAATCCAGGAAACGCTCGGCTACGTTTCTCTCTTAGGACGCTCCTGCTCACACAGGTGGGTGCAGCCCTCACCCGGTGACCGGACGTCACGAATGTCCTTGTTCTCTCCACCTTGTCTGTGCAGGGTCAGCAGAGACAAATGGCCCCAGGGTCGTCCAACACCCGACAGGCACCCGTCACCTCACTCGGTCCTCATGACAGCCCTGAAGGTATCCCAGACTGTCCCCACCGGGCAGAGGCGGGTGCTGAGGTCACATGGCCTGTGAGTGGTGAAACACGGAGTTTTGTCCTTTTGACTCCAGGGCCCCGTGCGTCCAGTGCTCTGCTATGGAACGAGGAGGCCTTCCACACAGACACCGAGGTTGCCCCACGAGCCCAGAGCCCCGCGGTGCCTGGCCAGCGCCCTGTCTCCTAGGAGGTGGGCATGCTGTGATTTATACAGAAGCTACCCCCCTCCTACACTGGGCTGCAGACTGTCCAGGTCCTTAATCATCTGCTTACTATGTGCTGCTTCCAAGGAGGTGCTTCCTAAGTTTGTTCAAGGAAAAATCTCCAAATTACCATCAAACGTGAGCGTGGGGAGCGGGGGGTCTAGGGAGCAGAACCTTTGGGGGGGGATGTTATACGAGTGGGTGGGCATTACTGACCCACCCGTATCACCCATAAACCAGGACCGGCTCACGTTTGACGGTAATGGCATGAGGCTTTGTTCCCTTCTGTAGCTGGCACAATACCTGTCACAGGCATTACGGTGGCTGGAAGTGACTCCAAAAAGGCTCTCACTAAACAAAAGTCCCTAAGAGCGTCTGTTTCTTCCATGAACAATGATGAAGTCAGATTCCAGAGCCCACGCCTTGACCCACTGCAGTGAGGTCCAGTCCACGTGGGAAATGCAAGGAGGGACAAGACTGAGGGAGGTCGCAAGGCTTCCGCTGTCACAGGGCATGGCGACAACGACCCCACCGTGTTGCTGTGGGCCTAGGGCTCACGTGGGAAATTTGAGCTTGCCTGCAGCCTCTGGGGGCCCAGAGTGCCTCCCACGCCACCAGCAGTCCAAACCCAAGCCTCGGGAAGCTCACACACAAGCGCCAATGGCTACGTTTTCTCCAGACCACCAGGTAAGGTGATTTATGAAAAAATGTACACAAAAGTAGGTAAAAAGTTAAAAAGACACATTGTTGAAACGATGTGCAGCCTCACTCACAGTCAGAGATGCAGATTAAAACCACCGTGAATTACCACTTAGGATCTGGCACCTCAGTCAAGACAAAATGATCGACTCACGTACAGCGGTGATGTCGAGCCAGACCCTCGCACCAGAGCATGAAGACGGTCTCTTCCCCAGATTTAAACAGCAGGTAACTTTAAAGTCCGCAGTTCCACTTAGCCATTCCCATGGTTCTCCACCGTGTGGACTTCATTCTTAAACAATGCTGCACTGACTGTCCTTGATCCATGTTTCTTTTTTTGTTTGTTTAAAGATTTTATTTATTTGAGAGACAGTGAGTGAGAGAGAGAGCATAAGCCAGGGTAGGAAAAAAAAGAACGGGGAGCTCCATTTGGGCTGATGCAGAAAAAGTTTTTAAACGTTTTACCAAGTTAAAAAAGAAAGCAGGACACGGAACAATCCACTAGCAGGCTCACCGTTTGTGCGACACACGGACACTGGCCCCGGGGGACAGGTGTGGAGGAGACGTTTTTCACTGTAAATCCGTTCACTCTTTTTGCACTTTATATTAGGTACATAAATTACTTATCTAAAAGATTCCTTTTAAAAATGACAAATGCAAAGGTCTCTTTGTTAGAAGAGTTAGGGTGTTTGTCATAAGACAGGAGCTATCTGACGGTCTGGGTGACGGCTACCGTCCGTCTCAAACCACAGGGCAAACGCCCTGCCCCTCCTGACTGGAGACGCATTTGCTGAATGGTTAAGGTTTATCCTAAAGGTTTATCCTAAGTAACAATCACGATTTAATTTCTTGTTAGAAGTACCTCATACAAAAAATCCATTAATTTTCTTCTAAAATGGATAGTTTTCTTAAAAAAAAATAAAGTACATTAAAATTCAAAGTTGTGAAAACAGGTTGAAAAACAAACTAAAAAACCCATCCCATTCCGGAGGCCAAGCAGACTCAGATTGTGGTAGGTCCTGACAGATCCCCTAGACAGCTGCACTGGGGAAGCCACTGCGTCCCCTCCCTCCTGGTCCCCGGCAGAACGAAGCCGGGGCTGTCCTGCTGCTGGAAAGGACCAGCCCGCGCAGGCCACACCGAGGGAGTGTCTGTGCGACCCTGTCTCCATGGAGACACTCAAGTACCCTTCCCTGCTCATTTTTCAAGCACACCCAGCTCACCAGGATCAGGGACCAGAGCAAGTCTGTCTTTTCTATCCCCTTTGCCTCCACGGGTTCCTGGCACTCACCGGGGACGCAAGTCCTGCTAGCCGCAGGAGTGACCACTCCAGGTCATGCTGGGGACGGCCCCTGCAGCTGCTCCATTACTTCTCAGGACCCCTGCGTCAGCCTGCTGAGACTCAAGTACTGTGCGATGCTTCAGCAGGGAGGTGCCCGCCCCCACCCCTCCCCAGTCCTGGTCCCTCCTCTTTGCTTTTGAGTGTCTTTTCAGGATCAGTCCTCAGTCCACAGCGTTCCGGGGAAGGCCCTGCCCTCCCCCAGCTGAACACCCTACCCCCTCGACAGCCGCCTCCCGCCCAACCTTGTAATTTCAAAGTATGTCTGGTTATTTTCTCAAACTGCTGTGTTTTCAGACAGTAACTCCAACACCGTTCCAAATAGGAGGGTAGGAACCAAGAGTTTCAGAATAAGTTTAAAAAACAAAAACAGAACCAAGAAAATCCTACCCGATGTCTAAGACAACGTGTTCCAATTTCAGCTACCTAATTTTTACTTAGAAAAGGAGGGAAACATACCATTTTATTCTTAAACTGTGATTCTTCAATGACTAAGACTGAGGCCTCCCAAAAGGCCATCATTTTGGGGTATTTTCCTTGTGTGAACAGTAGTTCATTGCAACCTGCTGCTTTTGTAGCTGAGGAGAAAAAGATGTTCCAACGACAGATTGAGCTGGTGGCACAAGTTGCCTGACTTGCTTTGATAAATGAGATCTAATGCAGAAGTCACTGATTTGGAACAAAAATATCTGAGGATCTCACTGTTGCGTCCCTTGCCAAATATTAACAAAATAGACACTCATATTAGGCTTTTAAAAATAAATAGGAAAAGTCAGATCAGGGGCGCCTGGGTGGCTCAGTTGGTTAAACGTCTGACTCTTGGTTTCAGCTCAGGTCATGGTCTCAGGGTTGTGGGATTGAGCCCCGTGACCGGCTCCACGCTCAGCAGGGAGTCAGAGATTCTCTCCCTCTCCCTCCCCTCTGCTCCTCCCACCGCCCCCCACCCCCAAGAGCTCTGTGTGCATGGGGCGTGGCATGGGTGTGCACGGTCTCTCTTTCCCAAATAAATAAATAGACCGGAAAGACTCAGCAAGACACGTGGAAGCCTGTGTGTCCATGTGATTTGCTACCACATGTGACTATAGTATTTATTAGGTCACCCTAGTTATTTAAATATCTCTACTGGATCCACCAGAAATGACAAAAGTGTAATTTATCACCTCTCTGTATTTTCCATGCCAATTCTACTATAGGCGGAATGTTCTATCCTGCCTTTAAAAAAAATTTTTTTAATTTGTATTTATTTGTTTTAGAGAGAGAGTAAGCACAAGCAAGGGGAGGGGCAGAGGAGGAGGGAGGGGGACAAGCCGACTGCATAGTGCAGAGCCCGCCACCGTGGAGCTCCAGCCCATGACCCTGAGATCACACCTGAGGGGAAACCAAGAGGCTGACCCACAATCAGCTGAGTGTCCAGGCGCCCCTCTATCCTGCCTTTTAAAAACTCAATGTGTCAACACATTCACCTAGTTCATTCTTTGAAAACATGTTTTTTATGTGTTTTGCCTTTGTACACTGTCTTGCTAAATAATTCCCCTATCACTGGGCATTTCAGTTCTTCTCACCATTCTTCCCCTAATTTTTGCTGGATGAACATCGTAATAAATGACTATTTGTGCACATTTCTGATTTTTCAAGATAAATTTCTAGGAATAGAAACACTAGACAGTGTGCAAACATCCCCTTGCAAGGGTTTGGTACAAATATTGCTATTTTCTTCCTATCAGCTGTGTTTGAGTGTACTCATTGAAAAATCCCCCAACACCACGCTTTAAATATATTTTTTCTTTTTATTTTTTTTAAAGATTTTATTTATTTATTCGACAGAGATAGAGACAGCCAGCAAGAGAGGGAACACAAGCAGGGGGAGTGGGAGAGGAAGAAGCAGGCTCATAGTGGAGGAACCTAATGTGGGGCTCGATCCCATAATGCCGGGATCACGCCCTGAGCCGAAGGCAGACGCTCAACCGCTGTGCCACCCAGGCGCCCCCAGGCTTTAAATATATTTATATTTAAAAGTCTCTGCCATTTGAAATGCTAGTACCTCAATGTTGCTTTAATTTGAACCTCTTCTATTAAACCAGTGACTTTGAGGTTTTCCCCCTTTTTTCATTTAATCACTGGCCACTGGCAGTTTTCCTGAGAATTGTTTTGTCCATTGTTCTTTGGGATTCTCATCTTTTTCTTATTGATAGAGCTCACTAACTGATCAAGAGCTGGGTTTTGCAGACACATACAAAAACAACTAAGTGTTGGGGCGCCTGGGTGGCACAGCGTCTGCCTTCGGCTCAGGGCGTGATCCCAGCGTTATGGGATCGAGCCCCACATCAGGCTCCTCTGCTATGAGCCTGCTTCTTCCTCTCCCACTCCCCCTGCTTGTGTTCCCTCTCTTGCTGGCTGTCTCTATCTCTGCCGAATAAATAAATAAAATCTTTAAAAAAAAAAAAACACAACTAAGTGTTGTTTGTTGATCTTACACTCAGCTGTCTCCCTGAAATGCCCAGTACAGATCCAGTACTTCTGACTCCCTCAAGAGTTTTAAGTCGGCCACCATCATTGGAAGGTAAGCGTGGCTTTGATTGTCCTTCTTTACAGCTTTATCTCTTATTTCTTTCCCTGTTTTGCTAAAACTTCCAGACCAACATCAGCATTTAGCAAGCCTCACCGTCTTGCCTCTACTGCCACCAGTAATTCTGCATGAAATGTGATCTTGAACATAGACCTAAGATATTCCTCACGAATTTCAGAAAGTATCCTGAGTTCTGTTCAGCTGGAAACAAATGTACTGCTTCCCTTTTTGATATCTTTGAAGATCAGGATATTCTCCTCTGGCCTATTGATAGGATAAATTTTGTCCACAAACTTTACACCATCTTTGCAATCATGCAGAGGCGCTCGATGTATTTTTTTTCTTTTTTAAAGATTTTATTTATTCATTTGAGAGAGAGAGCACGAGTGCGGGGCCGGGGGGGGGGTCAGAGGGAGAGAATTCTGTGCTGAGCGAGGAGACCAACACAGGGCTGGAGCCCAGGACCCTGGGATCGTGACCTGAGCTGAAGGCAGACGCTTAACCACTTAACTGACCGAGCCACCCAGGCGCCCCTCAATGTATGTTATTCTTTTAATGTACCTCCAGATTTGATTTTCTTGTGTTTTATGTAAATTTTTGCCTTACGTCATAGTGAGACAGATCTAGGTTTTATTTTTGGGGGTGTGTGGGAAAGAGTGCTTATTTGGGTTGAACAGAATGAGGACATTCAACCTGTTTCTTTTCCTTTTCTCCCCCCTTTTATAATGTTTTAGTTTTCAAATTAAAATGCAGTAAAACTGACTTTTGGATGCACAGTTCTATGAATTTTAACACAGGTATAGATTTTTATAACCAACACTGTCACCAGGACACACAACGGTTCTATCACTCCAAAAAAGTCCCCTGTGCTGTCCTTAGTCACACCTCCCCCCATCCCTGGGGACCACTGATCTGGTCTCCGTCACTGTAACTTTGTCTTGTTCAGAAGGTTCTATAGATGCGCTCACATAGTGTGTAACCTTTCTGATTTCTTTCACTTGGCAACATGCATTTGAAATTGACCTCAGCTGTGTATCAATAAATCTTTCTAGTACTAAGTCGAGCGCCCTTGTACGGACCTTCCAGAGTCTGTTTATCTGTTAAAGAATATTTGGGTTGTTCCCAGTTTTTGGCTATGATGAATAGAGCTCCTCTAAACATTCATGTGCAGGTTTTTTAGTGAACAGTAAGCTTTTATTTCTATAGGACAAGGGTTCTTAACCAGGAACTACTTTTGCTCCCCAGGGGACATTCAGCTAGGTCTAGGGACATTTTTGGTTGTCACAGCTGGGGGTAGGGGTCTGCTGGCATCTATTAGCAGGGATGCTGCTAAACATCTTACAATGCACAGGAGAGCCCCCCCCCGCCCCCCAGCAAAGAATGATCCAGCTCCAGATGTCATAATGTTGCTTTTGAGACACTGCTCTAGGTAAACAGCTATAATTGGAACCGCTGGGCTGCACGGTGTCTGGTCACTCGTGAGAAACTACCAACTCTTCTCCAGAGCGGCCAGACCATTTTGCAAGCCCACCAGCAGTGTACGGGAATTCAAGCTGTCCCACATCCACACCAGCACTTGGTATTGTATTTAAAAATTTTTTTAAGCTAGTGTGTATTATCATTATTAACTGGAAGACGGCTTTTATTTTTTGTAGATTTCTTGAGATTTTCTATATACACCATCATCATATCATCCGTGAATAGGGACAGTTTATATCTAACTTCCCTGCAGACTTTCTCCCCGACTCAGGGATTGTTTAGAAATGTGCCCCTCGATTTCTAAGTGTTTGGAGATTTTCCTGTTATCTTTACACCACTAATTTTTATTTTAATTCCATTATGACCAGAGAGCATACTTTGTATGATCTGAATTCTCTCAAGTTTTTTAAAGTGAGCTATGGTTGACCTTGGTGAATATTCTGTGTGCACCTCAAAAACAAAGTGTATTCTGCTAGGTGTCAAGTGGATTGTCCTAGAAATGTTATGAATTCCAGTTGGTTGATGACACCCAACTCTTTTATATCCTTACTGATTTCATGTCTCCTGGTCCCACAGATTACGAAGAGAGGAGTGAAGTCTTTATGTGGATTTTGTTTTAATGTGTGTGTGTGCTACTGATCAGATTTGGTTACTAATACTTTCAAATGATTTCTGTATTTCCCTCTTTTCCATGCTCTAGACCACAGGTCAGCAAACCAAAGCCTGTGGGCTGGCCAACTGGAAGCATGAAGAAAGTTTAACTGGACCGTCCATCCTTTCACGCGCTATTTGCAGCTATGACATTACAGGCGAGCGGAGTGGTTTTGAAAGAGGCTATACGGCCCACAAAGCCTAAAATACTTACTATTTGGTCCTTTAAGAACAGATGATCCCTTCTATTTCCTGACCAGCATTGTAGCAACCTGTGGCTCTTGAAGCAGAAATTAGTTTAAGTTACACAGAATTAAATGTTCAGCTCCTCAGTTGCACCGGCCATATTTCAAACGCTCAATAATCACATGTGGCTGGTGACTTTGGGGGACGCAAATATAGAACATTTCCAACGTTGCAGAAAGTTCTGCTCAGCAGCAGTGTTCTAGACTATTCCAAGGGACAAGGACTACTCTGTGCTTTGACTGCTGGGCACAACTCAGCCATCTAGGTGCAACATCTCCTTTGTAGATTTTTTTGGTTACCTGGTTTATTTTGGTGTTTAAAAAATTTTTAGTTTTGAGTCAGTTTTTGGTAGCTTCTATTTTCCTAGGAAGGCCAGCATCTTATCACTTTACATCTGCTTTCCTTAGGACTGAGTTTGTGTGTGTATCCGCCCCCCACCCCGAATGTCTTAAACCTGACCTCTTAGTTCAATTTTGTATTTAATCCTTATTTAATAATTAAAGCATGCAGGTTGTGAATTTTTATCCAAATGCAGTTTTGGCAGCATTCCACGTGTTCTTAAAATGTAGAATCCTCCTCATTATCTTTGAAATAATCTGTCAATATAAGATTTACTTTCTTATCTCAAAGCTTAGGAGCATTTAAACATTTCTGATTTGAGGTTTTTACGTTGTTTACATTTATTTTCTTGCTTCACTGCACTATAGTGAGTGATTATAACTGATACAATTTTAATAAATATTGAACTTTTTCTTATGGCTTAATATACGACCACTTTTTGGTGGTATTTATGGACATTGGAAAATAAGATTGCTTCTCTTAAGGGCAGTGCTGTCCAACAGAAATAGAAGTGTCATAGACAATTTTAAATTTCTTAGTAACCATTAAAAAAGGTAAAAAGAACCAGGAAAATTTTAACATATTTTATTTAATCTACTATATCCAGAATATTGTATCAGCATGGAATAGAAAAATTATTAATAAGGTCCTTTGCTTTCTTTTTATTTGTACTAAGTCCCCCAAATTTGATGTGTATGTTATACACACACCACGTTTCCATGAGGATCAGCCATGTTACGTGTCCAGTAGCTACCACTGGCCAGCAGCCGCTGCAGTGCACAGCACACTTTCAGCGACTACAAAGTTCAGTAAAAATATTTAATCCACCTTATCACTTTCTGCAGACTGCTAATACCCGTGGGATGTCCCACTCCTGCAGAAATAGTATAGTGTGGACAGCAACGTCTGCTCACGTATCTGCCAGAGCCCACTCTATCTGGCTGCCAGTTCATAATAGCTTGTAATATTACGTTTTCATTGTAAAGTGTACCTCTTAGGAACAGCCTTCCTAATCATAGACATAACGTCCAGGAGACTAGGTTTCAAAAAAATAAAAAGCCTGGCAGACTTCCTATATAAAAATGTTTTTAATGTGGAAAAAAGATACCACAAAGCAAGAAGCCACTGAAGTGCTCGACTGAGGTCAGTCTGTCCAGCCCTTTATCTTGTAACTCATTTATCTTCACAACCCTGTGCTGCAGGTACTAGGATTAGCCCAGTTTTACGGATAAGGAAACAAAAGCACAGAGAGATTAAGTAACTTGCCCAAGGTCACACAGCTAAGTAGTAGCAGAACTGGGATTCAAACCCATGCTACATCACTTCTCCTATACTATACGATGGAAGAGAACATTTTAAGCCTCTTAAAAAAATGTAAAAGCCAGAATGTATAAAAAGCTGACATCCATCAAGAAGAGAAATTAAACAACCCAACAGAAAAAAGGGCAAAGGATAAGAACAGGCAATTCATAGAAAAAGAAGTGGAAAGAACCAATATATACATGAAAAGATGCTCAATTTACAAGTCAGCAAGGACAGGCAGATTAAAACGAGATAACGATTTTTTCATCCAACAGATGGGCAGATGAGAGCAAAAATCACGAAGTCTGCTAACCCTGGACACGAAGTGTCCACCACCATTTATTTATTAAAGATTTATTTATTTGGGAGAGAGAGCAGATGCACGAGTGGGAGGGGCAGAGGGAGAGAATCTCAAGCCGACTCCACACTGAGCGTGGAGCCCTAAGTGGGGCTCGATCTCACGACCCTGAGATCATGACCTGAGCCAAAACAAAGAGTCGGATGCCCAACCAACTGCACCATCCAGGCACCCCTGCCCACCATTTAAACTGCACTTCCGTCTTGACCAGCCGCGGCCGGGCGCTCAGAAGCTCCCCTAATCAGGCTCCCCACGCGGCCACTTGCTGAGTCAATGGCTTGGTTTCCCTGCAAAAGTTTCCCTGCAAAGCTGTGCAGGATCTGCCAGTGCTCTGGGCAGCAGGCTACTCTCCAGGAGCAACCCCCCCCCTGCCCCCGCCGCACACTTCTCTCCCCACCTGGGAGCCCCTCGTGTTCGTCCTTGTGCTCACTCAAGCCAGCTGCACTCAGGACACAGGGAGTTGTTTCCATGAAAACCAAGTTGAAGGCTCTATGTTGCTAAAAACCCGAATCAAAATCAAACTGCTGTTGAATAGAACAAGTGTAAATACGGGGGGGAGACCTCATAAAGATCCGTGAGGATTTTGCACCTAAGAGTCTTCCTCCCAAATGTCTGACCCCCAAACCAGCTGGTGCATTATGCCTGTCCTTCATTGGGAGAGAGAAGCCGGACACGGCCGGTCCTCTGTTGCGAAGCCAGGAGCCAAGGAAAGGCCAACACATGTTCGCACTCCATTTTTTAAACAATGAAAATCTATTAATGAGTAGCTTATTTAATTTTAAGACATTTAAAGATAAAGCGATACCTTTATCAATGTCAAGGATACCTTTAATAACACAAAATGGCCTGTTCCCTTTGTTAACTTATCCTGGATTCCATCCTGTCTCGCAGTATAATGGGTCTAGATTTCCAATCAGTTGGAGGATTTCTGTCTTTCCATGGAGGATTTAAGCAATTTACACTCATGATAACTAATATGTTTGCTATTGACTCTGCCGCCTTATTTTATGCTATTTTGGGGGGGCTTTTTTACTGTTTGCTTTTATTACAAAGGCCCTGTTCTCTCTGCTTTTAGCCTTGCTGATGTTGTAGAAGGCTTATATCATGTTTTAAGTTCTACTAGGGTTTATCTCTAAGCTTTCCAAAGGACTTGAATCTTTACCTAATAATTATCAAGGTAAAAAAGCAGCATTCCACCAGAAACTGGTCTTTTTTCCTTGTTCTGGGGACGGAAAAAAAAAAAAGTCCCATGGTAGTAATACTGTGTGAAGGGAGCCAAAAACAAAACAGTATTGCATAATTCCTTTTATGTGAAAGTCAAAGTTAGGCACGGTGGCCCTGCCTGTGGCTGGGGGAGCCCCGAGGTAGGAGGGACAGACCACTGCAGGAGAATTTCTCCACGTGTTCTGGCACCTTCCACGGGGTAGCTTTTTTCAGTTCAGCTCCCCCTACCTCAGTGGAGATATCCCCCACATGCTTCATTTCTGGCTGGGGGCGAGTGGCTTCTTTATGTCTCCTCCAGTGTTTTTGTGTAAAATAGGGAGAAGCCACATTGGGAACAGGTGATTTCCCATTATTTACATCAGATGTTTCATTAGAAACTCCTGACGCAGCCATTTACGAATCCCTGCTCACAAGTCCTAAGGGGAGTCAAGTTGCAACGGATCCCTCCTGATCCTTCCAGACTGGGTGTGGGAGGGTCTGCACAAATTCAGCCTCCCAAGCCTTCCCCAGCAGCCAGCGAGCACACCCTGGTCCGCAGTAGTCTCAGTCCTGGTCACCAGCAGTGTGTGCCGGTTACTCTGCCTTGTAAATACACGAGCGCAGCAAATGTGTCTATGGACTCCTGTGCAGGAGGGACGGGAGCTCAAGTCAGGCCGGACATCTGGGGCTAGAACAAGTCCCAGGACAGGTCTGAAGGGGCGTGTGCGTATGGGGGACAGGACACGGCTGATGACATCGCACTGAACCAAATCTCTTCATTTCCCCCTCTATTTCCAGGAATTTCAAAGGTGAACACACAGGTGCACGGTCACCATTCCTCCCCACCATTCTCTTCCCTTGCCCTTGATCGGCCGGGTTCCCGTCTCTCTAGAGACCACGGGCTTTCTCTCTACACCTGGGTAACCTTTGCTCCACTGAAATGCACACACAGATTTCTTAGCACCGCATTTCCGCTCCTGTAACTTTCTCGTGGATCATTTCTCCTGCTAGCAATAAACCGTTAGGCAGCCCCGTGCTCTTGCCTTGGCGTAGCAGACAGGTAAGGTCGGCCTGGGCCGCCAAGTGAAGCAGGGAAGGTTCGGCCCTCCATTTCGGCACCCTTTCAGCAAGGTTCACGGGACTCCGAAATAAAGCAGTGGACGTGAACCACAGGGGGCTGACTTCCTTCACAGACTCAGCGAGCTTGGCGTCACCGAGGGCACCAGCGCTCACGCGTGTCCCCGGGAATACCAGACAGTCCCGGGCGCAGAAAGATCGCCACCTTGCTCTCTACCGACACAGCCACGCGGCAGACACTCCTGACTGGGCTGAGCTCTCCTACAAGGTAACGAGCTATTTTTGTTGCCTGTGAAATAACATGAATTTCCCTGCAAGTCCTGGATGGCTAAACCCTGCCAGGAATTCTGGTGAGCCCGCGGGGGCGCCTCTCCTCACGGAGGAAGCCTCACCCATGTTGGTAAAAACGCCGGCATGTTCTGAACGGAGCTCCCACCCCTGGGCGGCCCTTTACCTCCTGCAGTTTGATCTCCTCGGGCTGGAGGATTTCCAGCACCCCGCTACTCTGGATCTCGGGGAGATCCTGCCAGAGGTTAAATCTTGAGTGCGGGTTACTGAGCAGGCAGATCTGGGGCAGAGCCTTCCTCTCGGGTGGGCTTGCTGGCTCGTCCTCCTCCTCCTCGTCCTCCTCCTCTTCTGGAGCCACCTCGCTGGCCGGGGAACCACGGGCATTGGTGTGTATTTCCGCATCCTGCTGCCTCCTGGTTTCAATCTCTTGGAGTGTTGATTTATCTCGGTATTCCTGATACAGGAGCCCTGGGAGCAAACAGAATTGTAATGAAGAAAAGGGAAAGATTTCAGAGGACGCTCTTTCCCAATCACTAGGTCAAGACTTGGCCCTCTCATCAAGGCAGGTGCTACGCCTATGAGTGGAGACAGACAGCCAGCCCCGCGCCGGCTGCGCAGAGGGCCCCATGAACAGCCCAATGAACGGCCACTGTCTTCATTTCTTGGGAATGATCAGCATATGGAAGTTCTTTTTTTTTTTTTTTTTTTAAGATTTTATTTATTTATGTGACAGAGAGACAGCCAGCGAGAGAGGGAACACAAGCAGGGAGAGTGGGAGAGGAAGAAGCAGGCTCCCAGAGGAGGAGCCCCATGTGGGACTCGATCCCAGAATGCCAGGATCATGCCCTGAGCCAAAGGCAGTCGCCTAACAACTGCGCTACCTAGGCGCCCCAGCATATGGAAGTTCTTTCCAACAAATAAAGAAATCCCTGAGCACAGTCAGAATCCAGTCACACAAATATACGCTTTCCCCACACGTACTTGGCAAACAACAAGAGCCTAGAACTTGATGTGTTAATAACCAGTGTGCACAGTTGATGGAAATGTCCCGATTATGCTTCAATATCCCAACAGGATGCTTTCCCAGGCCTTAAATGCTTCAATATTAAAACTCAAGGATGTTCATTTGTGAAATGGGAGTAGTTGTAAATTCTCGTTTTGAAGGAAAAACCAGTATTTCATCAACCTTATGATTCAAAAGGGAATCCTTTTGCTTTTACAGTTTCAAACTTACTTCCCTGACCAACTGTACTTAAAATAAATGCATTCGAAGTCTCCAAGGAGACTTGGGGTGCATATGAATCAGCACAAATGTAGCATCTCGGAGGGAAAACCCATTTCAGACATCCTGGTTTGGGGTGGAGGGACTGTCTTTTCACAGCACAAAAGCCTCAGGGGAAGGGGGGTGGTCCTGGCAGGGGCGGAGGGAGGGGAAGTGGAGGCTGGGTGGGGAGGGGGTCAGACCCCTAAGGTCTTCTGCCGTGCCATGGAGGTGGCAGTCTATCCCATAGGCAAGAGGGAGGCCCCGAGAGACCTCAAGCAAGCAGCTCTGGTCTCCATCTTTGGATGGGTGGATAGGAAGAGAGATGCTATGTTAAATCCCCAAGGGGGTGATGATGGAGGCTTGAATTACATGTGGGTGGGGGGGATGGAACCACGTGCCTGGTTCAGGGAACAGGGTTAAACAGAAGATGGGTCCTGGGAACTGCCTGGTGCTGGGGAATGGGGGTAGCAGAGAGATCCAGAGGCACCCAAGGGGCACCCCGCTGGTGAGGTCCAGCAGGCAGCTAGCTGAACATACTGGTCTAGACAGCAGCCGGGGCCCCTGGACATGTCTACCTATAAAAGAAAGACAATTTTCCCAGGAAAATTCTAATTGGGATAAATGTACCACTTGTAAAGCACTTTCTCTTACAATGCAGTACAGATGTTAGCGATTGTTCCTTTCTTATCTCACTGTTAAATACACCTAAATGGAGACAAAGGAAGGACAGAAACACAGACTAACTCTGAAGTCCTACATGTGGCCGGATAAATTATATTCACAAACGGGAGCCTCATAAATCCGTCCTGTGGACCTAATTAGCTGGCTTCCTCTGCTCCATGACGCGAGATTATAAAGCCTTTATGGTAAGTACAGCGTTTACTTTAAAAAAATTAAGATCCTGTGATTTTGCCATGTGCCAATCCAGCAGAACAGAACGTGAAGGTCACCTGACAAAGGCATGAGAGAGAAAAGCGAAGTCTCTGTTCCATGCAGTCCGGACTGCAGACCTATAAAGACGGAGGTGTGGTGTCACTACGTCCCCGGGCTGGTCCTGAGCATAAGACATAACGGTGGTGCTGACCTTGAGCCAGCCGTTCTCCCATGATTCCCACGCACCGTGTTCACAGAGGTTTAAAGAAACAGTTTGCACGAGTTGACTTGGATTCATTTTCAATGCGAATGAGCCTCCCACCAAGCAGGCACTCAGATATTTGTGGAATTGAACCGCTTTTAAAGATGCAGCTTTGGGGCGCCTGGGTGTCTCAGTCGGTGGAGCATTCGACTCTTGATCTCAGGGTCATGTGTTCAAGCCCCCCGTGGGGTGTGGAGCCTACTTCAGAAAAAAATGCAGTGTCGAAGCTTCACCAAAGCGTCTAACTAATTTGGCATCTTTTTGACGGTACACATGCTCCGGTGGGCATATCACGGGTAAATTCTACCTCCGGCATCTCAGTGTGATACGTATGGTGAAAAGAGACAAAAGTGTCAGCATTGCGGATAGCCAGACTGAAAACTGTAATTCTGAAATCTCATGGCGGCAGACGCTGTTGGCTGCCTCTCCTTATCCCCTCACACCCCGAGTTCCCAGTTGGTGGCGGAGGGGTTTCGTTTGGGCGCTGACCCATTCGGTGCTCGGAAGTGGGTGAACGTTAACTGATCAAAACCTATTGTGACACTATATTGTATACCTGAAACTAACATTACATTGTATGTTAACTGGAATTAAAAAGTAAAAAAAAAATTAACAAAAACTTTCTCTAAAGGGAAAACAAAAAACAACAGTAAAAAATAAACAAAAAAGAAAACATTCTTTAGAGAGCTCTCAATTGTCTCAGTAGTATAATGGCTAGCCTTAGGGAGTCCCTTGACAAGAGAAAAATCACAGAAATTAGGCTCAAGACGTACAAAATAAATGTCCACATCCAACGTAAATTTCCCTTAAAATATGTCCTCATCTGCCCTGTAAGATTTACAGAGAGCACTCAGCCCTAATCTCTAGGTTCAAAGTGTACCAGTTGCTCATGTATATGTTGAAAGCCAGGAAATAAATTTAAGAAATGCACATAAATTAAAAAAAAAACGTGATACTTCCCTCCCTCTTGCCAGTGGTGGGTTTAGACATGAGCATGACACACCCAGGCCAAGGAGAGTAAGGGCACATTTTACATCTTTGAGAAAGGCTTCCCAGGGCACCTGGGTGGCTCAGTCAATTAAGCGTCTGACTCTTAGTTCAGGTCTTGATCCCAAAGTTGTGAGTTCAAGCTCCACATTGGGCTCCACGCTGGGCGTGGAGCCTACTTAAAAAAAAAGAGAGAGAGAGAAGGACTTCCCAAAAAGATGTCTGTCCTCAGTAGACACTTGAAGAAAAACTTTTCTTTTTTGCATTTACATATGGCTGCTTGAGGATGCCATGCCTGGAGCTGTGGCAGCCATTTTGTGACATGAAGCACAAATGCTGAGAATGGTGGAGGGAAAGGAGCTAGATAATGGCTTGGCTGAATGAACCAATTTCAGAATTTTCTACCTCTAAATGAGAAAAAAATACTGCCATTGTTTACAGTCATTTTTTGTTAGATGTTCTGTTACTTTTAGCAAAAGACTCCCAATACAAGTAATTTCAGAATTTTCTTAAAACTCTATACCTCTTTCTGAAGTATTTAGAATATGAATTTAAATACCAGTTTTCCTGGAATTACTGTGACTACAAAGAGTTATCTGATACACTGTGTAACCATTTTTCATAGCCTGTTTATGTTTATTGGTCTTAAAATTCAGACTAATAGCATAGTTTACCTGAGGAGTTACATGTTAGCTGATTAAATTTCTGTACTCATTGTTCTCTTGTTTTCCTATCTTATATTTTATACATTCAGCAAGCACAACTTCATATGAAAATGAACGTTATCAGTAAAACCTTGCACCTGTATAGTATATTCATGCAGATATACGAGACCCAGTTCCCATCTTTCCTACTTAAAATGTTTTGTACCAGGCTGGCTGGGCTGCTCTGCAAAAGAGGGTAAGTCCCCAGCTCCTCTTGCCAAAGCCCCTGGAGTCATTCAAAATCTCACTTTCTGAGGAGAATCACTTTTTTCTTTGAATCATTCAGACACAAGCTTCTAAAGGGCAGGGGGAGTCATTTATATTTTAGCAAGCACCTTCCATGTGTCAAGCATGTGTCAGGTCAGAGACAACTGTGTGCACATGCACGCGAAACCAACGGCAGGGGCTCAGGGTCTGTGATCTGTAATGACAGTTGTGCACCGGATCATGCACGAGCCAGGGGGAATTCTGTTCCGGCCTCTGTGGGAGACACTGCAGACGGTCTGCAGTATGCCCATACACATTTTCCACTTTCTTCCCTGCTTCATTCTACCGTGGTTATAGGAATTTGTTCCTTCCGGATAACCTGGCGAAGAATTCACTTCCTTCCTAGAGCTAAAAGTAGGGAGGGCTGTTGGAGGACTCTGCTTCTCACAGGCCCCAAGGCCATGATGAGGGAAGTGAGAAGGTGCTGACAGCTCAGTGCTGTCATCCGTCTGTCCGTCACAGCTGGTGAGCAACTACTATGGATCCAGCCCAGGAGCCAGGAAAAGATATTCACCAAGTATCCCAGCAGATGCTGGAAGGGGGCCGTGGGAGAAAAGACTCGGAACGTCAGTCCCTACACTTGGCCACAGGAGGGAACGAGGGCCAGCATGAGTGCATGCCAGAGCCCTGAGTCCCTGAGTCCCAGCTTCAAGCTTGTGCCACCAGCCTAACAGGCCCAGCCGCCTCCAGGAGAGGTGTCTCCACACGCCCCAACGCAGATGAGAGCCTATCTCTCTGTGAAAGGAGGCAAGGAGCTCTCCACCCCCACTCCCTGTCCTTCCCAGTTACGACACTGATGGGAGCCCCAGAAGATCCCTCTCGAGAGGGTGGAAGTCAAGGTTTTCTGGGTCTGCCAAGGCACAGGTGGTTTTCCTCACCTCAAAGGACGGTGTGGCAGAGAGGTGGGAGAAAAAGGTTTTGAGGAGTCTTTGTCTTCAGATCTGCCCCTCTCCGTTACCCCAGCAAATAAAGGGAAAATCCGCCACCATTACCAGCCAGCCTGACGCCAACAAAATTCCTGGAGTCAGCGTGGCTTCGCAGCACCTCGGTGTGTGCTCCCCCCCGCCCCCCAGCTGTGCAGAGGGCTCAGCTCCTCTGGGGATTCAGTTTGGAAAAACCCTTTCAGGGAAGAGTGGGCTGGCCCCAGAAGTCTCCCGAAGGAAGGGTCTCCTGGGGCAACAGAAGCTCCCCCTCCACTCAAGACACTCTGCATCTACCTGAACGTCCGGGATAGACGACGACAGGGATGTATTTAAGGAAGAGGATTTCCGAACCTAGAATTTTAATTTAACGAATAAACAGTCTGCTGCTTTGACAACACTGAAGAACAAAAAGATTTTCTAAGCAGCCGGTACCATTTTCCAAATAATGGAACCCACATTACCCATTCACTGCCACCTCTGGTGACTGTGATAGGATCTAGCTGAATGTCATTAGCAATTTCTGACTTTTAAACCTAAGTGCTCGGGTGCTTGGGACACCCTCTCAGTCTGCTTTCGGCGTTCACACGGTACTTCAGCCACAGCTGTGCAGAAGGCACGCACACAGACTGTGCGCTGCACCTTGGGCCACGTTCCTGGAAAAGCAGGTGAAACCAGGCTTGCCTTCCTAACCCAGCGGCCTCTGGGGTGCCCACTTTCTTTCTACTTTACCCTTCCTTCCCCTGTGCCAAGTCCCCCACGCCTCTTCTTCCTGAGCCTGGGTCCCTGCAGAAGCCAGACTCAGACTTTGCTGTCTCCCCAGGTCCCTCCCAGGCGGGGCTCAGGCAGCACCCCCTCCTGCAAGGCCCAGGAGATCCTCACCCTGGTCTTTTTGACAAAAATGACAAGGGGACAGAGGGCCCTTCCCCAGGGAAGGGCTGGGCAGGTAGACCTCTTTGGAAAGCAGTATAGAAATCCATTTGCTGAAGCCCAATTATACAGCACTATTGAAACGTGACAGTTTGCCTATGGAGCCATTTAGAGCCAAATATGTCAAAAACGTCCCTTAGCCACATCAGATACCTTTGGTCAGAGAAATGCAACGGCATCTCATGAGCAGCGGGACCCTCAGAGTCCGCCAGGAACCCGCATTTCCCCAACGAAGCCCTGCCACCGCCAGGGACACCCACCTATTTGTTCGATGAGGTTTCTCCAGGAGTCGGCGGGAATGGGGTGGATCATCTGCAGGGCCTCGGTGAGCGTGGTGGGGCTGTCGGCGAGCGCCGGGCACTCCTCGGGTGTGGCCCCATTTCCCGGGGTGGAGGACGACTCGCTGCCAGAGAGAAGGAGGGGCAGGACCGGTTATTTTTAAGCAACGACACACCTTGGCCAGCTCTCGAGTGGCGTCCACACAAGGGGTCCTGGCCAACTGGACCCTACCCGGGACGGTCCAGGCCGAGCGGCCGCCGCCCCTCCCGGCCAGACGGGCCCCACAGGCCCTTTTTGTCACCGCACCAGGGCGCGACTGGGTGATTCATTCCCACACCAGCCCGCCCAAAACCTTCATGTTTTCGGAGCTCGCGGGCAGGCGTCGGAAACTTGGCGCGCCCTGCCTGCTCCGCGGCGCCGACCAGCCTCCCCGACGGGTCCGGCGGCCGGGGATCCCAGCCCGCGCTGCTCACCCCGAGCCGTTCGCTGTCACACGACCCCCCGGCCCCCGACTCCCTTCGGGCTCCGATTCTCGCGTCCTAGGGCCACCCTGCGCGGGGAGGGGGCGCCGAGCAGGACGCGCACCCAGGGCGCCTTGGGAGGGGGCGCGGGAGGAGCCCCGGGGCAGGGATCCCTACGTCGGCGGCCGGAGCGCGGCGCACCCCCAATCCCGGGCTCGGAGGCTGCACTACCCGCGCGCGAGTGGGAGTTGGGGGCGGCGGGGCCGGCGGAGCCGGGGGCGGGCGCTAGGCCGCGGGGGTC
>NC_048219.1:192443569-192508969 GCF_002007445.2 Ailuropoda melanoleuca
GGGGGAGGCCCGGACTGGGCGCGACCCGGGCCCCGCGGGCGCAGACTGCAGCCGGGACCTCGCTCCCGGCCCGCGCCTCCCTTCCTGCCGCGGCCGCGCCGGCGCCCGGCCCTGGGAGTGGGGCAGGCAGGTCGGGTGGGGGCCGGCGACTTGCGCCTTCACCTCCCGCCCCCTCCTCGTCGTCTGGCGGGGGCTCCCCCAGCTCACACCAAGAACTTGGAAGGTACGGGCCACGTGACCCTCTGCCCCACGCCCCCTCGAACCTCTGCCCGGCCCACGCGGCGCATCCTCTTCCGCCCCCTCACAGGCACCGGCCCGGGGACCCCCGCGTCTGCTGCCCCGGATGCAGCCTCAGTGGAGTGCGTCCTCGCTGAGGGAGCTCGAGGTAGAGACTGGGGTCTTAGACGCTGCACCCCTGCTCCTGACAGATTATGGAGAGCGGGCCCGCTGGAAGCCTCTTCCCTGCGGGTCTGCCCGCCCTCTGAGACCCTGAGGGCCAGGGGGCCGGGGTTGGGCATGGGGAGCGAGCAGTGGAGAAACAAAGTGCCCCGAGACTTCCCGGTTTCCCTGCCTGGTCACATTGACCCTTGCAATCTGCACCTTCGGGTTAGCTAGTTCAATCCACTTCTGGGTACACAAAACCAGCAAAAAGGGGTAACTGAAGTCGGGTGGAATGTGAATGATCCGGTGTGGGGGGAAATCTAGAGGGATTTTCATCCAGCAAGACGACTGGCTTGGTCATCGGTGTCCTTTTCTGAGGCCAGCCTGCCCGCTCCCCTGGAGGGGCCCTCGGTGACTGGCCCTCGGTGACGGCGGCCAGTTCCTGCGGATGCCCGGATGCCCGGGGCCTGGAGTGGAGTGGGGAGTGGAGTGCAGAGCAAAGTGGAAAATCTTCCTCCGCACATCGCGCCTCTGCACCCACCGGGCATTTAAGTTAACCCATTCCTCCTTTTGGGATGCAAATACTCCTGGTGGGAGGGCTTTAGTTACCGGTTAGTAGGTTGGCCCTAGGGGGTTTCTTAGTCAGCCATCTTGAACACCGAGGTTGTGGTAAAAGGGAGAGTTTGGGGCAGGAGGAAAGAAAGCAGCTTGTTGCCTGGAAGGGAACTCTCCTCCCCAGACACTAGCAGGAGAACCCCCATGGACCCTCCCCCAGTTCTGACTCTGGGTAAAGGGACTCAGGTTGACTGAATCACAATCCCTAAAGCTGCCAATTTGCCCTTGGTCCCCTCAAGGGGCCATAATGGACAGGTCTGATGTCCTGCTCTTAAGGCCTTAGATATTTGCATGGCAACCACCTGATCTTTTTTCCAAGCCAAACCCCTTCCTTCCTTGACTCATTCCACAGATCCCAGACAGTCCTCTCCTGAACTCCACATTTTCATCTGCTCTCTGGCCATGTTGGCCGGGATGCCTCCTACCTATTCCTCTAGGGCACATGCATGTTCCCACTGCCCCCAGCAGCCAAGCAGGAGACTGGGCAGAACCTGAGAGCTAGCCTCAAGACCTTCTTCCTGTCATCCCAAGCCTCAGGCCCTCACTGAGCCCCCTGGATCCATAAAGTCCTTCAAAGCAGTACCCCCCGCCCCTTGCATTTGGACCTCTCCCCAGCCCGTCCTTGTCTCTGTTCCTTTTCTAAATTATGGGTCGCTTTGGTCCCTTTCCTGCTTCACAACCTACATTGCGGTCCCATCTCCACAAGCCCCCTGGCACCATACCAGGTTCTTCCCCAGTATGCCACTCTTGCCCACTTCCTTGGGGCCACTGCCCTTGCTGCCACCTGTGAGCCTTTAGCTTCACCACATACTTTTCCAGGCTCTGGGCTTTGCAAGTGCTGTTCCCTCTGCTAGAACTCTGCTCCCTTGGTTAAGTCCTCACTCCTGTAGATCGATGGGCACAGGGGTGCCCCCACCAGGCCCCTTCTCCTGAATAACCAGCAGCATTACCTGGCACCGTAATTCTCTGTGAATAGGGCCATCCTTACAGTAAGCCATGGTTTCCTGGTGGGCACCCTGGGGTCTTGCTCACCTTTCATCAGGGCCCAAGGAAGAGCACTGTGTGGACGACCCCTAGGAACTACCTCTTAGGATGGTTCACCAGCCCTTAAATTTGATGTAACACTAAGTTGGAAGCTATTACTTTCACACTTTGCTTCACCAAGGGGGAAAAGATTCATTTTTTTTAAAATCAGAAACTACTCAAGTGAAATTACATATATTAAGATGAGCATAATAAAACCTTCCAATTGAAAAAGAAGCTAAAAATATCCTCCTAATTATGAAATCGGTTTAGAAAGTAACTGAGTTCTGAAGGCAACTAACGTTAAGCTAAATCCTGCACATGCCCTCTCTTGTCATATTTAGTGCTTATCAGGCTATTACTAAAATCTCCATTTAACCAACATTTGTTCAGGATCATTCACAAAATATAGATCGATATTTAAAATATTTATGCCTGATTATCACATGGTGGGTGCTCCATATGATTTGCTAAAACATTAACGCTATATTTTGAAAAATAATCAGTTATTTTATATGTGTTGCCTAAACATTGTTTCTTCCTTTGAGTTATAAAAGATAAATATTGGAAACAAAGGGGATTCTTCTGCTTTGAGGAACCCTCATTTAGATTTACAAAATGTTACTTGATTCTGGGGAAGACTAGGAAGACCGGAGGAAACTTAGAACGATCTCATCCAACACTTTTATTTTACAGAAAAAGCAGCTGAACCAGAGGGTTAAAATGACAAGCCCAAGATCACACAGCTGGCTATGGCAGATTTTTGAAGTTTCTGCTAGTGAGTATGCTATATTGTGTGGGACAAAGGAACTGCAAATTTCTGTTCACTTATTTTAAGTGTTTTTTAGGGTCATATGGCATGTCACCGGGCTCTCAAATGTTAATACACGTTTGTATTTTTAAATCTAGTAGGAAAACGACTTGGATTTTTTTTTTTTTTTTTTTAGTAGTAAGAGGATAATCCTTACATATACATTGGAAATGTCTAGAAACAGGTGCTTGGTAGCTTTTAATTAAATTACCTGTATCTTCTAAAACCATAAAAACAGCAGTTTATTTTTGTCACTCTCTAAAGACTTTTTAGTTGCTTTGAAAATCAACACTTCTAAGCCACATAGGGAGCCCCAACTGTCAATCCACAAGGGGCTACTGCCTCCAGGTTAACTGAACCCACAAAATTCAGGGAGAAAGTTAGGAAAAGGACAAGATGAACCTCTCTCACTGCAGTGCAGCTCCAAGAAACCTGGAAATCCATACTGATGGGTGGAAAGATTTCTCCACAAGGAGACTTCCGGAAGTAGGTTATTCTGTTGGGTGATTGAAGTATTTTACTGGTAAGGGGGAGGTGGAGTTCTTTCCTTACTTTTGATCATGAAGATAAATCCTAAGTGTGGGGTTATAAATGTTACGAAAATAAGCTGTCTGTGGTAAAGAATTAATCTTACCCCAGGAGAGTTTAGCCTTTGCTTGGGGCTCCTGGGAGGTGATCTCTAAGCCACTGGAGTGGCATATCTGGGAAGAAGAGTGTTTTGCTTTCCTGGAGACCTGGGACCAGATAAGGTGGGGGCTCTGGGCCAGGTGAGAATAGCTCAGCCTCCAGAGGGGCTGAAGACTGGGTGGCTAACCAGTTCTAGGTGGTGGTGCCCCAATGAAAACTCTGGACACCAAGACTCAGGTGTGCTTTCCTGGCTGTCACACATTCTTCCCAGGAATGTGAGCACTGCTTATAGCTCCACTGGGAGAAGACCACTGGAATTTCAAGTGGAACGTTTCTGGACTTTTGTGTCCATGCATCTCTTCCCTTGGCTGATTGAAGTCTGCAGCCTTTTTCAGAATAAGCCACAACTGTGAATATTACAGCTCTCAGTGAGTTCTGAGTCCTTCTACTGGGTTTCTGAACCTAAGGGTGGGTTTGGGGACCTTCAAACTCTGCAGTTGGTGTCATAAGTGAGGTGGACCTGTAAGCCGTCCCCAAATGTCACTAGCCTCTGCTCTGATTTAGAGTCCAGTGGCCGTGTTCCCTTAATAGCCTTCCTCTCCATGATGCCTTGCTCTCTCCCTCAGTGTGCCCTAAGCATGGCGGCTGGGTTAGTTCTCCTCAGACACATCTGATCCCATGCGTCTGTTACCTTCAGTGGCTCCCCAGTACCTTGCATATCATCACGGCTAGAGGAGTTAGTGTACAGTTCAGCTGCGGCTGCCCGGATGGAAGTTGGGTCACCTCTGAGAGCTGCCGGCCCTGCCTTTCACTCTGTTAGTCCTGCCCTGTTATCACTCACTCGCATTGTTTCTCTTCCCAGTGAATCTGAGATTTGGTGTGAGGGGTGGAGTGGAGGAGCTATGAAGATGTCATTTATCTTTGCATCCCCAGCACCTGGCATATCCAGGAGGCATAGGAAATGGTTGGTGAAGGGGTAACTATGGGGAGGTTGGTAGGAGCTACACCGATGTACCCTCGGTTCCAGTCCTTCTCCTGCAGTTGCTGAGTATAGCATTGGCATTCCCTTGGTGTTACATCTTGTCCTTCTTTGGCCAATGAAGATTTTTTTTTAACTGACCTCTTTGGGAACTACCAGGCTTCTGGGATTGCTGCCTCAAGCTTGGGGAAGGTTGCTGTGACCTGTTTTGGTGAGTCAAAAAAAAAAAAAAAAAAAAAACCCACAATGGCTTAGGTGGGATTCACTGTTTTGGTAAAGTGAGGAGTATTTTGTGTTTGTTCTTCTTCTCTGATATGGTTGCCATGGCGGACAGTTGTTACAGTTTTGGCTAAATAGGGAAAAGCTCAGAGGGACAAAGAGATGCGTACCGACCTCGGTGTAGCTTAAGGAGCTAGGCCAACATTGGGTAGGTTTCAGTGATCATGGGAAGTAGGCTTGCTTGCTGGAGATTGATATTGCTGTGCTGAATTACATTTTCATAATCAAAAATAGGTGGCCAAGCTTTGCTCCATGTCCAGATGTGGGAGGCAGCCTGGATGCTGTCGCTTGGATCATAAAGTGTTGGAATTTTCAAAGCATTTTGATGGTTGATGTGTCCTTATAGTGTCCTTAAAAGGCTGGGACAAATGCTGGCCCTGTCTTTAATTATGAGATGCAGACAACCGTATGGCCTTGATAGAAATGTATTTCTCAAAGCTGGCTCCCTAAAATAACTCATGGATAAGAAGCTGTAACACTCATGTCTTTATCTGGAACTGTGGGAAATGGGAGAAGACCTGGGCTGTGAATTTCTTTGGAATATTCCTAAATGAGGAGCCTAGGATATACGGGGTCCAAGAATTTTGGCTGTGGGTGATGTCATGGGCTTTTGACCAATAGGAACATCCTGAATAAGGGTGACTCTAAGGAAAAATACTGTTATTTTCAAGATATGTGGAGGCTGAAATTTAGAGTAAATAGAGAGTTGACCCAGTACACATAACACATTTTAGGTTGTGGCCATGGGGATTTACACACTCTTTGTTGAAACTCAAACTGTAAAGGGATGACTAACCTACCTCCTTCCACTTAGATTTATTCATTTTAAATTACCTTATAAATTATATAGTTAGATCTAATTTAGTCCTATATGTAGTGAATATAGTGTACTATACAAATAGGAATTATTATTAGTATTATTAAATAGGGAGCCTACATTTAGCACTAAAATACATTCACTGTTGTAATGGAGAAGTTATTGCCTTAACCATTAACCAAATGCAGCAAAGTCGTGTAGGTACAAAATGAGAAAGAAAAGATGTCCATTCATAAACAAAGTAGCTTTGAAGGAATGGCACGTAGTTAACAAAATTAACAACTAGAAATTGTTCACAGACTGTTCCTTGAAAATTGCGATTTCAGAGAAGTATTTTCCATAACAAGAAAGTCAGGAGCATGGTAACTTTTCGTTTTCTGCTGAAATCAGTCCACCTCACCCTTAACATCCAGGGGAGAGAATGTTCTTTGTTGAGTCATCAGGAGTAAGCATAAGGATTTAGAGTCTCATGAAAAGGCCAATATGTGTTTGCTGGGGATCAATCACTGCAAAAGCTGTTAGGGACGCGAACAAGATGTGTTATCAGACCAAGTGCCCGGTCCTCCACTGCCTGCCATCATGTTCACAGATATGCCTTTTCCCCCCAAAATTCAAAGGGTTTGACTACGTTTGCTATTTCTGTTTTGAGGACTCTAATAGGGGAAGTGGTGACCACAGTGTACGAATTCGCATCCAACAAGTGGATGCAAGCATAAAGAGAAAGCAGATATTTCAAGAACCTATCAGATACACAGCAATCAAATCGTTTTAAAAATGAACAGCCAGTTAGCCAAGGCTTGGAAACTGTCGTTTGCCTCTGGGGGTGGGACCGTGAATTGGTACGACCTTTCTGGAGAGCAACCTGGCAGCCCAGATCGTAAACCTGCAAATGTTCATACTCTCTGGTGAAGAGATTTTATTTCTAGGAATATATCCTAATAAGCTGTAAGAATCTAGTTGGAAAAAATGGCTATAAGGATGTTTATTGTCGTGCTATTTTTAATAGTGAAACATTTGGAGCAACCTGAATGTCCAGTGATAGGAGATGGACTATTTAAATTAGGACCTATCTCTAAAACGGAGAATCATGAAAAACAATTTAGAAAATATTTAATAATCTGGGAAGATGTCCATAATATATTGAATGGAAAAGCAGATTCCCAAACTGGATGGTAGTGTGATCTTATTTTGTTTATAGACTTCTGGACATGGAACTTTAGGCGTCCATGTATATTTGAAAAAGTACTGCAAGAATGATCGCAAAAACATCTCACAGTACTTGTAGTTGGTTGGAATCTCAGAGAATTTTCCTGTTTTTCTATTCGCGTGCTTAAAATTGTTTCTACAATAAATGTGTCACTTATGTAACAAGGGGAAAAAAAGTTACTTTCAAAAACAACATCAGTCCCTTAATGTGCATAAATTTAGAGCATGGGTTTAAAGCGTTCACATAACCGTGGAGAATCCTGATGAACTTGAAAAAGAGGGCTGAGCTGTTGTGTATTCTCTGGATTGGCTTGGGGGGGGCACCTCAGTTCATTACATAAATCTTGTAAAAATCTCTTCGGTTTCCAAGGAATCATGAATTCAAATTTTACAGTAGATTACTTCCTGGCATCTCTAAACTAAAGCACTTACCTGTTCATCTAATTTGCCTGGTAATAAAAATAGTCCCTTTTCCAGAAATTCCCCTCTCCTTCTATAATTCCACATATATGACTTCTAACCAGGATGCTTTTCTGCCTTTTCAATTGAAGTTATCAAAGAAGTCAGCAAAGAAATCACTGCCTCCCATCAAAGGCAGGTCTCCCTAACACGCCCCAAGCCCTTCTGTGCCCCTGCTGCGTGGCTACATCCCGCCTGTGCTAGTTCAAATGCCACCTCCTCCATGAAGCCCACCCCCCATCCCATCCCATTGCTGGCTATATTCACTCCCTCTTAGGATCTCCTGTAGCACTTCACTAGAGCTTCTCTTTAAGCTTGATTACTTTCTTGGAGAATTAATTCTCGGTCCTATGGGACTGTGCAAAGAGACAGGAGTCAGCCTGATTGATGTCTCCTCCCTTGCTGTGTGGGCAGAGACCGTGTACATCCTGGAGGCTCTGGACGTATTTGCAGAATGGAGCTGGAGTTGGGGGAGGCTTGAAAGCACACAGACATGCTTTGGTATCATCACAGTGCCTCTGGGCAAGTTACAGTCTTAGAAACATCTCATGGACCCTTGTCCTTTACCCACTAACTACAAACCTTCCCTCGCTACTCTCTAGAAAGTTAAGTGCACCTTCAGCTGGAGGACCTTTATTACCTGGGGGGAACATCAGTTTACCAACAAAGAAATGAAATTTCAGTTTTGTTTCTTTCCCTGTTTACTGTTTACCCTTCCACTGAGCTGACCAGTTGATGCTTCTTTTCCTAATTTTAAACCCATGTCTCATTTTTTCCATGCAGCGAAGATTGCGTGCTAAATTATTGCTATTGCTACAATGTCATTCAGCCCTCGGAGTGGCTTTTATTTGTCACAGAGGCAGCAGGATCTCTAGGCCTGGTGCTCTCTTAGGCTCGGGGTAAAAAGACAGAGTTAATGTCTCTCTTTTCTTCTTAGCCATGAGGATCTTTTGTAGGGGTCTCAGAGGAGGGTCTTAAGCTCGCCAGAAAGACATTCTTCCATGTGAAATTAGCATTCATTCTTAAAAAAGAAAGAGACTTTAACCTGTCATCAGTTGAGTGTTTTCTCTTAGAAGTGATGGATTCTTACCAGGAGCAAAGAAAGCCTCCTTGACACAGTGAGTCAGAGAAATGACAGAACAGAACGGAAAAATTCCTTCCCCTTGAGAACACCTTCAAATACACGATGTCCCTTCCTTAACCCGGGCCCTCCTCTTCAGCACTCTGCGTCCTGTGAATGTCCCCTGACGGTGCACTTGTTTTAAAGATGGAGTACTCTAAATTTTCTGGATTGAAATCCACTGTCATTATCAAACTGAAAATCTTCAGGGGAAACAGGCATTCATATACGTTGCTGATGAGTGAGCAAAATCATCCGAGCTCGTATGGAAGGGAATTTGCCCAGAACTGACAGAAGCACATAAGGGCAGTGGATTGAATGTTTGTGCCCCCCCCATTCAGATGCTGAGATCCTAACCCTAACGTGATGGCATTTGGAATTGGGGCCTTTGGGAGGTGATAAGTCGTAAGGTTGGAGTCCTCGCGAATGGGATCAGTGTCTTTATAAAAGAGACCCCGGAAAGATCCCTTGCCTTGCATTTGGATTTCCCAGGTTCCAGAACAGTGGAAACTTAATGTTCTTTATAAGCCTCGTTGGCTTTGCTATTCTGCTATGGCAGCCTGATGGCACCGAGACAATTTGCCCTCTGCCCCAGCAATTGCATTTCTAAGAGTTTACCCTGAACTATGAAACAAGATATGCACAAGGTCATTCACTGCGTCATTTTTTTAATAAAAAATATCGGAAAGAACCTACATACCCAGGAGACTGGGTGGATACGTTGTGAGGAAGGCACACAGTGGTGTACTATGCAGCTGGAGACATGAGCACAGGGAGGCTTTCCTGACCTGACAGTGAGTCCTTTCCAGCTTTGTGTAAAAGAAGCACTCTGCGAACAAGCATGTGTAATATGTGAACTAAAGAAGGGGAAGTGACACAGGTGCACACACAATTTTCTTTTTCTTATCTCAAGTAAGAAGTGCAGGAAGGAAAACAGAGAAACTAGTAAAGTTGGTTACTTCCAGAGGTGGGGTAGAGGGTAAGACTTTTCTGGGCGTAGCTTTTCATATAGTTTAGACTTATAAACCATGTAGATGTTTTACATATTCAATTGATAAAGAAAAATCTGCAAGCCTGGGTAAAAACCAAACTCCGGAATTGAAAATAAACTGACATCAATGAACCTAAGTAATTATCAAATTGATAACATGCCCACACAGAAAATAAAATTAATTCAAGGAATTTTTGAATTTCATATTCTATATCATTACTGAGATCTATCTATTCTGGGACGAAAAAAAGCAAAGAAATTCTAAACTTTACTCAGTAGGTTGTGTGGGTTGAATCGTGTCCCCTGAAAAGATATGTGGAAGTCCCAGCCTCTGGTAACTTGTCTTGGAAAGAGGGTCTTTGCAGATGTAAGAAAGCTAAGATGACGTCATACCGGATTAGGGTGGGCCCTAATCCAGCAACGGGTGTCTTTGTAGGGAGAGAGAAATTGGAGGCAGAGACACAGAGACAGGAGAACGCCGTATGAATACGTTGGCAGAGATTGGAATGGTACATCTCTTAAGCTAAGAAAAGTCAAGGGTTGCCAGCAGCCCACAGACCCTAAGAAAGAAGCATGCAGACTCTCCCCTACAGCACTCAGGGGGAGCACGGCCCTGCCAATGCTTTGATTTTGGACTTCTGCTCTCCAGAACTGAGAGGGAACAAATGTCTATTGTTTTGAAGCCGCTCAGTTTGTGATGCTTGGTTAGAGCAACCCCAGAAAACGGTAGATTTGTTGTCGGTGATGGCACAGAGGCATTGTGAAATCCTGTAATTGGAGAAGAGAGAAATATCCTACCGTGTACTGATGCTGACAGCCAGGGTCCTCACTTTTGGAAAAGGGAGATGCCAACAGAGAATGGGGAGAGTAAAGAGGAGCGCCATGTGTTGGATTGGAATTGAAGGTAGCCATATGAGCACACATGCACGCGCACACACACACACAAATTTCCTAGCTGTGTGTCCTGCAGTCCTAGAGGCATTGACTTGCCAGTAGTAATGAGCACATACAGCCGCCAGATGTTGGTTTCTAAATACTGTTCTGCACTAACAGGAACGAGGGCTCTTTGGAGAAGTGGCTGACTGCAGGTCTAGGATATAGAAAGTATAAGAAAGTATATAAAGTATCTTGCTGGGTGAGAAGGGAAGGAAATGCTCAAAGATGGGAAGGGATATATCAAAGAGACATAGTAGCCAGCTTCAAGGGGCTTCTACTGGTTACATTTGTGACAATTTGAGCATCAAAAGGAATATGACAGTAATGGATTAAAACACATTGAACTAAAAACAAAAAACAAAAACAAAAAGCCCCCCAAAACAGACTGAAAAACAAACCCATTATGTATCCATAATGTTTTGATACTCAAAAACAGAACAAAGCAAATCAAAAAGCAAAGAAGGAGTCTTCTTCATAGAAGAATATCACCTAATAGCAGTAGAAGGAGAACTAGAACATTCTCATTTTGCAATTCCCAATGTAATGGTTAATTCAGGAAAGATCATTAACAGATGTTGAAAACCATTGAGTTAACGGGTTATTAGGAAAGATAACAGCTGCCAAAGGAAAACTCGTACTTTTTCTTCAGAACTATCTGGCAGCTCCCAAATTAACTAAATGACCAAGAGTAGCGTCAGGAGTTGCGTCAGGCAGGGCACCTGACATTAGTGCCCCCTGATGGGATGCAGTTTGAAGTACGCATCACCTGCTAAACGCATTCTTGTTAAACATGGCGAAGCTGGTCTAATGAAGCATCTCGCCCTGCCTTCCCCTGGAAAGAACACACGCAGTGAAGGAACAAGTTAAAACACTGCATAAGGAGGCAGTCACTCAAATCCACAGTGGGGGCCACGCTGCGGTCAACAAGGCTGGATTCTCAAAAGGTCAGTCAGAAACACATGGGTTTATAGGAGTCTAAAGAGAACAAACTGACAAATGCAGTGCTTGAAACTTGGTGAGATCTTGGCTCACAAATCCCAGCTGCGAAAGCCATTTTGGGGGACCATCAGGAGAAATTTGAATAGAAATTGGATTTTAGATAGATTATGGAGCGATTGTGAATTTTCTTAGGTGTGATAATGGCATTCTGATGACATAGAGGAACAGCCTTATTCTTCGAAGCTGTACTCTGGATTTTTTTAAATGTGAAGTGTTATGATGCCTGCCATTTACTTTCCTATGGTTTAGTGGAAATGGAGGAGGGAGAGAGAAAGCCCAGGTATGCAGGCTGCTCGTGTTTTGGATCTAGGCTGAGAGTATATGGGAGCTGCTTGTACTTTGCTTTCATTTATTCTGCATGTTTACATTTTTTCTTTATAAAAAGTTGGGGGAAAGGAAAAATATTTAGAGAAAGAGCACATTTGGTTTAAAGATATGTATTAACGATGGAGTTTAAATGTAGTCAGCTGTGAGGTATAGAATATTGAGTTTGGGATGGTACGAAGGCCAAGGGAATGAAGTGGCATTTGCCAGTCACCTTGCCAGACCCGGGAGCTCCGGGGTGCCAGGACCCACTGGAATGTGAGCCCCATGAAGGCAGAGCTTTCGGTCCCCTGTGTTCACTGCTAGACCCCCAGTTCCTAGAGCAAAGCCTGGATCATGGTGAATGCCCCCAAAGCACCCACCTGATTAAATGAAATGTAAATAGCTCAGTGAGAAACATCTTTGTCTGGTGTCTGATGATTTTTTCAGGATAGGCTCTTGGTCAAAGATTAGAGCATTTTTAGTGCCTTTCGCATATATTATGAAATTCCAAATGGTTATACTGGTTTATAACCAAATAGTGTGTCCCTCTGCATTCTTTCTGATAGCCAGTGTTAGAATTTTAAACAATTTGACAATTTGATATATAAAAAACTGTATCTTGTTCTATTTTACATTTCTTTCTTTACTTGTGAAGTTTTGGGGTTTTGTTGTTGTTTGCTCTGTGATTGTTTTGCATTGTTCTTTGTGGATAATCTTTTCATGTCTTCTGCTTATTTGAATTTTAGGGTGTGTATGTTCTTCTAACTGATTTTAAATACAGTGTGCCATGTTGTTTATGTGAGCTTTAAAAAAAACATGGCCCGTTTTGTAGGAAAGATCAAAGAATCAGTGAGAGCTGATGGATGCTGAATGGAGGGTGGTGGGGTCGGCTCTGCAGTCACCCTCCCTGGGTCCCCTGGGACCCCTCACTGTACTCTCCCACTGGAGATGAGGGGCTGGGGGGCAGAGAGGAGCCTCACAGGGTCCTCTGGGACAGCCCCTGCCTCAGGCAAGCAAGACAGTTGAATCATGATTTTATAGAAAAGATATAGAAAAGACAACCAAGGGGGCACCACCCCTCCTAGGACCATGTGGGTGGGGTGGGGCTCAGGGGATGCCTCTCAGTCCCGAACAGTTGCTGAGACCTCCGGTCACTTGCAAGAGGTCCCCTGACCACTGCCTGTGCCCCTTACCTCTGTCTGAGGCAGTTTGATCTGAAACCATCACCATCAAAACCAGACTTGCCTCGTCTGTCGGTTCAGTCTTTTTCTCACTAACATATGATCGATTTCACCACATGCTTCCGAAAAAAATGCAAGAAAGAATAGCTGACAAATTTATGTCAACTGCCAACTGTTCAGTCAGTAATTTATTTATTCCACAAGTGACTGTTCAGCATCCACTATCTACAAAGCTCTATAGACAATCAGGCCTCGGCACCTGCTCTGACACCCAACAAGGGCGTGGCTGGCTGTTCCCGACTTTAATGATCACCGTGTGAAATCCCCAAACATCACACAAGAAAATACCAAGAATGTGACACCAACAGTTTCTGGAAAGACTACCCTTCGAGGACACATTATTTCATCTTTATGGTCTCTGAAGGATTTATTTCATTGCCTTTCACAGAATAGGGGCCTCGTAAATAATTTTTGAAAAATTCCTGAGTAAATGACATATTTAAAGCTGTAAATTTATGGTTTCTTTGTTTAAAACTTATCTTAGTGAATTATGGGCATGGAAGAATATCTTTAAGAACCTGATCGCTTTAAGGGGAAATTTCAATAAGATGTGATGTCTTTAATTTTCTTTTTTTGAGGAGGCTAGGTTTTAACAAGGGGTATCTTAGGTCAGGTTCCCTGGAGGCAAAGACTGGTGCAGATGATTCATTAAGGAAGAGCTCCCAGGGAAAGTGTGCAGGAGCAGGGAAGCACACCAGGGAGAGGAGAGTGCCAAGCAAGGAAGTGCTGTCAGACAGAGCCCGGGTCCCAGCTGCCCCACAGGGGCTCTGGAGCGTAAACTGCCCCTCGGGGTTTGTCCCCACTATGACAAGGAGGCTGGAGTTTTATACTTTGGCAACAGTCATTGCCTAAGGGCTGTGTGTGTGTGTGTGTGTGTGTGTTGTTGGGGGGCAGGTAAACCCTCAGGCGTGGGGAACAGGAGGAAGTCAGGTGGGCTTAGAGGGACTCAATGCCAAGCATTTTGCACAGCATCTGCTGTGTTTACATATGATTTACCTTCTATCCCAGTTTATAGGATGTTCCCAGTGAAGTAATTTTCTGTTGCTGTGTAACAAATGGCCCCAAGACTTTGCAGCTTACAACAGCATTTATTCTCTCGAGTAGCTTATGAGGATCAGGAAGCCTGGGGCTCTGGCTCGGGGTCTCTCATGAGGCCGCAGTCCAGCTGCTGGCCAGGCTGGGAAGCTCTACATCCATGTGCTGTTGGCAGCAAGCCTCAGTTTCTTGCCACATGGGCTTTCCCCTGGGCTGCCTGCTGATTGTCCTCACAACATGGAGTGAGTGATCCCGGAGACGGAGCGACTAATGCCCCCTGCCCTTTGTGATCCTGACTTCACTTCACAGCCATTATGTCCACCTGTCAGTTAGAGATGGTCACTCGGCGGGAGGGTGTGAATACTGGGGGCTGGGGCTTGCGGGCCATCTTGGAGGTGAGCACCCACATGCTCCTCAGCTTTTTGCCAGAAAAGTTCTGAGGACAACCAGTGTTGCCTCCCCATTTCGTGAGTTTGACACTCCCCAGAGCAGAAACTCCAAAGATACTCCAGAGACACGAGGTCCTTCCTGCCCCTCCCGTGGGCGGGCCGTGCAGGATTTTCCATACATGCATCATCCCAGTTACTTCCTGTGGCCCTCGTTAGGTTGCGCAGACCCTGTACAAGGAGCCCCCTGGGATTTACTCTTCTGCCCCTACCCCCCATCCAGCCATCTCATCTCTTTTGCCCGCACACAGGGTCTTAGCTCTCTGTCCCCAGTCCAGGGGTGATGGCCTTCTCTTGGCAGATACATGACTTTGCAACCTGGGAAGATCTGGCTCCTGGCATAATAATTAAGCTTGGCCAAAATTGAGCTTGCTTTTACTCTACGGCATAGAGTCAAGATCTTAATTTGGAGGTTTCATAGTTGCCTGACTGGCAGCGTCAGGATTGAAGAGGCCTGCAGTGCCAATTACCCTTGTTGGCGAGAAGAAAGGGAGCAGGCGGTGTAAGGCTCCCATTCAGGGCGCGCATACCCACAGGGTGCTGAGGGCCACGTCCCTCGCTCTTTGCTCTCTCTGTAGCCCGCACCCCCCTCCCTCCAATTCCCTGTGTGCAGTGGAAATCCCAGCCTACCATTTCTGGGCCGAACAAACCATCTCTCCCGTGGGTTCTCACCCTGCATGAAGGATTGCATGCTCGGTGGCATTGCTACAGTCAGTGTAACAGGAGATTTTGAGCACCAGTTTTTTATAGCATCTCTTAAATTGAGCCTGAGACATGATATTGAAGAAAGTGTCCATGGAGGTTTTGCTGCCAGAGTGGAAGGGTGGAAGGAAAGCACAAAACACAAAATGATCAGCACAGAGCTCAAGCTGAGGACAGGGACCTGGGCTGTGTGTGCTCTGTGGGTGATTAAGGCAGACTTTGGGCAATAAAGCTGAGTGAATGTTCTGAAAACCGTTAAGTATGAATGTGAAGTC
Source organism: Ailuropoda melanoleuca (assembly GCF_002007445.2). Classification (NCBI taxonomy): domain Eukaryota; kingdom Metazoa; phylum Chordata; class Mammalia; order Carnivora; family Ursidae; genus Ailuropoda; species Ailuropoda melanoleuca. Next base: position 192,458,818 of record NC_048219.1, read on the forward strand.
CAAGGGCAATGCACAGGAGTCATGCTGAAGTCAGAATAGCTGAGGGACCTCAAGTTCTCCAAACTCCCACAGGCGTTTATATGCCGAGCGCCTACTGTGCGGCAAGCACTGCTTTAAGCGTTATCTGTACATTTTTCCATGTATTTCTCACAACGCTGCAGACAGGGTCATACCTCTAAATTTCAGAAACTTTTTTCATCAGTGGCATTCACAGCGTTGTCTGGAACGCTACTTTCTCCATCAGTAGGTGTAAGTTCTAGGGCTTTTGGAAGGTGATCTCTCAGCATTCAGTATGTTTTCATGGAGATATTGATTGCTGTCACAGTGATCACTGTGTTCTAGTTGGGGATTACAAGAAATAGTGTAATTTGCCAAATAGTATTTCGGGAGTTTGTGTTTTCTTACTTTGGCATCTTTTTGCTGGAAAGTCTTAGAAACACGATTAGATGCTTTGATCAGTCTGTCTTTGAAAAGGGATTAGTGTATTTGCCTTTTGATATTGGTAATTTAAATTTGAAATAGCTATTCCTACACAACCAACATGCTTAAAATGAACAAACAAATGAACGAATAAATAAGTCCGGAAGATGGCTGACATATATCCTTTCAGGAAAATTAGGAAGTGGGACAAAATTCTCAGTATCCCTGTCTTCTGCTGGGGATGATCTGCCCAGAGCCAGCATCTTCCCTAAAAGAGCATTTCTGAGTTTGCTCCAGGCCATATGCTGTCAAGGCCATAGTCTCCTCGATGGAGCATGACTAAGGGGATTGGGGCCTTTCCAAGCAAGAATGCATCAGAGCGACACAGCTAAGGCCCAACAATGGGCTCCTGGACCATGGATTTTAGGATGTTGGGGCTTTCTGGGAAGCTGCCAGGGGAAGTGGTTGCTAAATGTCCCTCTGAGTCACCAAATAAGGAGTTTTCTGATAGAAATCAGCACTCAGAACAGTGAAGGTGCTCAATAAATGTTCATTAGATGAACATACAAATGAATGGATTCCTACAGTTTGCAATGATTTTTGTTTTAGAGCTAACCACAAAAACAATCCGTTCTTCCTATTGATACAGGGAGAACAGAACAGATCATCTGTGAAGGCAACTATGTTCATTTGTGGTCAGGGCTGCTATGTAGAGTAGCTCAGCCTGTGCACTGCTCAACTCCAGGATACCTTTTAATATAGATGACAGCGGGAATGGGGCTCTCTAGAAGTGGGCCCTGGAATAACATCCACAGCTTAAAAATGGGTACTTCATTCTGTAATCTCTGACCAGGGAGGCATGAATCTGAGTCATTAATTCATATATTTATTCAACTGTCTTAGGCCTGGAGATACGACAGTGAACAAAGATATCAGTCCAGCTTTCGAACTAGTCATCATCAATAGAATAGACAAGTAAGTCGTGGGGAAATTATAAATTAGGCCATATGATGGGGAGATTATATGGTGCTTTGAGAGCTCCAGAGAGGAGCTTCTCATACAGCCTAAAGCAGGAAGCGTGAGGGAGAGGTGTTGGGTCAGGCGAGGCATTCTGGAAGAAGCCGTGACCCGAAGGGTGAATGGAACTATCCAGGCAACGTTGCGGAGAGCGGAGGGGAGGGGCTGGAGTGCAGCAGGTGCAAATCATTGGGACGTAATAACAGGTAGCATGTATGTTGGGTAACAATCGTCGTTCTTGGCACTTTATAGATATTAACTTGTTTTATTCATAATACTTATAATGAGTTAAGCATTATTATTATCCCCAATTTAAAGATGAGTAAACTGAGGGAAAGAATGACTAAGTAACTTGCCTTGTAAATGATGAAGCAAGAGTCAAGCCTGGGTGTCTAGATGTGGAACCTGGGATCTTTTATTTTCCCTTAAGATATTTAATTATCATCTTTTTTATATTTCGAAAGAATCTCAAAAGTTGCAAACCCAGTTGACCCTTGAACAACATGGGTTTGAACTGCATAGGTCCCCTTCTCTGTAGGTTTTTTTTTATTGTAGTGAAACAATGTAAATGTATTTTCTTTTCCTTATGACCTTCTTAATAACATTTTTTCTCTAGTCTACTTTATTGTAAGAATACAGTATATACCATGTATACAAAGTATGTGATAATCAACTATGTTATCGATGAGGCTTCCGGCCAATGGTAGGCTATTAGTAGTTAATCTGGGGGAAGTCAAAAGTTAGGTGAGAATTTTTGACTGCATGGCGGTTGGCATCCCTAACTCCTGTCATTTTCAAGGGCCAATGGCACAGTCCAAAGAACTTTGTACTTTTCCTGAGCCATTGGAGAGTCAGTTACTGAACTAATGTGTCATTGTTCTTAAACACTTCTTAGTGTGTGTTCTCCACAACCAGAGACTAGCTCCTGTATAACAAAATACAAACACCGAAATCAGGAAGTCTGCTCTGATACATTTTTGGCAACTAATGCCCAGACTCCATTCAGCTTCTGCCTCTTGTCCCAATAATGCCCTTTATGGCAAGAAGATCCAGTCTAGGGTTACTCATTGCATTTAGGTATCTGCCTTTCTTGGGTTCCATCAGTCTCAAAGTCTTTGCTCAGTTTTTGTAACCCTGACACAAAGACTTCAGGCCAGTTCCTTTGTAGGATGTTTTCTTGATTTGGATTTTCCTGATGTTTTCTATGATTAGATTCAGGTTTTGTATTTTGGGCAGCCTACCTTGTTTAGTTTGGCAAGTTCTGAATTTTACGAAAATGAAACCACGCTGTCTGTATTCTTCTAGGACCTCTATGACCCATCCCAGTTCAGAGGCAGTTGGTCATGTGCTTGTATGTGCTCAGCCTGTTCCTGCATTTTCTCCTTGATGGTAGGAGGTAACTGAGGTGTGGGGAGAGGAAGGGCCACATGCTGGTATGAGGGTGACCCAGGGCTCAGATTCTGCTCTGAGTTTTTCTGGTCTCTTGCCTGTGTGGGGACCCTCCTGGGCCTCTGAAGAGTAGAGAGGTTGGGTCTTGAAGCTCGGAAAAACAGGTTTCCTGGGTCCCCTCTCCCAGGATTCCACAGCCTCCCCAGAGCCAGCCCATAAGGTAAAAAATTTTAAATTATGAATTCAAAAGGATTAGAAGAAAATCCACAACCAATAAGATATAAGATCATGACTAACAAAAGAAACAGAGTAATTAACATTATGCATGAAGGATAGAGTGAACCAATAAAATAATTTAAGAACCAAAATTAGGTTGCTGAAAAGTTAAGGTTATAATCAGTCAAGGAAACAAAATGGCATATGAAGGATTATAGTTAAAAAGAAATCGGAAATAAAACAATAAGTTAAAGCTAACAAACCCCCGGAGGCTTAGGGATTTAAATAGTAAGATAAAAACAAAATAAAGGGGAAAAAAGGGACTTGACATTAAAGCAAATCCAGAAGCCTTGACTTTTAATAGTGGTAGTAATTACAAAAGTAAAACGCCAAAGGAAAACATTTAAAGGTGATTAAAATGGGAAAATTAGAAGGAAGATAAAAGGGCAAAGTAAAGCAGTTTAAAAATGAAAAGAATGATAGCTAAGATTAACCAGGATAACCACAATAAGGCAAAATTAACCCAAGTGGGCAATTTAGTAAGTGGGAAGGTGTCCGCAGTTTACAACACTAAAGATGGAATTATGAGTGGGTAAAACCCATGCTCCAAGCCCATAGGCCATTATTATTATTGTTATTATTTTAGATGTTGAGGGAGTCAGCAAATCCAAAACACTCTCCGCTTGACCCCTTAAGATCTGAGCTCCTCGCTGGATCCTGACCCTGTCCCGTCACCTCTGGGCGGGGCGGGAGGAGGGAGGACCGGGCCACGCCCACACCCACAACGCCTTGTGGGGAGGTGGAGGAATACGCTCCTTCAACTTCCCCCATGGGGAGAAAAGTTTAGAACTGCTGAAAATAAGATATAGCTGTCAGAAATATATGAAATTAGCTGCATAAACTGTGAAACATAAGCCACAGTTATATTTGTTCTGAGACAGTGTAAAAATAGAAACAATTTCAGAGATAGAAAATTCAAACCTATTCAGTCACCACGTCCGAGTGGCCTGAGATCCTTCAAAGGCCCTCGTGTCCTTTGTTTATGGGCCACAGACTGGGTGGGCAATCCCATGGCCTTGGCCAGTGCCCAGGTTGGGGGAAGACAGAGAGGAAATTAATTATAAAGCTCTATTTGCATTTTTAGTGCTGAGGGCTCTGGGCCTCCTCCCACTGGGGGAGGTGGGAAAGTGGGTTATTTCCAAAAGGCAGCTCGGCAGGCAAACCCCTCTGCGCTTTGCAAGAGCCTTAGTCTGAACATTCTTGGGCCACTGCTGGACCAGTCTGCACAGATGTGTCTTCAAGTTCCGGTAGAAACCTCTGCCCAGGGCATCTGCATGCATGCATGCATGCATTCATTCATCCATCCATCCATCAATCTCATCAGTCATTAGCAAACACTGAGTGCTTCTGATGTGTCAGATATGTGTTAGGGACTTAGGCGGGAACAAAACTTGTCATGTCCTGCCTGCAAGGACCCTACAGTTAATGCCCCCCCAGGCCACTGTGACCAGCAGTGAGAGCTGATAATTCTGCCCAACATTCTGAAGAGGAGACAAGGGTAGGGGGTGGGGTGGGGCTGAAGGGTCTCTTTACTTCAGCTCCTGCCTTTTTATTTAAAAAAAAAAAAAAAGCTTTCAAAAAAAATCACATAATAAAAATTAAACTATTTATTATGGGAAATTTCAAACATGTACTAAAGTAGACAGAAAGTACAGTGACCGCCCCCCCAAGTCAGGCTCAGCAGGGAGTCTGCTTCTCCCTCTCCCCCTGCCCCTGCTCATGTGCTCTCTCTCTCTCCCTCACTCTCTCTCTCAAATCAATAAATAAAATCTTAAAGATCTAAAAAAATAACCTCAATATCATTAACACACCTTTAAAAATTAACAGTAATTTCTTGGCATCACTAAATAATCCGATCCACGTTCAAGTTTGCCCGATTGTTTTTGAAACTTTCCTGCCCAGAGTGTTTGTTTGAAACTAGATTCGAATAAGGTCTGCACGGTGCAGTTGGTTAATATCCCTTTCTTGTTTTCTCCTTGCACTTTGTTGAGAAATTGGGTCATTTGTCCTGTTTTCCTGTTTGGATTTTGCTGAAGGCATCTGCGCCGTGCTCTTGTACCTGTTTCTCTCTTTCAGAACTTGGTAGATCTAGAGGCAGGTTACAGTCAAGCTGCATCTCTGTAGCTCCTAGATTGCCTCAAATGACTGACTAATGGCAAAACTTGAAAATAGTTTCCTTGAATAAAGGAAGCAGCCCCAAACCTGCAGTGACTCAATATTTATTTCTTGCATTTATAGATTTTGTAAAGACTACGAGACTCTCCTAGTAACAACCCAAACTAGTATTTATGAACATCCGACAAACTTGCCGCCAGGGTGATGGTACAAGGAACTTGTACATTTCCATGGAAACATGTACAGTTTCCAATATGGAAACCGTTCCTTGCCCTACACCAGCCTTCAAAGACTCACAGTGCCATGCCTGAGTCTTTGGTGTCAATGAAGGATTTCATGGCAATGACCATTTTGGAGATGGATCCAGGAATCATAGTCACAATATTTAATAATCAGGAGGATCCAGCTGAAGTAGCTGGAGCAGAGTTAACACTTAGCGAGGCCACCCCTGTGTGTTCCCTGAGTGTTAGCCCTTCGGTGATGATCATGTTTAATGCAGGTCGACCCTCCGTGGAATAATGAACTCCTGCAATTCCCCCAGCCCTGCCAGGAAAAGCAAAGGTATTTTCAGTTGGATGGTCAGTGGACAAATATTTTAAGCTTCAGCCTGCTCAGTTCATGCAGAAAAATTGTTCAACATGAAATTTTATAATGAGGTTTAATTTTATGCAGAAATGTCCATTTATAAAAGCACACGTTTGAGTTCTGTTCTTTTTTTCATATATATACATATTTATCAATTTGTTTTTTTTTTCAAGATTTAATTTATTTATTTGACAGAGAGAGAACTCGCAAGCAGGGGGAGCGGCAGGCAGAGAGAAAAGCAGGCTCCCCACTGAGCAAGGAGCCCTATGTGGAACTCCATCCCAGGCCCCTGGGATCATGACCTGAGCCAAAGGCAGACACTTAACTGAGCCACCCAGGCATCCTGAATCTTTTTTTTTTTTTTTAAGATTTTATTCATTTATTGAGAGAGAGAGCCTAAGTGGGGGGAAGAGGGAGAGGGAGAAGCAGACTCCCCACTGAGCAGGGAGCCCAATGCGGGGCTCAATCCCAGGGCCATGGGATCATGACCTGAGCCAAAGGCAGACGCTTAACTGACTGAGCCACCCAGGTGCCATGCCCCTCAATGTTTTTTAATGATATGAAATGGTTTCTGGGACTAGAACTCTAAGTTATGACATTGCATATATAGTAAAGACCCAATGTGCAATACCTTGACTTGAGAGGACCCCTAAGGGACCAATCTGGCAACAGACTGGAGTAGGAGGCTCCCTGTGCCTTCAGGCTCTGCCTCCTGTGAGCAGGTTAACAGAAACACCCTCTTTCTCACAGCCAAGTTTACCCTAGGAATATCTTCATCTGGGGCAGCCTGGGGAGTGGAGTCAGAGCCCCTGGATTCATGGTCTAGTTGTCTCACTAGCTGTGCAACCTCAGGTAACCTAGTTACCAACTTTTGTAGTCTTAGTTTTCTTGTCTGTGAAATAGGGATAACCGTAAGAGAATTTAAGAAATAGTGTACATAAAGGCACTCAACAGTTATAGTTCCCTTCCCGCACCCCTCTTTATAGCACATCTATCTATAGTAATTGTTCTTCCCTCTTATCCAGCAGCACTGTAACACCCCTGTTGCTGGCATATGGAAGAAGACTTTGCAGAACACCCTTGGGTGTGCTGTGGACAATTCTAGAACCTTTGGGGGCAGGCACTGACTACTAAGAAGAACATTACAAACTCCAAAGCAGCTCCACTCAAGCTTCTTGTAAACTGGAGGACTGGTTCCTGGGTCATTCTGGGTTTTGGGGGACCTCAGTCTTCTACTCCAGTCCCTACTGCTCCTATTTGCATTCTGTTACTTCTTACCTCACTCATGTCCCCTTTGGTATTCTCTTGTTCAGGAGACCCAGACTCTACTATCCTAGACATGTTTTGAGTGCCTGGCTCTCCTGCACATACATCTCAAAGATACTCCCAAACATGGCTCCCACTCATGAAGTGGGAATGGCCCCATTAATCCTACCTTCTGTTCTTTTAACCAGTTGGCTCAGAGATAAACACCTGGCCAAACAGATTCTTTTCTGTAGAAATTCTTTCTAAGAAACACAAAAGGAAGTATCCATTGGCTGTGGAAAACCAACCTGGAAGGTCATACTGTCTATGGTTGCCATTTTGGGTCATACACAAGCTGATAGGCAGTGAGAAGAAGCTGGTCTGAGGAGAGATCAGGAGAATAGAACAGTCCATAGAGAGAAGCAGAGAGGAGTAGAGCCCACAGCCTTCAAAAAAATGAGAAAGTGGCTCTGGTCCCTGATGGTTTTTCCATCCCTGTCAAGCTGGGCTTCATCTCTTATACTTGGATTCTTTGGGATTTCAGCATCCTTACAATATCCCTCTTTCACTTAAACAACTTGAAGTAGGCTTCTGATCTTTGAAATCAAAGCATTCTTGGCCAGGAACTAAAACAAAGGTATCTACTCACAGCACTTCTATTTGACCTTGTAATGGAAGTCTTTGCCAGAGCAATAAGGCAAGAAAAAAACAAGTAGAAGGCATGAAGATTGGGGAAAAAAAGAACTAAAGCTATCTTTATTAACAGATGGCAAGATTGTGTACATAGAAAAATCAAAGAAATATACAAATAATTAGAACTAAAAAGTGAATGTATCAAGGTCATGGGATACTAGGGGGCATTCAAAAATTAATTGTGTTTAAACATACTACCAATAAACAATCAAAAAGTGAAATTACAAAGCACCAGCATTTAAAATAGGATCAAAAGCATTAAATACCTAGGCACAAATGTAATTAAAATATGTGTAAATCCTCTGTACTAAAAACTACAGATCATTGCTGGATTAATTTAAGGAATATCTAAATAAACAGAAAGTTAGGGCATGTTCATAAATTGAACAATTTATTTTCTCTAAATGCCCAAGCTTTTTTTAAAAAAAGATTTCATTTATTTATTTGACACAGAGCACAAACATGGGGAGTAACATAGGGAGAGGGAGAAGCAGGCTCTCTACTGAGCAAGGAGCCCGATGTGGGGCTTGTTCCCAGGACACTGGGATCATGACCTGAGTTAAAGGCAGATGCTTAACCAACTGAGCCACCCAGGTACTCCTAGGTTGAACAATTTAATGTGCTAATATTAAGCTGTCAGCGATATCCAAATTTATCTATAGAGACAATGCTATCTTAACCAAAATCCTAGCGGACATTTTTTGGAGTAGAAATTGACAAACTGATTCTAAAATTTATATGGAAATGCAAAGGACTTAAAATAGCCAAGACAATCTTTAAAAAGAACAAAGTAGGAGAGTTTGCATTACCAGATTTTAAGACATAGCATAAAGCTACAGTATTTAAGTCAGTGTGATATTGGCATAAGGAAAGACACTTAGATCAATGAAACAGGATGAAAGTCCGGAAAAGACCCACATGTCTGCAGTCAGTGGATTTGTGTGTGTGTGTGTGGGGGGGGTGAGCACCAAGGCAATTCACTGGGGGAAGAGAATATCTTTTTAATAAATGACAATAGAGCAGCTTGTATGCATATAGACCACAGACCTAAATGTGAAAGCTAAAAGTATAAAGTTCCTATAAGAAAAACATAGGAGAATATCTTTATGACTTTGAAGTGGTCAGGTATTTCTTGGGATGGAAAAGGAAGAACAATAAAACGATAAATTAATCTTCATCAAAATAAACATTTCTGATCATTAAAAGACAGGAAGATTAGAAGAGAAGCCACACCAGTAGGACATATTTGCAATATATATATACATTGACCATGGGCTTCTATTCAAGATAAGTAAAGAACTCCTGCAAATTAAAAAAATTTTAAAAATGGGCAAAAAACTTGAACAGGAACTTCACAAGAGAAGATACATGAGGGCCAATAAATATATGAAAAGGTACTCAACGTCATTGGTCATCAGGGAAATACAAATGAAAACCACAGCAAGAAACCACAATATGTTAGAACAGATGCAGATACAAAGCCTGACATTTCCCAGCATTGGCCAGGACCTGGAGGGACTGGCACTTTGATATCTTGCTGGTAGGAGTGTGGAAAAGTACAGCTGTTTCGAGAAATTATTTGGTCCTTCCTAACACTGTCAAGCACATACCTATCGTAAGATTCAGCACTTCCACTCCTGTGTACACACTCGGAGAAAGAAGTGCATACACCCACAGAAAGACTGTCTAAGAATGCTCATAGTGACTTATTTATAATGGTCAAAAGCTGGAAACAGTCCAAATATCCAACAGAAAGATGGATAAACAAATGTGGTACTTTTCTTAGGAATAAAGAGAGCAATCTGATATACATAGATTGATGAACCTCAAAACTATTATGTTCAGAAAAATAAGTCAGATACCATAGAGGGTACACCGTGTGATTGATCCCACTTGACACCAAGTTCAAGAACCAGCAACACTAAGCTAATGGTGATGGAAGCAGAAGATAGTTCTGTCTGAGAGGGTTAGGTATTGACTGGAAAAAGGGGATCTTAGGGAGCCTCATGGGGCAATGGAAATGTTCTGTTTCTTGGTCTGGTTGATGGTGATACAAAGAAAACCACAGGCCCAAGATGGTGTCACTTAGGTTAGGGCCCCAAGTCAGTAAACCAATTCTCAACACCTCACCTAAGTACCATTTCAACACCCCAGGAATATAACCTATACCTGGTCAGTCAGGAATGTTCACAGCAGCATGGGTAAGGTGATCTGTCACAGGGGACCTCTTCATCCCCTAATGGAAGATGAGGTCATCCACCAACTAAAACCCTTTTGTCACCAAATGAAGGTGACCTCCCCTGAAATAATCCTTTTTTTTTTTTCCTGTTTATGATATTCTTACATTGCCTTGAAAAACCTTTCCCTTTGTGTAGGCCTTTGGAGCTCCCCTCTACCTGCTAGATGGGATGCTGCCCGATTCGTGAAGGGATTAGTAAAACCAGTTAGATCTTTAAAATCACTCAGTTAAAATTTTGGTTATGTAACAATGGTCAGGTGGGTGTATATGGATATACAAATTTATTGCTGTGGACTGAATTGTGCCCCCCTCTCAAATTCACATGTTGGAGCCCCAACCCCCATGTGATGGTATTTGGAGGTGGGACCTTTGGAAGAGAATTAGGTCGAGATGAGGTCGTGAGGGTCAGGCCTCTGAAAGGAGGAAGAGGCTGGCGCTTGCTTTCTCTGTCTGTCTGAGGTTGCATGAGAAGGAGGCTGTCTGCAAGCCAGGCAGGGAGCCCTCCAGAACCTGACCATGCCGGCACCATGATCTTGGATGACCAGCTTCCAGAATGAGGAGAAAATAAAGGTCTGCTGCTTACACACCCAGTCCGGTGTTTGTTATGGCCACTGGGCTGACTAATACATTCATCATGCCCCAAATCTGTACCTTTTGTTGTCATGTAAAATTTCCTTCAATGAGTCCTTTTCCAATTACCTTGATGGAAACAGTAACTAGAGTGATAATCACAAAAAAGAGGGAGTGGCTATTTGGGGCCCTGCATGAGATGGACATAGTACATCGTCCTCAGCTGCTCCCAGTCTTTGGAACATGGAGGGTTCTTTCCTTTCCTTTCCTTTCCTTTTCTGTTCTGTTCTCTGTTAAATTTGGATCATGGAGCCTGCATTTCCACGCACAGATCTAGCAGACAGAATTATTTTCCCAACTTAGAGCAAAAGGGTCTGCAGCAGGAATGGAAAGCTACGGGCCCTGGGAAAGTGACTTTGGAAACTTAGCGAGAGATGCTTGGACTCAACCATGGCCCTTTGAATGAGGGATGCAGCCCTCGAAGGTGGGGACACAGGATGTGGGATGGAGCAGGGATTATATTTCTTTACACAAATAGAGGTCTGAGCCTGTGAATGCCATGGTGCTAGCGAAATGAGGTGGGAACAGAGGAAGAGAAGAGAACAGATGCTCCCTGTGCGCGCACACACTAATGGTACCCCCGATGGGTCACGTCAAACACACCCTGATGTACGGTGGCTCCTGCATTCCCAGGAGAGACTCGTATTTTGGTTTTTACCTTTAAAAGCAATAGCTCAAAGCCCTGGGAGCCCGACGGCCCATCGGGAGGTCTTTTCTCTAGAAAACTTTTCCACAGCAGGTACACTGTGACTTAGCCTGCCACAGAAATCTGGTTCAGAAGACCTAATAGAAGCAATGATCACAGTGGGGATCCTGAGATTGACCTGAATAAGCTCTCCAGAACCTTTGTCCTCACTTGGGCCACAAGACTGGAATAAGCCTGGGGCCTGCTCGCCTGGGTAGGGTGCAAGCAGGAAGGGGCTCCAGCCTTCCTCCCCTCTGCCCACTTGCACCTGCCTGCCACTGGTACCACCGGCCCGGGCCTTGCGTGGAATCTCAGGCAGAGCGCACGCAGAGTTTTTCTGGTGACTCTTAGGTTACAAACAGACGGTCTCTTCTGCTAGGTATTCAGAAGAGCACCCTGAAGTTACTACAGAGTGCCAGCACCCCTCTTCTCCCAGCGCAGGCCTGCCACAGCGGGAAAACCTCTGCCTCCTGCCGCTTCCTCTCCTGCCCCCCGCGCTGCGTGGGCACTCAGTGGGGGGCACGTGTGGGGGCTCCTCAGAGATACCTCACTGGGGGTCTCTGACCACAGCTCTTTGGCATGTGCAAAGTTCTCAAGCCAGCCACTTTATGACTCCCCAAGTTTCTCAGCCACTTTCTGCCAAGGTCCACCTGGCCTCCAGCAGGAAGCTGTCTTGGGTGGTTCATAGCTGGGTCTCTTCCTTGAGGTCCACACTTGGCTCCGAGAAAACACGTGCCTCGGCCTTGCCTTTGGTGTGGATGCCCCTCACTCCCTGTCCAGCCCTCTCCCCTCTCCTCCCATGAGGCTGTCTGTCAGCTCATCTCTAGATGTTTCTAGGAGCAAGCCAGGTGCTGGTCCTTGTGTCCCCCAGACTTCAGAGATTTCCAAGGGGATATCTTGAAACCCCCCCTCACTAGGGTGAAGGTGGGGGATATGACAGTTAATTTCTGATGTCGGCTTGGCTGGGCCATGATGCCTAGACATTTGGTCAAATATTATTCTGGCTGTTTCTGTGAAGATGTTTTTTGAGATTAACACTTTAATCAATGAGCTTTGACTAAAGCAGTTTATCCTCCATAAAGTGGGTGGGTCTCATCCAAACAGTTGAAGGTCTTAATAGAACAAAGTCTAACCTCACCGAGCAGAACAGAATTGTGCCAGCAGACCACCTTTGGACTCCAACTTCAGCTTTTTCCTGGGTGTCCAGCCACAGGCCCCTCCAGCGGATTCTGCCCTCACCAAGCCTCCACAATTGTGAGCCGGACCCTTACGAGCACCCCCTACCTGCTCCACGTCCTGCTGGTTCTGTCTCTCTGGGGAACCCCGACAACTACAAGGGGGAACCTCCATGGGAAGGAGTGCACAGCTCACAGCACCCTGACAGTTACCCCCAAACAAAAACAAAACCTGGTAGCCAGTCTCCGTCACCTTACCCTCTTTTTTATTGATTGTGAAAATATGGGAACGTTTGTGTACTGGTTGGAAAACAGCCACTGTCCTGAGTACTTTTCCTTTACCTGCTCCCAGGACCCTTCCTCTGCCCCTCTGGGACTCTCGCTAGAGCGTTGGGTCCTGCTTATCAAACATTTGTACGACCATTCCTGCTGACCCCTGGATGTAAGGGAGGAGCTAAGGGCAACTTCAGCAACTGTCTCTTGGAGCCTCCTGTGTAGGTGGGCAGATATCTACAGTGTTGTTCTTTGACTCTTAGGCCAGAACAGAGGCAACAGGAAGCAGCTGCCTTTAATATATAATTCCATGTAAGTGAACGAGGCCCTCGTTTATTTATATATATAAATTCATTTTATTATTATTATTAAATTATTTATTTAAATTATATTACATATTTGAGTTAAGTTATATACATAAGTATATAAAATGTATAAAAATTATATATATAAACATATAAAATCAAGGGCCTATGGTCAAAGTAGCATCAGGAAGCGACAGGAGGCCTATCACCTGGTTCTGGGACAGGATGCTTAGCCCATGCTTCCCTAGTACAAATTTAGGAATACTATTTCCCTGCAACCATCCAGGGATTTGTAGAAGGTATGAAGTGTCTAGGAACTTAAGGAAGTAATGAGAGATGGGTGTCAGTATTTTGCCACAACGATATTTATCACAGTGTGGCTTACAAACCAGCAAAAAATCGAAACTCCCTTAGGTCAGAGATTGCTGCTGCCTCCTTGTATCCATTCTCCTTTATTCCTTGGTATGGACCCAATTTACCAGGGGCGGAAACAGACCTGGTTTGAAAGAGGCATACATTTCCCAGCTTCCCTTGCAAGTGCAGGTGGCCACATGACTCAGTCAGTTTGCGCCAATGAGAGAGAAGCACCAGTTATTGAGTGGGCTTCAGGGAAGCTCCTTAAAAGGAGAGCAGAGCAGGCTGGCGTGTGCCCCCACCACCTTCTGCTTTCCTCTTTCCTGCCACCTGAACGGTGGCCGTGATGGCCAGAGCTCTGGCAATCACCTTGACAGCCGAGTAGAAGGAGACTGGGTTCCTGGAGGTACGAAGCAGCTGCTGTCACAACCCCCCAAGCTTCTTTCACTCGAGTCAAATAGATCTCTGTCTCATTAAGCTGTGTCATTTGGGTTTTTTGGTTACAGGCAGCTAAATCTAGCCCTAGCTGGTAAAATACCCAAACGCCCAACAACAGTAGCATGATTAATGAATTACAATCCTATCATAACTATAGATTATTTTATAGCCATTAAACGATTGTGTAGAAAAACGTTTGGTAACATGCAGAAGTGTTTGTGACATACCATTAAGTAAGCTTGAAGATAGGATATATAGTAAGATCCCATTTTATAAAGAGAAAATAGGCATAAACCATACAGAAAAAAAGCTTTGCAATAGTTACATTAAAGTCTCTGGTGGTGGCACGATATAGTGATTTTCCTTTTCCACTTGACATCTGTAAAATCTACAATTTCCTAGTTTTGTGACGGAAGAGTAACAATGGGTTATTTTTTAAAAAAGGAAATGGTAGAGTTTTGCTTTTTTTTTTTTTAAACACAGGCAAGAAAAAGTGACTTTTTAAAAGAACCACGAGACACCCTTGCAGCCCTGCCAAGTCTTTGACTCAATGGTCCCCACCACATCTGGTTGTGCACGACCCCTCCTGTGGTTTGCTTTCTCTCACCTTGTTCTCTTGGCTCCTGGGTCTGGCCGTATTGGGATTCTCCACCGAGACATTCTGCTCTGGGGGGAGCTCAAGGTCAGGGGCTCATTTGCAGGCTGTCTATTTTCCACTGAATCTGTGACATTTAAGAAGGGCAGAGAATTAGAAAGTGTGCATCTCCCCCATTTCAGGCAGTTCTCTGTGACAGGGACAGTAGCAAGTTCACCCTGGGAGGGAAGGAAGAGGAATGAAGAAGGGTGTTCTTCTTCTCATGCCCCTGGAGAGCAATTTGCCACAGCCTGCAAGTATTCAGTGACCTGGGATGCCGTCTCTACAAAAATTATAATTGCGACGCAAGAAAATTCATGTGAAGACACAGTCAGTAGGAAAAGAATATTGAAAATGAGATTGCAAACTTAGATACAAACCTAATTAATGTCTTAGAGGACAATAAAACCAGAACTACCAGTGTTCTTGTTTCTACTGGACAAAAATCATTTGCAATTTATCAATCTTTTAACATCTAACTTTACAATGTCCGAATCCTAATCACTATTAAATAGTAAGTCAAGCTCCCTCCCCCGGGGCGACAGGTCGCCTGTAGGTGGGTCGTCCATCCGTGTTCTAGTGTGGCTGAAAAGGCAGCCCTTTAGCAGAGTGAAGCCAAAGCACAAATCTTCTTTTGTTGTTTGGGAGCATGCCAGGGGACCCCAAAGCCATGATCTGTTTTGTCTGCTCCTCTGGGGCAGAGCAGGGGAGCATTTTCTCCTTGGAGTCTGGATCAGGAAGTTCTGGACTGTCTTGGGAGTTAACTCCAGGGAAGTGAAACAGGGAGTCGCTTTAAAAATGAAACTCTGAGTCTGCTGAAAATATTTATGGTCTGGCCATCAATGGCATCTTTGAGAGTGGCAAGAAGTAAAGTGACCCTTGTTCTAGTCTACACTGGCGTCGGCATTCTCCTCTCGGCTTCGGAAGCCACACGCTCTTTCCCCCTTAATGCGGTTTCTCTCTCCAGGGTCATCTCAGACCCAGCCCCACACCCGCCTTTGCTCCTGCTCAGAAAGACCCCCGGCCCCTGACCCTGGGCATCTGTATGTGCTTTTCTGTCTGCTTGCAACGCTCTAACCCTGCGAAATCCGATAGGGGCCCTGTCAGCCACGTGTGGCTAGTATGCACTTGCAGTGTGGCCGGTGTGACTCAGGAAGTGAATTCTTCATTTCTTTTTAGCTTAAATTAATTTAAATTTAAATGTAAAAACCAATACTCAATTTAGTTACTGGAAAACTTCTAAGCATATATGGAACAGTCTGGGTATGCAAATCTGCTTTTCTGACTGTACATTTTATGAAACCTAAATCCAGATCAAATATTTCCAACAAAAATATTCCACAGTTTTCAAAGACATACTGTAAAAAAAAAAAAAGCAGAATGTCTCATTACTAACTTTTTATATTGATTATTGACTATGCGGTGGAACGACTCTATTTTGCATGATTTGTGATTGCTATCATGCGTTTTAGAGTGAATTTTTACCTGTTTCTTTTTACTTTTGTTGATGTGGCTGCGGGGAAATTTAAAACGACATACGTGGCTTGCATAATATTTCTGTTAGAAAGAGCTGCCCTAACCCCCTTTTCCATCTGCAGAGGCTTTGGGGTGAGAAGGATCAGAACTCCATCTCAAGCCAGGCCGCTCACTAACTGTGTGATTTGGGGTAAGTGACTCAATCTCTCTTTGCTTCAGTCATTGTTGTTGTTGTTGTTTTTAATCTGTAAAATGGGTGTAGTAAGTACACCCGTAACACTGAGTACCTCCAAGTGCCAAGTTAGCTCCTGTTCTCTCTCTGGCCATGTCCTCACGCACCCCTCAAGACTCATCTAAAGTATCCTCTCCTTTGGGGAATCTTTCCTAACCACACCGGAAGGGTCTCGTTTTTTGCCTTTACCTTTCTTGTAAACTTTGAGACTTTGCTTGCAGTAAATGACATCATTACAATATTGCGGGTCCCTCAAGGGCAGAGACTCCAACTTTCTTTGTGTGGGAGTGTGTTTCTAACTTGTCATTTAGTAAGATTTTCAAACATACTCCAAAGTTGAGAGGGTCATATAACGTACGTTCACCCAGCTTCCACGAGTATAGCATTTCCATCGTATTTCTCTTGCTCTTAATTCAGTACTTGATGCATAATTTTGTTAGTGTGTGTAGACAGCAGACACCCACAGGTTGCCACCTCTCCCATCTGGCAGTGGGGTCGGGGTGTCCATCTGCATCTCTCTGGGCTGGCGTGTGAACTGCTTGGACCAACAGAATGTGGTAGAAGGGACTCTACAGGTCTGAGTTCAGGCCTCTTGGGAATGGTTTCTGCTCTTGACCTGGGAAGCCTGCTGCCATGTGAACCAGCCCAAGCCAACCTGCTGAAGGGTGAGCAGCATCCTTCAGAACAGAGACAAGCCGTCTCAGCTGAGGCCCACCTTGGCCCACCAGCTCACTAGCCACCTGGGAGTCCAGCGAGGTTTCCTTGACCTTCCAACCCCAGATGAGCCGCCAGCAGACTGCAGAGGTCAGACAGACAACACAACACCCAATCAACCCCCAGAATCACAAGACATAATAAATATTGTTGTTTTTGTCTCTATGTCTTGAGGGTGGTTTACCATGTGGCAGAAGGCTCCCTGATACAGGGTTCAGTGAATGTCTCGAAGGAGTTCATGAAGTCCCTGGATCTAAAGCAGGGGTTGCCACGCCCAGCACACATACCGTGGTAGACCGTCTGGTGGCAGGTGCTGTACCCCGGGGGCTAAGAAACGAGCACCTGCTCCACAACGCCAGCATGCTGCCCGCTCAGGCATGTGGGCAAGTCACAAAGAAAGGAGTTTGCAGCTCTGACAGCCCTGCCCCCACCCCCGCCAGTTGTAAAAGTTTCTGAACCTTATTCTGCTCAAGAAATATACTTTAAGCAGATAAGATGTGCTAGGGACTCATTTAAAAGACGAAGGGATCCAGCCGCAAAGCTATTCCCAAGGTATTCATCTCAGGTATTTCCAGTGTGGCAGAAACTCTGGCCATCACTGCAACAGTGAGAAAACGACGATGGGACCTTACGGCTCTGGAAACTCAGGTTCCCAGATATCCACAAACGCGCACAGCTCCAAGCCTCCCTCCTCGAAGGCATGGATGCCTGGGGCTGTTTTGCTGAGTCCTAGAACAAGATGTTTCTTTTAAACAGAAGCTAGTCTTATCATATAATCTGGTCAATGCTCTCTCCTGAAGTACCCACATCATCCTATTGCAGGAATTGAATCCTTTAGATAACAGCTTCAAAGTCTTTCATTTTATTGGACCTGTCCTTGACAATTTTCAAGGCCTTTTATTCTTCTTTCATTTAATTAGGGCCTTTCAGCCCTGATGACTCCACTGGGATATCAAGGGACAGCGGTACCAGCTGTCCCGGGTACTGACCTGCCGGGTGGGGGGTGTTCTCTTCAGGAGTGTCTCTGGCTTTGCCTTTGCTTTTGCGTCTCACGGTGCGGTTGAAGATGGAGTTTCTCTGAATCGGGATGTGGCCGCGGGGTTCTCTGTCTTGCGTCTCTCGGTTGGTGTGGCGCGTTTTCTCATCTTCTGAGAGTAACTCAGGTCTCACCTTGTCCTGCACACCATCAGTCTCCTGTGAACCGCTCACCGATTTCTTCCAGGGCTTTTCCAAACCTTCAGATCCCCTGGTCTCCATGGAAATTGGTCCACTTGTTTCTCAGCAGAGCGACTTGGAGATGGGTAACCTCTCTAGCTTCACCAGCTTGAATGCTTTGGAAGAGAAAGAGAACAATTTTCAGTTAGGGTCATCAGGCTAAATGTTCCATTCAGCGTCTGGTCTTCCACTCCCATTCAGATTTGATGAAATTTGGAAGAGTCTGCACATCTGGGCGACCGCATCTTTATCAGTGAAAATTACAGTTTAACCGCTGCAATTTGGATGCATTCATGTATCATTTTATAATTGAAGTTTGTTTATTCTATTCATAGGATGCGCTTTGGGGGAAATGCTTAAAATGGCTTGTATAACTAGCTTTCAAGTAAACATCTTCCGAGTGATTCAAGAGAAAGAGTAGCAAAAACAGTGAGGAGAGCTCCGGGAAACCAAAGTGAAGAAAGGGAAGATGTACAGACAGACACAAAAGTAAAGTCTTGGGGAGACCCAAAAGGACTATCAGCGAGTGACGGTCATACAACTGTAAATTCAGAAGTGGGGAGACTTGAATCCTGTGGAGACAAACCTCTTGCCGTCCACTGGTGGCTAGGGCTAGTTGGTAGATCAGTGGCCTCCCTACTAGGATGACGTTGTTGGACAGCTGTGGGAACAAGCCCTCCCCCACCCCACCAGCTGGGGGCACAGAGTGGTTACCTCCCTCTGGGGTGACCATAGTAGATATCATCTAAACCAGGGCACTGTTCACAGGAAAAGAGGTCTAATCAAATTATACCAGGACTGCCCGGGCAAAACCCATTTTCTTCCCAACATGGGCCTTCCAGAGTATGGGTTCTTGGAGTGGTGAGGGACATAGCAGATCCTAGAGTAGAGTGTAAGCTGGTCAGGATGGTGTGCTAGACAGGAGGGCCATGCTAGGGTTCTTTGTGGCTTCCCATCCATCCGAGGGTTCAGAACCTGAGCTCCCATGGACTCTATGGAGGTTTAAGGGGTGCATATATTATATGCAGAGGCTGTGTTTATGCAGATACATCTTTCTTAATTATGGGTGCAGAACTTCTATCATGTTTTCAGAGTTTAAAGACTCAGGAAAGCTTTTCTTTTCTGCTTCTGCTTTCTTTTGTAAAAAATGTAAAGAATGGGGGTCTGGACTTGAGGCACACCTACCCCTTTCCCACCACACCCCTCTGCTTACAGCAGGTACCCTGGCTACCCCAGGCACCACCCTCAGTTCCCCAAGGGTGAGTTCCCAACCCCCTTCTCTTCCCCTCACCCCAGTCCAAACACATTTCAGGTCAGTTGGTCAGGTGATCTTAGAATATTCAGGAAGGGTGGCTTCCCTTGCTCCAGGCAGAGCTTTGTGTATCTAAGGCAGGAGTTAGGTCTCTCTGGTCGGGGAGATTTGAGGACTGAGGGTGGCTCTGGCTCCTGGAACCGGCCACCTAATGACACAGATGCAGAAAGTTTGTCCTAGGAGATTGCCTCCTTTCCTACCTGCCTGCAGGTCTGGTGGTATTTCATTGGTGACCTTGCCTACCAATAATCAGCCAAGCAGAAACAAGTGTTAAGGTGTTAGAAGTCAGGGAGCACTAAGACAAGGGCCTGCCTTGGGCAGCTTGGCCTGGCTTGTGAGGACCTGGGGAGCTCCTTCAGCACCATGGCCAGCTGTGGGACCCCAGCAAGCCCCTGGTAGTCCCAGCATCCATGTCCTGGTCCATAAATGCTGGGGTGTGCCCTGTGGGATCATTGGAGAAGTCCTATCCCGCTGGCTAATGCTTTGCCTCAGAGAGTAAAGCTATGATTTCAGGGGGCCAGAGATGACCATGTAGAGACCAAGAGGTCACATTTGGGGGGACATCCCTCGCAGGAGTACCTGGCAGGGCAAAGTTTATTATAAACTTGGTGAGGAACCCACAGCTCACAGGCAGGAGGGGTGGTTTCCCCTCACACCAAGTTGAATCCGAGTCAGCAAGGGATGAGAACGAGAGAGAATGAGAGGTTTCTATCCTGCCCAGATGGAGGGGGGACCCTCTGCCCTGCAGTCTGGCTGGGAATGGGGAGAGAAGACCCAGGAGGGCCAAGGTCAGGGTCATCACAAATCTGCTCTCCGGGGCCTGGGGCCAGGAGGGGGTGAATTAAGACCACAGGCAAGGACAGACTTCAGCTTTGGAGTTCAGAGTTGGCCAAGGCGGAGCAGCTGCTCTGGGGGCAGTGAATTCCCCGTCACTGACAGTGTCCACACAGAAGCTATTGATTTTAGGATTCAGTGACTCTGGCCTACCCGCTGACATCCCCTTCTCTCCTCTTTCACTTGCCTTTATGCCTCCCTAGGGTACAGTGGCTGTTCTCAGCTTGATCTGGGGGCAGAGGGCAAGTGGGCAGAGGTGGGTAATGCAGGAGTTAATTGTGTGTTGGGGCCCGTCTGTGGAGGTCTCTGAACCAGGTCAGGGAGTCCCTGCTACATCTTGATGACCGTGGGGGTGGAGGCGGCAGGATCCTGGAAGCGCTGGGCGGGCTGGGCTGGGGACCCGAAGCCAGAGGGCAGGTATCACACAGGTATCACCCAGGTGTGGCAGGTAGGGGCTGGGGTGGGGAAGATGTGCAAGGGGAAATGACAGGATCAGTGACACATGGTGGTTTGGGGAGGACCAGGGAGGGGCCATCCCCATGGCAGGCGATGGGCCAGGGTGACAGGGCAGGCCAATGCCACTCACTGCCTGTCAGGTAAGTGGAAGAAAACCTGCTTGGGGTTGGAGCATGCTGATTTGAGGATGTGTTGAGAAACCTCCCAGGAGGAGTGTGTGCAGTTGGACATCCTTGACTGAAGCGGACTCTTACGAATAGGGCATCGCCCTGCTCTGACCAAGGGCATCTCCACAGCCTCCATGTCATGGCCCTGAACACAGACTGGGTTTTGTCTTGAAGATGATGATTCTTATCATCACCCCGTGTAAGTTAAGGTTGCTTTTTAAAAAATTGAGGTATGAGTTACATGCAGTGCAATTTGCTCTTGTTAGTGTATGGTTCTATGACGTTTGACGAATGCAGTTAGCGTATCCGCCACCCTAATCCACATACAGGATACTCCAGCACCCCAAAAGTTCCCTGTGCCCCACTGCGGTCAGCCCCTCCTGCACTGTCTGGTGACCACCAGTCTGTACACGTTCCTCATTTGCCTTTTCCTGGCTGTCCTACAGACGGAACGACGCAGCTTTGGTTGGTGGGATCCCACTTGACGTTCAGCCTGGTTGTATCCTTGCTGATCGCCGCTGTTGGCTGGGTGTTGTTGTGAGCTCATGGAAGCCTGTGTGATGTGTGGTGAAGGGCATTTGGCTGGGAGGCAGGGGACTTGGGTTTGAATATCCATTTTCTGCCACCTGTAATCACCTACTCACACTGAGCAAGTATGGACCTCAGAGTCGCATGCAGAAAACATGGCGGTAGGTGGATGTTCATGGGACGCCTGGCCAGCTCTTAAAATCTGAGATCTAGGGCAGCTCAGGGACCCCTCAGAGGGAAGCTCGGGCATGATGAGAGCCCTGGGAGTTGCTCTCAAGCCATCCCTATCATTTTCTTTAAATGATGGGTCTCTGAAACCCTGAGAAAATGTATTCCATCTTTAAGACAGCGCGCACGCACTTCACACACACACACAATTTGTGAAACTCTCTAAAAAACAACTCTAATTCCACCTCAATTATTGCCTATTTTGGGCAACTGTGCTCTACATCTGAAATATTTTTATAATCACTTCAATTCTTCTATAGCCATTAACTGTTGGAGAGCCTGGCAGCCCTCCTCCCATCTCCTCATGTTTTTCTTAAACTCCTGAGTAGCTTGAAGCCTATGTCTCTCTGTCCAGGTGGCTTTGGGTGGAAGTGCACGGGGCACATGTGTGATTGGAAGCTGTATTTGCACGACATCCATCCACTCACTCAGCGAAGGCCGCTGGTGTGCTCTCCACACCTGGCCCCTGCGGGCGTGGCCTGTACGTCTCTGTTCCTGCTCGGGAAACACCTGAAGGGCAGGACTGAGTCTCTGGTTCGGTGCTGCTTCTGGTGCTGTCCACACAGCAGCACTCTGTAGACATTGGTCGTCTGCAACAATGGGCACATGGATGAAGTATCTCCCTGAGGTCCCTGTGAAAGTCACCACTATTTTCTAGAAAAAGAAGCTGCAAGTCAGAGAGCTCTGGCAACTTGCCTGGGATCACACAGCTGGTAAATGGTTGGTGAGGATCACACCCCATCTGTCGGATTTGTTTGTTGGGGGAAACCTGAAATCCATGTGATGTGGTTAAAAGTTGCCATTGTAAAGATTGGTTGAAGGCTGGCAAGGATGAATCAGAGGCAGGAGAGGGAAGTGCGTGTGTGTTGGGCGGTGGGGGAGGGGGGATTCTAGGCTGTTCTCTGTGCTAGCTATGTGGCTTCAGGCATGTGAGCCAAGGGTGATTGTTAAACCTCCCTGCATTGGGCTGAGGGCCAGGGGGCCTCCCTGCGTGAGTCAGTGGCCTGGGAGGTCAGGACACATGGGAGAAGGTGGTGGGGAGGGGAGGGGGAAGCTGGCTGCCAGCCCAGCTGTGGCAACCCAGGCCAGCTGCTGGGGGCGGGGGGCCAGGGCCTTTCAGATGTGCATGCGAGGAGTCACCTGGGGCCCTTGTTAGGACACAGTTTCTGACTCAAGACATCCAGGGTGAGGCCCGGGATGCCAGCCCTGTGAGTCCATGGCCCAGCCCTGAGCAAGATCCTTATGGAGCAGGACCACAGCATCTTCAGCAGCTGTGGGAGCTGGAGACAGCAGGGAGCTCCGCCCCATGCTGCCCCTCGCTTTGGCCAGGTTGGGTCCTGTCTGCTGCTGGTCAGAGACAGAGAGTCTTGATGGAGAGCAGAGCTGGGGCAGGCAGGAGGAGGGGCGTCAGGAGACAGGCAAGGGGGGCTGAAGTGCTGTATGGAAGGCTCTCCCACAGGGCCTGAGGGCATGTAGTGAATCTAGAGGAGCCATCTGGGCACCTGCTGAAGCAGACCCCTGGGGGCGCCGGGGACAGCCTGTAAGACCAGGCCTGGCCTTCTCACGGCTGATAGGGGCCGCAGGAGGATGCCAGGACTACAAAGCAGAGAGGAACAGGGAGGATATTTGCAAGGAAGGGCCAGGATGAGCCGCAGATCATGGGAAGCCCTGGGTGGGGGAACTTCACTCCCTGGTCAATCAGAACATCTCAGAGGGCAGTTCAGGGTCACTGCCTGGAGCTGAGGGCAGAGCATGGGTTATCCAGCAGAAGGCCCTGGCGACTCCAGACAGGAACACTTGAGGAGGCTTCTCAATAGGACCATGCTGAAGACCCCACCTTGTCTTCAGGGAGGAGCCCAGAGCACTGGTGACTGGGGTGTGTTAGCTGTCCAGATAGAGGGCAGGAGGATATGACCTTGAGGGGACAATGAAGGCGCCTTAGCTGTGACCTGACAACAGGAGGGCTTGGATGTTGTCGCAGGGCTCAGGTAGACCTCTATGAGAAGATGGGGCCCTGAGGAGGGATGCAGGCCTGGCCTGCCTTCAGCTGTCATTCCTGGTCCTGGAACTGGTCCCTTAGACTCCCAAGTACGTGACAGTGTCTGCCTTGATCGATAAACACACCCCAAGCCCCACCCCCACCCCAGCAAAGTGGGGAAAGCTGGAGAGGAAGGTTTTAGGTAGTAGAGGGAAAACGATGAAGTTTCTCGTGTGGTAGAAAAGCCCCAGCAAGAGAAGGACCTTGTAAAGTTGTTCTAGAAGATGCTCTGCGGTCGGCATGCTCTGCAGACACGCGCTCCTTGGAGACAATGTAGAAAAGCAGATGACCACAAGAAAGACAGCCGCGGCCCTGCCCTGAACATTTCGGTGCTCACAGCAGGAACAAAGGACAAGGGAGAGGAAGGGAATGGAATAGCCAAACAGGAGAGAAGGATCCTAGGAAGTTTTAAAGTTGGAATTCAGAAATTGGGGAGTGAGTGGTACGAAAGGCGGGATCAGAAAGGTGGCAGGAGAAGGAGAATTCAGGGCAAGGTGCAGGTGCCAGCTGGCTCTCCACACAGGTGAAGCCCCAGTGCATCATGGCCACAGGGGGCAGCGCTGGCTCCAGGAGGTGGCGCGGAGTGGGGGTTCCCTGGGGAAGGAAGGGGGCTGTGGTCCTTGTGGAACCCAGACCATGGTTGAACAGGAAATATAACTGTATAAAAGTAACTGAGGGGGAAGGGGATAGAAGCAACTGAGGGCGAGGGGGATAGAAGCAACTGAGGGGGAAAACAAAACAGTCTGGTACTGGCACAAAACCAGACACATAGATCAATGAAACAGAATAGACAGCCCAGAAATAAACCCATGCTTATATGGTAAATTAATCTTTGACAAAGGAGGCAAGAATATGCAATGGGGAAAAGACAGTCTCTTCAATAAATGGTGCTGGGAAAACTGGACAGCTACATGCAAAAGAATGAAACTGGACCACTTCCTTTCACATACACAAAAATAAACTCAAAATGGATTAAGGATCTAAATATGAGACCTGAAACCATAAAAGTCTTAGAAAAAAAACATAGGCAGTAGTTTCTTTGACATTGGCCATAGAAACATGTTTCTAGATTTGTCTCCTGAGGCAAGGGAAATAAAAGCAAAAAGAAACTATTAGGACTACAGCAAAATAAAAAGCTTTTGCATAACAAAGTAAAATGTCAACAAAAGGACAAGGCAATCTACTGAATGAGAGAAGACATTTGCAAATGATATACCCAATAAAGGGTTAGTATCCAAAATATATAAAGAACTTATACAACTCAACACCAAAAAAACCCAAAAATCCGATTAACATGGGCAGAAGACATGAACAGACATTTCTCCAAAGGAGACATCCAGATGGCCAACAGACACATGAAAAGGTGCTCAACATTGCTTATCATCGGGGAAATGCAAATCAAAACCACAGTGTGACATCACCTCACACCCATCAGAATTGCGAGAATCAAAGGGCGAGAAACAAGTGTTGGCGAGGACGTGGAGGAAAAGGCACCCTTGTGCACTGTTGGTGGGAATGCACACTGGTATGGCCACTGTGGAGAACAGAATGGAGGTTCCTTAAAAAATTAAAAATAGAACTACCCTATGATCCAGTAATTCCATGACTGGGTATTTACCCAAAGAAAATGAAAACACTGCTTTGAAAAGATGGAAGCCCTTCTGTGTTTAATGCACCTGATTTACAGTAGCCAAGATATGGAAGCAGCCCAGGTATGCAAGCCCTGTGACCCCAGCAAGCCCCCGCCCCTCCAGCCAGTGAGGGTACAGCTCGGGGGCCTCAGGCGCCTTCTCAGTCCTCCCCACCCAGTCTCCCTGATGCCTTGTTGCCTACTTACCCCGAACACCACACCGACTATGTGCAGAAATGGGGAGGCCTTCCAAATGATTAACTGATGGGAAGGGGATAGAAAGCACTTGGTCGGGGGAAGGCTAGGCTCCGTTGGGTGCTCTCTCCAAGAGGAAAACCAGTGAGCGAGGCCCTGAGGAGACAGGAGGCAGAACTTCCAAACTGGACCTGTTGGCTTGCTTTTGGCTAAAGGGGAAGAAAAGGAAAGATGAACCCCGGTTTTCCTTTGGGCCTGTTGAACTGATACAGTGAGAAAGGAAGTAGGAATGTGAGGGAGAAGTTGGGCATGAGGTCAGAGAGAGAGGGCGCATTTGGCAGGAGGCTGGATTTGAACACTGTCCGATGCAACAGGGTCTGAACCCACCAAAACCTGGAAGGTTAGCTCCTGGTTACAGTAACAGCTCACTGAGCATTAAGTGACCAGTAACTTTATAAGCCAAACGACATCTCTTCAGAGGCCAGAACATGGCGAGACAAGGAACAGTCTCCGGGGCGCACAGCTGCGGAGTGCCAGCTGGGCCCTGAGTCCTCTGGAGACACCATCAGAGGTGCAGCCTAGTGGCCGGGGACGCGCTCAGAAGACAGGGAGGGTGTTAGACACAGTCACAAAATTCACGCGCAAGACAGAATTGACTGTGGTAGATCAAGTGTGAACAGCACCCCTTTCCTCAGGAGGCAACAGAAATTGATGAAATTCATTTTAAACCTGGGAACTGGACGGTGGTATAGAGGGGTGAGCACGTTTCTTTTTCATAGGAAGGTGTTCAAATGCCAGAAAGTGTGGGATACATCTCTCTCTCTCTCTATCTACATAATCTGCAACATGAAGAAAGCCCGTAAAAGGAAAAGAAAGCCAGAGGCCAGAAGGACAAATTAGACATTCCTGTTGGCAAAAAAACAGTTCATGATGAGCACCGGGGAGCAACAGACCATGAGTGGAGCCCAGGTGGCAGAGACCACAGCACGACTGAGCTCTGGCAGTGGGGGTGACAGAGGACGGAGGAGGTCGTCTGTAAGGACCCCAGAGGAAGGAGGCTGCAGGTGATGGCAGGCACGAGGAAGGGCGGAAAAACCTCCGATACCAGAAACTTAAAAACAATAAATAAAACTTTGATTTTAGATTTCTGGAAAAGTTATGGGTGATGGAATTTTTAAAGCAGCTCTTCCAGGAACCAAAGGGCTCTGAGAACAAGGGTACGTAGTCCATCATTTGAAGGGCCTCCCCATTTCTGCACGTGGTAGGTGTTCGGTGTGAGCAGGAGCAAGGAATCAGGACGTGAAAGTCAGGGAGAGTGGGTGGGGAGGATTGAGAAGGTGCCCGGGATCCACCAGTCTGGCCCCACTTGCTGGAGGGGTGGGGGCTTGCCGGGGTCACAGAGCTTACACAGCTGGGAATAGAACCTTCGCCCCAGTCCTTGATGTCCACTCCGCGTGCTCTTTCCTGCTCTCTGTCTGGCCCACGTGGGGAGTTTGGGCATTTGTCCTTTATCAGCAGAAGACCAGAGTGAACTCCTGGGTGAGGTACCCTCAGCTTTCAGCTTCTCACTAAAATACCAGGGACAGCCACCCTTGCACCAGAAGCCGAAATTAAGAATCAAGTTCATGGCAATAACAGCAGGCTCATCCGCTAATTATACTAATGAAGATTCAGAAGCATCATTGATGACTGACTTGTGTGTTAAGTTCTTGAGAAAGTATGCACACAGTTTATAAATTAAGAGGCAAAACGAGAAGAGAAATATATAAAGGGGAAAGCACGGGATAGGGTAATGAAAACATCGTAGGACGCAGAGCAGGATTTTTCCAATTATCCTGGAATTGGTGTTGAGGCCAGATGTGACTTAGTTCTCTTCGAATTTCTGGTGCGCTGGGGTCAGCCAGCACCTCCGAAGGGTTACTGAAGGAGGTGTGCCCCCTCCCTGAACCCCACCTGGATGATAGAAGAGGAGGACGTGGGGAGGGACTTGGTTTTTTGGGGTCCCATGTTCCGGGCAAAGAGGGCAGTGGTTCCCAGGGAGACTTGGAGAAGCCCTGGGTTCCTGCAAGGACGGGAGGCTCTGAGCCAGGAGTCACAGGGCTGTGGAACCTGTAGGCCCACTCCCACATCTCCCGGGAGAGAGTTCGGAGAGCAGAGGCTTATGGTACCTTGTCCTTTTTGTTGCTCCCTTCCCCCATGCTTCCTGAGGCTCGGGGATACACTGAACATGGAACCAATGTGGTTTCAGGTGGGAGGATTTCTGAAGACAGGGGCCTGCTGGGGGACTTCATGCTGTGGGGCTTGAAGGGACTGTGGCCTGGCGTGCCCTAGAAGATGAGGCACCCCGACCTCACCTTTGGTATCTGTGGCCTTCAGAACAACCCTTGCAAAGAAGACCCCAGAATTCCCTGAGGTTCCCTAGGGCTCAGAGCTTAATAAGTGATAGGGGTAGGGGGCTGCCCAGGTGGCCACTTGGTCAAGCCACGGGCCGCCCAAGCTGGAGAAAGGGTTGGGAGCACGTAGGTACCTCTAGGAGCAGAGGGAGATGTGGTGCCCTTTCTGGGAATGATGGTCTGGAGCGGGGGATGGAGGGAAAGGAGAAGAGGTGCAGATGAACACTAGCCCGGGACAGCCTAAATACCCATCAGAGAAGCCATCGGAGCCAGGCTGAGCCAGAGGGATGCCTCCTACTGCAGACACACAGCCAGCCATGGAAGGACAGCTCAGCTTGCTGATCCCTGCCCCCTCCCCCACCCTGAGGAAGGGGAGGAGCGGGAGGCTTCTCCAGGTCAAACCTCCCACCCCACCCCCATATTCTATCCTGTGCTGGAGGGAGGGGAGTGGAACTTTGATTAGTGTGAGGTTGAACTTGGGGAAATTTAAACCTGACAAATGGGCAAAGGCTAAGAACAGTTCATAGAAAATGAAATACAGATCACTCTCAAACACCTGCAAAAGATGTTCAACCTCATGTCTCATAAGAGGAAAGGAAATCCGAACCACACTGGGATCATTTTTTTTTTTTTTTTTTACTTATTACATTGGTCAAAAATCAAAAGTTCAGTAAGTGATTGGTGAAGCTGAGAGGCAAGCCCCCATCATTGCTGGCAATGTCTATCAAAGTAAAATTCAAATGTGCTCTAGGTTAGCAATCCCATTGCAGGATCTGGCCCACAGACCTGCTGGTAGGGGTGAGGAGTGGTGTGTGTGTCTGAGAGCAAGTGGTTGAAGACACTGTAATGTCTCTCCATCAGGAATGGGTCATGCCAGCTAGAAACTCCTAAATATTGGGGGCACCTGGGTGGCTCAGTTGGTTGAGCATCCAGCTCTTGATTTCTGCTCGGGTCATGATCTCAGGATCGTGAGATCAAGCCTGTCGTTGGGCTCTGCACTGAGCATGGAGCCTGCCTGGGATTCACTCTCTCCCTCTGCAGCCTCCCCACTCACATGCATGTGTGCAAATTCTCTCCCTCTTAAAAAAAAAAAATTCCTAAACATTTCCATCAATAGAATAAGATGTAGTTTAAAAAGGAAGAAAAAGCTCTAAATTCTGATCAAGAAAGGATTCTAGGATAGCTCCAGGAAAAAAAACAAGGGCAGAAGGGTATGTATTATGTTTCCATCAGGGTAAAAGGGGGAAATAGATTCAAATTTATTAGGATGTGCCTAAAAACTTCTGGAAGGAGTTATGAGAAATGAGTATCAATAATCAGTTAGAGGAGGGACCCTGGGCAGATGGAGAACAGCAGTGGGAGAAGGAGTCTTTAGTGTATCTACCTTTTCATATTTTTTAATTTTTTTAAAGCTATTACAATGTATTAACCTATTCAAAAATTAAATAGATAAATTTTTTGAGAAAGAAATAAATAGGATAGATCTTAAATGCAGAAATGAATCACTTCTAAAAATGATAGGAAGCAGAGAAGTTATGGGATCTGCCTAAGTGACTTCTAAGAGCCCTGCTATACGGCAGGGTAGTGAGTTTGGAGAGAAGTAGCCATGATGGGGAAGAAAAAGCTGTTTATGTTTATGCCTTCAAAAAAATCCAGATTTTCCCCCCAATAAATCAAGTACAGAAGAAGAATGAATTGTTAAGTGAGATGTTTTAATTCTCTAATTAAAATGCTCTTAAAAAAATGCTCTTGGAGTGATTCAGAGGCAATCTTATCATCATTAAGCAATCTTAATACAATATAGCACATCAGTGGATTAGTGACAAAATTAAATACCAATCTCCAGGAAAGGCCTTTAAAAGTGAGATGAGAAGGAAAACTTATCATGATAAAGAGTACTTCGCACATCAAAAAGACAGTAATGCTGGAAAATTGGGCAGGATCCTGCTCCCATGATTATTAACATGTTTCGTGGGGGTTGGACAATGTAATGAGACTTAAAACAAATGTTATCAGAAAGGAAAACTAAATAATCATAATTTGCAGGTGATATGATTTGTGTGCCTAGAAAATCCAAAAGTACCAATCGAAGCTATTGGAATTACAGAGAATTCAGTGTGTGGTGAATCTTCAATGTAGATTCACCACATGTCAACAATAGCAAGAAAGGAGAGAGATTTCAATCATAAGAGTAACAAAACCAGAAAACAAAGGATAACTGTATTAATAAGCACAAACAACTTACATAAAATAAAAACTTGAGAAAGGAGACTCACATCTTTACAGAAGCATGGGTTTTTCTTGGATTGGAAAATTAAAAATATGTCAGTTTTCATCAAGCTAATATATAGTTTTAGTGACATTCCAATTAAAAAATCCAATAAAAAACTCATCAGAATGTTTCGATAAGTTGATTATGAAGTTCATCTGTCAGATAGACAGGGAAGATTAGCTCAAACTTTTTGAGTAATATATGTAATGAAGAGAGTCTACTTCTAAACATCATGAAATACTAACATAATACAAGGAATGTGGTACTACCCCAAGGCAATCAATCTGTGAGATAGAATGGCCAGCCCAGAAATGGATTCTTATCTATATAAATGTTATATTCTGGAAAACGCATCACAACACAAAAAATGGAGGGGTAACAAAACCAGACAAAAACATCACAAGAAAACTGAACACCGATATCTCTTATCAATATAAATGAAAAAGACCTTAACAAAATACCAGGAAACTGATCTATAAAAAGAATTATACACCATGACCAAGTAGATTTATCCCAGGAATGCAAGGTTGGTTTAACATTCAAAAATCAACTAATAAGGGGTGCTTTGGTGGCTCAGTTGGTTAAGTGTCCGACTCTTGATTTCAGCTCAGTTCATGATCTCGGGGCCATGGGATCGAGCCTCGAGTCAGGCTCTGGGCTGTGAGGAGCCTGCTTGGGTTTCTTTCTCTCTCTCCCCACCCATCCCCCTCTCTTGCATGCATGTGCGCTCTCTCTCTCTCTCTAAGAAAAAAATTAACATAATGCACTATACCAATGAAATAAAGAACAAAAATTATGTGATCATCTCAATAGACATTCGACATCAAATAGCATTTGACAAAATTCAACACTCCTTCATGATAGAAGTACTCAACAAGCCAGGTATAAAAGAAAACTTCTTCAACTCAATAACGGGCATTTATGCAAACTCCACAGCTAATATCATACTTAGTTATGGAAGACTGGATGTTTTCCGTAAAATCAGGTAGATGATAAGGATGCCTACTCTCATCAGTACTATTCAACATTGTAATGGAGGTTCTAGCCAGGGCAATTAGTAAAAAAAAAAGAAATAAAGGATTGGAATGGTAGGAGTTAATCTCTATTTGCAGATGACATGATCTTGTATTTAGAAAATCCTAGGGAATCCCCTAAAAAACTGTTGGAAATAAACAAGTTCAGAAAGGTTTTAGGATATAAGATCAATACACGAAAATTAATTGTATTTCTACATGGTAGGAATGAGCATAGGAGAAGTGAAATTAAGAAAAGAATTCCAACACTGTTGGTGGGAATGCAAGCTGGTGCGGCCACTCTGGAAAACAGTATGGAGGTTCCTCAAAAAGTTGAAAATAGAGCTACCCTGGGACCCAGCAATTGTATTAGTGGATATTTACCCCAAAGATACAAATGTAGTGATCCAAAGGGGCACCTGCACCCCAATGTTTATAGCAGCAATGTTCACAATAGCCAAACTATGGAAAGAGCCCAGATGTCCATTGACAGATGAATGGATAAAGAAGGTGTGGTACACACACACACACACACACACTGGAATATTAGCCATCAAAAAGTGAAATTTTGCCATTTGCAATGACGTGGATGGAACTAGAGGGTGTTATGCTAAGCGAAATAAGTCATCAGAGAAAGACAATTATATGATCTCACTCATAAGTGGAATTTAAGAAACAAAACAGAGGATCATAGGGGAAGAGAGAAAAAAATAAAACAAGACGAAACCAGAGAAGGAGACAAACCATAAGAGACTCTTAATCACAGGAAACAAACTGAGAGTTGCTGGAGGGGAGGGGAATGGAGGAATGGGGTAACTGGGTGATGGACTTTAAGGAGGTCATGTGATGTAATGAACACAGGGTATTACATGAGACTGATGAATCACTGACCTCTACCTCTGAAACTAATAATACATTATATGTTAATTAATTGAATTTAAATTTAAAAAAGGTTTAAAAAATAAAAGGATTCCATTTACAATGTCAAAAAATATTTAGGAATATAATTTTAACCAAAACCCCCACAAAACTTATATTCTGAAAACTATAAAATAGTGTTGAAAGAACTTTAAGAAGACCTAAATAAATGGAAAGACATTCCATTTTCATGGATCAGTAGAATTAACATCGTTAAGATGGTATTACACCTCAAATTGATCTACATATTTAGCACCATCCAAATCAAGATCCCAGCTGGCTTCTTTGCAGAAATTAATAAACTGATCATAAAATTCATATGGAAATCTAGGGACTCATGCCAAAACAGCCCTGAAAAAGAATAATGTTAGACTCACATTTCCTGATTTCAAAACTCACTTACAAAGCAACAGTAATCAAGACTGACACAAGGATAAGCATATAGGTCAGTGGATTAGAACTCAGAATCCATAAATCAACCCATGCATCTATGGTCAACTGCTTTTTGACCGTAGATGCCGAGAGTGCCAAGACCATTCAATGGGATAAGAATAATCTTTTCAACAAATGGTGCTGGGGCAACTGAGTATTCACATGCAAAAGAATATATTTGGATCTCTACCTCACACCATACACCATACACAAAAATTAACTCAGCATGGATCAAAGACCTAATTGTAAGAGCTAAAACTATAAAACTCTTAGAAAACATAGATGTAAATGTTCTTGACATCAGATTAGACAATGCTTTTTTAGATGACATCAAAATATGGCAAACGATCTGAATAGACATTTCTCCGAAGAAGTTATACAAATGGCACGTGACAATTTGCTCAACACCACTACCAATTAAAACAACGATGAGATACTGTTTCATATCTAGTAGGATAGTGATAATAATAAAGACAGATAATAACAAGCATTGGTGAAGATATAGAAAAATTGGAACCCTCATCTACTGCTGATGGGAATGTAAAATGGTGCAGGCATTTTTTTTTTAAAGATTTTATCTGAGAGAGAGCAAGAGCAAGAGAGATCGCAGAGGGAGAGGGAGAAGCAGACCCACTGCTGAGTGATGAGCCTGACATGGGGCTTGATCCCAGGACCCAGAGATCATGACCTGAGCCAAAGGCAGATGCTTAACCGACTGAACCACCCAGGTACCCCAGTGGAGTTATTTTGAAAAATAGTGTGGCAGTTCCTGAAAAGGCTAAACGTGGATTTACCATATGACCTAGCAATTCCATTCCTAAGTGTATTCCCAAGAGAAATGCAAACATATGTCCACACAAAAAGTTGTACATGAATATTCACAGCAACATTATTCATAACTGGTGAAAGGTAGAAACAATCCAAATGTCCACCAACTGATGAACGGATAAATAAAATGTGGTATATCCGTACAGTGGAATGTTATTCAGTCCTAGGAAGAAATTAAATATTGATACATGCTATAACATGAATGAACCATGAAATCATTTTGCCAAGTGACAAAAGCCAGTTATGAAAGACCACATATTGTTTGATTTCATGTATGAGAACTATCCAGAACAGGCAACTGCATAGAGGTGGAAAAATGATCAGTGGTTTCCTAGGGCTAAAAGGATTGAGGTGTGGGGGGTGAGTAACTGCTAATGGGGACAAGATTTCTTTTGGGGAGATGATGCATATATTCTAAAATGGGTTGTGGTAATGGTTGCATGACTCTGTGAGTATACTAAAAACCATTGAATTGTATACCCTCCTAAAAAAGGTGAATTGTGTGGAAGGCGAATTATATCTCAATAAAATCGTTATTTAAAAAAAGGAGGGGCGTCCATAAAAGTTTGGAATGCTGGTAAACAGCTTGGGAAAGATATTTGAGTTCAGAGCCTCAGAATAAATTCCCTAAGTAAACAACAAAAGAATTAAAGCATTAAATATTTTCTTCAAACTGTAGAACATTAAAAAAACACTTACATATGGTTTTATTACTTTTTCCTCCCCTTAAAAAATGTGTTTTGGAAAATGCTGTATTTCGATGAACTAGGCATATACACCCCACTTTAATATTTGCATAATATTCTCTAATACATCATTTCTATTTCCTTTATTTTATTATTATTTAATTTGTTTTCATCATTTTCTTTTAATGTTTCAGTTAGGCTCTTTTTTGGTTAGAGAAAGAGACGATCATTCCAGTTACTTGAAGAAAAAGATACATGAGGCCGAGACCGGGCCAAGACGTTGTGGGGACCTGCCCTTCCACTCTGTCAGGGGTCAGGGAATAGAATATTTTGAGAAGGCGTTCCATGGCTTCCGAATCTTGCTATAGCACGCTGGGGGAAGCAGTGTAGGCATGGAGAGCCTCGGTTGAGTGGCTCCAACCAGGCCTAGGTTGTCAACTCTGTTCAGCTCCTCGCTGGTTGCATGAGCTAAATGTGTGGCCTCCCCTCAGGCCTCCTGTTCCTCTGCAGTCGTGTGGGCAGGACAGATGGTAGTTAAGTACTGGAACAAGGTGAGGTGCCCAGTGCTGGCCCAAATGTGTGCTAGCTGTTGTCTTTATGCATATGATGCAAAGCACCACAGGCAACATTTCCATCTGTAAATACAATAATATTTATACTTATGTCTCGGGTGCCTGGGTGGCTCAGTTGCTTAAGCGCCTGCCTTCAGCTCAGGTCATGATTCCAGGGCCCTGGGATTGAGCCCCGCATCAGGCTCCCTGCTTAGCGGGGAGCCTGCTTCTCTCTTTCCCTCTGCTTGCCGCTACCCCTGCTCGCGCGCTCTCTCTCTCTCTCTCTCTCAATCTCTGTCACATAAATAAATAAAATTTAAAAAAAACCACCAAACTATACTTATGTCTCACGTATCCAACCTAGCATAAATTAAAAAGAGGACACCAGAAAGAAGAACAGAAAGATGGGGGCATAAAACTTGATAGGGGACAAGGTGAAAAAATTCCCATGACACAGACTTTTGCTGTGGATGTGGTCGGATTATGTCTTCGCTTCCTAGTAGCCAACGTGAAAAGGGGAGATGTGTCAGTGACTCATTCTACCGCAGTCAGGGATAAAAACTGACCAAGTGCTCAGGAGAATTTGCATGAGGACTAAGACTAGACAAGGGCTTTTATGGAAGAAGGAGCTTCAATGCAGTGATTTTTAAACTTTTAAGAGCTTGTTAAATATATGAATTCCTGGGCTTCATGCCCAGATTCTGGACTAAGTCTGAAGTGGATCCCAGGAATGTGCATGGCAGAGAGTGGTCCAGGTGATGCATGGACTCCAGTCTATTCAATCCAGTAGGGTGGTCTTTCCCCTGGACCCCCAAGGTTCGCACATGCACACACACACACACACACGCCCGCGCGCACGCGTGTGTGAACTTAAGACTCTTCCTCTGTGCTTCCTTCAGTGTAAGCTGATGGGTTCACACAAAAACATGACCAAGCACAAGTCGTTTTGCAGGATGATGCGGTGCTGGCTCCTGCCTGATCAGAGGAGGTCCTAGAGGGGTTTTGGGATACATGGACTCTCCATCTTCTTCTCGGTGGAGTGTTTGGGGAAGTTTTGCTGGCATCATCTTGAGATGGAGCTCCTAGCTAAGCACACAGAGGCGGCTTGTCTGTGTTGCCTGTTAGCCACCCCCTCGGAGCAAACTGGGGGTTGGGGAGAATTGTTTCACTTAAGGAAGGTGAGCCCACAGTATCCCTCCAGTGGGCCAAGACTTTCCTCATAGGGAACATTGTTATGAATCTACTCTAGCCCGTAGGTAGATAGGCAATGGACCCACAAGGCTCCATTCTGTGGTGTCAAGGCTTGAAACATCTGGCCTGGGAAATTCCTTGGCAGGTGAGGTGAGATTCTTCTTTGGCTCCCCGCCCATCCCCAACACTGGAGTCAAACATCCACAGAATGTCTTCCCCTTGGGCAACATTACTTCCTGGTATCCCCTCCAAGATAAACTCTTTGTGAAATACCCACCAAGGTAGTTGAAAGAGGTGGCTTGTTCTCTGGAAACATTATCTCTAAACCCTAGACAAGGTGGGGGCAGCAGCATTTACGAGAAACGGCAGTGTTCGTTTGGATGTGTTCTTTCTGGTTTTAATTAGCCTCCTTGTCCTGACGTCTGTTGAATTCATAAAAGTTGAATTCATAAAACCTCTTTGGCCATGGATCCAAGAATGCCCAACTTTTTACTCTCTGGAGCAAAGGGACAGACCTCCCGGCCACCCCCAAGTGATTTCACCCGAGTATTAGGCTAGACAATGAGGAGGAAGGTGGCATTTCTATTTTGCCCTTTCATACAAACAAATTTATTACTGTAAGTATAGTAGAATCAGATAGCACCCGTATCTTAAGTGTACAGATTGCCAAATGTTTACGCCTTGTGTGACCTGCGCCCAGATCCGGAAGAAGGTACCCACAGCTCTGGAGAGTCTCTCCGCCCCTTCCCCTGCCCTGCCCTGAGGGTAACCTCTGACCGCACAGCGTGGATGACTCTTGGCCTGTTTTGGTACTTTATGGAATAGTTCAGAATGTTCTCTTCTGCGTCTGACTCCTTCCCATGACATCGGCTTGTGAGAGCCATCTACGCTGTTCCACGTGGTTCCATGCTGTCGTTGGAGCATTTGTTCTCATGGCTGTGAAGCAGTGGTCCTCACACTGGAGCAGGCCTCAGGGAGTTAAAGCACAGATTCCCAGGCCCCACGCTCAGAGCTTCTGTCGCAGGAGGGTGGGGGTGGGGTGAAAGTTTGTATTTCTAGCAGGTTCTCAGCTGCTGCTGCTGCTGCTGCTACTGTTGGTCTGGAGAGCACGCCTTGAGAACCAGCTCTTCAGTCAACCTCCTTTCCTCTGGAAAAGGAGTCTGGGCTTGTCGTTATTGTTGCTTCCAGAAATCGCTGAGGGGCAGCACTGACCAGTGTGGGGGATGGGGCAGTGTGAAGTCCAGAGCTGGCGTTTCCAGGGCCAGGGTGGAACCCAGGCCAGTGTCCTGAGCTGACGCTGGCCTCTGTGGTTAGTCGGCATCTGGGGTCGGAGAGGATTTAGCTTCTCTGCTCTCCTGCTCCTGACAGGGGCTGCTGCGATTTGAGTCCTTGTGACCTTGCCAGGGCTTTCTGGCTCCCTCAGGAGTGGGCAGGAGACAATGGGGATTTCTGGAACATAAACTGGTGAGACACCGGCCAGAGGCCCCAGCGTCCAGCTGCACACGGCACCAGGGGGCTCACTGTCTTCCCCTTCTTTCCAATGTCTGCCATCCTTCTGGCTTCAGAGGCATGTGGGCGAGGCCCCCAGCTCCCTGCCTCTGCGGTGCCCCCCAGGCCCCGACCATGCATCACACCCACTGGTCTTTCAGCCTGGGTCCTGTGCCAGGCCTTCCTGCTCCCTCTCTTGGGGCCTCCTCTGCTTTGCGGGTCTAACTGGGTGCCCTTCCCGGCCATGCCCTCCTCAGAAAAACTCAGTCGCTTGCCTAAGATCGTACAGCTGGTAATTGGCTGAGGCAGAACTCGAACCCGGGTCTTAGAGGCCCCAGGGCCCTGCCCTGCTGCTGAGAGAAAAGGAACGGCTTCAGTGGACCCAGGGGAAGGCCAAGCCTGTGCTTACGAAGCGGTGAGCAAAGATCAGACAGAGCACGTAGCCAGGGACAAAACCAGAAGCAAGGCCAGGCCAGTTTTCTCTGGGGGCTGAGCCTGTTCAGCAAGCCCCTCCCTCCCCCTTCACGAGATCCCCGGAGCAATTAGGGGGCAGGGGCTCAAGCCAGGGGCAACGGTCCTCCCCAAAGTGGCTGTGGCCCTCGGTGAGAAGGATGGCCAGGCCCAGGCATCTTATTGGGGGGGCGGGGCCCCTAGCAGCTCACATCCTGTGCAGCCCAGCAAATGTTGGGTGGCCTTCTTCCTTCCCTGAGGTCCAAGTTAGGCTGAAGCCATGAGACCCGGGAGTGGAGGGGACGACACGGTGTGCCCTCCTAGCTCACCCTGTCAGGGCTCTTGGGATAGGTCTCCTTGGGCCCTTGACACAGCCTTGATCCTCAGCCTCCCATCTGCAGGGTGGTGGGCCATACCTAGCTGACACAGGTCATGGCCTCGGTGGGTTCCGTTTATTCACTCGTTGAGGGTGGCTCTGTCTGGCTCTGAACGGGGCCCAGGGTCAGGAGACAGACGTGCCCCTTCTCTCAGAGTCCCAGCAGAGCAAGCAAGGTCCATTTCTGACATCTCCCATCATCCCAGACATGAGAGCACCCCTGCTCAGGCTCCTTTTTCCCTCTGGAAACAGCTCTCGTTTGTGCAGTGCTAGGGCAAGGATTAAATGAGATTAGTGTGCCTGGCCCCGTCAGCATGCCCTGAGTGATACTCCCTACTCTTTTTACTCTTTGCAAGTAAGTGAATGATCCACTTGTTCAAATTGTTTCTACTTTTTATTTTTTTAAAGAAGATTTTATATATTTATTTGAGAGAGAGAAACAGCACGAGTCAGGGAGGACCAAGAGGGACAGAAACAAGCAGACTCCTCGCTGAGCACGGAGCCCGATTCTGGGCTCAATCCCACAACCCCGAGACCATGACCTGAGCCAAAATCAAGAGTCGGATGCTTAACCGACTGAGCCACCCAGTTTTTACTTTTTAGTGTAAAAAGAATCCAAGATTGTAAAATGTTTATAATGCTCAATATAAAAAAGCAGGTATAAGGTTTGAAACAAAGGAATCAAGACTCATCAGAGAGACTTGGCTCTGTCCCAGCAGTGAAATCTATGCCTTGTCTTGTGGGGACTGGCTGGTGGCAGTTCCTGAGCGTCCTGTCCCCTCTGGGCATGATGGTGACAGCCGTCACTCTCAGCTGGATGGGGGAGGAGAGGGTTCAACCTACTTTCTCAAAGTGAAGCCCAAGCTAGTTCCGGCACTGTTTTCCAGTCATTAAGAGAACTTTTACCTAATTAATGGAAGCTGACCCTCTTTCAGGTTTTCCAAATCCAGGCATCAGACAGGCTGTGAGCAAGAGGAGGGAGTGAGCTGGGGACAAGGACCACTCCTTCTGGGTGAGCGGCCTCAGCTGGCCACCGCCCTTGGAAAGCTCGGGCCTGCCTGTGGGCCAAGGTCTGCGGACCCAGCCAGAGGGAGGCCAGCCAGGGCAGCCAGGCTCCCAGTCACAGCGCCAAACAGACACTACATAAAAGCGGGCATGTCGTTTCCATAGCCAAACAGGGATATTTATATGCAGGAAGTTGCACACTCAACACTGGGTCTTTGTGGAGTTCTAGTTGTGGGGCCATTTGCATGTCGGAGTTGCTGTGAACTCATCTATCAACCCACATTCTAGAGCATTTATAAAAAGGCCTGCTAAAAATGACAAGACCAGTATTGGTGTCTTAGCTCGGGCTGCCTTAACAAAATACCACAGGGCGGGTGGCTTCAACAACAGAGATTTATTTTCCCACAGTTCTGGAGGCTGGAAGTGTGAGATCGGGGAGCAGTATGGTGGGGTTCTGGTGAGGACCCGCTTCCTGGCCCGCATACAGCCACCTTCTACGTATGTCCTCACATGGCCTTTCCTGGGGTGTGCACAGGAGAGCGAGTGGGAGGGGGGAGGAGAGAGGGAGAGAGAGGTTTCCCTCTTCTTACAAGGTCACTAATCCCGTCATAAGGACCCCAGCCTCTTGACCTCATCTGCCCTTACCTCCCAGAGGCCCCGTCTCCAAATGCCATTACACTGGGAGTTTGAGCTTTACCATACGAATTTGGGGGGAACGTGAATATTCAGTTCACAACAACTGGCAAAGGAATGAGAAGGGTGCTTGCATTGCTGGCTGGGACTATCTCAATCCCAACCCGACTTCTCAAAATGGCTCTGGGGAAGCAGTCATTTTACCAGAAAATGGCCATCCTTCCCTCCTGTTCTGGAACCCCTTCCTAGGGAGTTTGCTATATCCTCACCCCTGGAAGGGGAAGACCCTGGGTGCCCCTGGCCCCAGGCCCCTGGCCACAGCTGGCCAGAAGAGAGTGGACCTTTGACCCAGGAGGAATCAAGCTGGAGGCTGGGCTGAGTTAACTGTATTCACTCTTCCAGAGATGACTGAGATGGGGACCAGGCCAGTTAGCAGGGAAATCTGGACTGGATGGCTATGGGGGTGGAAGAGACATTTTTTAAAAAAAGATTTTATTTATGTATTTATTTGAACGAGAGAAAGAAAGCACAAGCAGGGAGAACAGCAGGCAGAGGGAGAGGGAGAAGCAGGCTCCCCGCTGAGCAGGGAACCTGATGCGGGGCTAGATCCCAGGATCCTGGGATCATGACCTGAGTTGAAGGCAGACACTTAGCCAACTGAGCCACCCAGACACCCTGGTAGGAAAGGCATTTTTAATCGGCCAGGACAAGCCATATATAGGCATAGCCATGCAGCCAGTGTGGAGAGACAGACAGAGAGATCGAGAGACAGAGAGAACACAAGCAGAAGAAAGCCCAGGGAGGAAGAGAGGAAGAGAGAGAGGGATGTAGCTCT
Source organism: Ailuropoda melanoleuca (assembly GCF_002007445.2). NCBI lineage: Eukaryota > Metazoa > Chordata > Mammalia > Carnivora > Ursidae > Ailuropoda > Ailuropoda melanoleuca. The sequence goes on from NC_048219.1 coordinate 192,499,387, forward strand.
CCCATCTCCCATTCCTGGTTCTCAGTCCTCTGCCAGCTACGTGTTAGTTTTGCCCTTCAGTTCCTTGTATTTTTCCCATAACATTTCTTTTTTTTTAATAATAATTTTTTATTATGTTATGTTAGTCACCATACAGTACATCCCAAGTTTTTTATGTAAAGTTCCATGATTCATTACTTGCGTATAACACCCAGGGCACCATGCAATACATGCCCTCCTTAATACCCATCACCGGCCTATCCCAATCCCCCACCCCCCTCCCCTCTAAAGCCTTCAGTTTGTTTCCCAGAGTCCATAGTCTGTCACGGTTCCTTCCCTCTTCTGTTTACCCCCCCCTTCCTTCTTCCCTTTCTTCTCCTACGGATCTTCCTACTTCTTATGTTCCATGAATGAATGAAACCATATGATAATTGTCTTTCTCTGCTCGACTTATTTCGCTTAGCATTATCTCCTCTAGTCCCATCCATGTTGCTGCTAATGTGAAATCGTTCTTTTTGATGGCTGAGTAATATTCCGTGGAAGATGTGGTCCAATAACATTTCTTAAAACCTCTTTCTAACCCTAGCTTGAAGGGATTCCAGGGCCTCACTTCCCAGCAGTCCAATGCTGGCCTCCCTTATTTGTGGTGTCTCTAGGCTGTCAACTCTCTGGACTAGGACACGAGGTTGGCCTGGTCAGCAGTGTCCTCGTGTTCTGGGCGGCTTCTGTGCACCCACACGTTGAGCACAGGTGCATCTGCACTGGGTTAGGCCCCACAGAGCAGGTAGGAGGGAATTCCTTGACATCGCTCATCATCCCAAACATGAATCCTCTGGCTTCTTTTTCCTTCTAGAAACTTCTCTTGTCTGTGCAGTGCTAGAAGCATTCCAAGCGCCTCTGCATGCCTCCTGGTGAGATTCTCTGATCTCCCCAGGCCTGCAGGTGGGAAGGAGGTGACTCAGGTCCTGAGGAGGGTTTACCAAGGAGGTTAGGTAAACTGAGGTTTATTGAGTCATGTGCTGTCAAGATCAAGACCTGTAGTGTGTGCCTGGGCAGAGAGGGGACTAGAACAGCCAGGGAGAACAGAAGGTTGGAGGGATGGGAAGGTGATACAGCTGTGAGCTAACAGGCAGAAAGGCTAGGATTTCTGTGGTGGTTTTGGTGAGTGAGTTATTCAAGAGGGAGGTATTTTTTATTTTTTTTAAAAGATTTTACTTATTTCTATATTTGAGAAAGAGAGAGAGAGAATGCATTTGAGCAGGGGGAGGGCAGAGGGAGGGGGAGAGAGAATCTCAAGCAGACTCCACACAGAGCACAGATCCTGACATGGGGCTCAATCCCATGACCCTGAGATCATCACCTGAGCCGAAATCAAGAGTCAGACACTTAACCCACTGAGCTACCCAGGTGCCCCAAGAGGGAGATTAAAAAAAAAAAAAAGCAATAGTGGCAGAGAAGTTTAGGGGTATTGGTTTCTTTCATCTATCCCCCACCTAAAATATCCAGAGGATTGGGATAAATCTGGAGAGTCCCCTGTTCTCCTTCCAACTGCATGAGATTTGAGCCAGTGGCTGTGAACTGATTTTTGGAAGCACATCAAACATCAAAAAATTAATAGTTACATAGTTTATGTACTTTAGAAAAATTCCAATTAGCACATCAAACCTGCAATTTCATAGGTATTAATGCTTAGAGTGAAAATAAGTAGCAAATTTAATTTAAAGTCAATCTATAGAAACTGTTAATAGCACCAGTGGTACATGGAAATGTCAAAAATTATAGATGTGCAAAGTGAATGATCAACATTCCAGAAACGCTGAGTTGAAATTACCTGCATGAACCAGATACTACAGAATTCATTTCTCTTCCAAACTCAGGCTTTTTTTCCTCTCTATATGCCAGGGGTTCCCAGAACGTGGCTCACTTTGGGCAGCAGCAATATCTGGGGGGTTTTAAGAAGTACAGAATCTTGGGCTCTCCCCTAGAAAGCAACCCTGGGCAGGCTGGGTGGCCATGGTGCCATGTTGTGACCAGCCCTCCAATTCTGACAAATCCTGTTCCAGCTCAGCCTTCTGAACCTGAACCTCGGTGAGGCTGAAAGTCTCCTGGAACCGTGTGCGGGAGTGTGTGTTTGCTCACCACAGATGCTCGTATCACAGGGTCAGGCCAGGATCTGCTTCTCCAACTTGGCCGCTGCTTTGTGCCCACCCCCTTCAATGTAATCACCAGGGTCCTTATAAGAGGGAGGCAGGTGGGTCAGAGAGATTCGCAGGTGCTACCATTGCTGGCTTTGAAGATGGAAGAGGAGGCCACGAGGCAAGAAGAAAAGGGGCCCAGCTAACACCTTGGTTGTAGCCCAGTGAGACCTGTTTTGGACTCCTGTCTTCGAACACTGGAAGATGAAGGGTCTGTGCTGTTTGAAGTCTCTAAGTGCGTGCTCATTGGTTACAGCAGCAACAAGAAGCTTAATACTCTCCTTATAGATGGAGCCCTATGTCTATCATCCATCATTGATTTCCTCAAATTCTTTCCATGCCAGCAGTGATCAGACTTGTTTTTAAAAATTGGAGCACTGTGGTTTTGCTGGGAAAAAATGCCTTCACTTATCAAGAAATATTCACTAGAGGGACATAATCATTGGGTCCAGCATGCAGACACTTTGGGCGGGTGTGCAGTCTCCCCAGCTGACGACGGGCAGACCTGAATAGCCCCATGCGGGGAAGGGAGCTCCCCAAAGCTGGCCAGACTCACAGTGCTTGGAGCGGGTTGGATGAACTGGTCAGCGGATGCCAGTTCTCTTTACATTTGAGGGTTCTATGTACACTTTCATGCTTTGCGCTCAGCTTTCTGGGTGAACTGATAAATTCTCTACCGCTTGAAGTCAACGTTTATCCTGGAAAAGATGATCTTTTTTTTTTTTTTCCTCTAGGCCAATTGGGACAATAACAGGGAAAGCCAAGCGCTTTATATTCTTCATCTCGTGGAACACCCGGGGCAATCCTAATGATCGTTACTGTCCTCGTGCCGTTCCCTCCATTTGTATAATGGAGGACATACAGGTTCAGAGAGGTTAACTGACTCAGCTCAGGTCACACAGCCAGCACGTGGTAGAGGCAGCCTGGCCCTGGCGGAGAGCATGATTTCTAAACTCGTCCTCACCACCTTGAATTTAGGACATTCTGACTTAAAGCAAACAGCCTTTCCTGAGAAAACAGCCTTAGAAGATTATAGACAATTCGGAAGGAGATAAAAAGTAGACAGTGCCCAAGTCTGGGGCCCTGCGGTTAGAAGATGTGTGCTCATCCACCCATGCTCCTTTATTTTGACAATTTCTGTGATATTTCTCCAATGAATACACAAATCAGCCATAATGATATTTTTCCAAACACAGCCTAGGTGGGTCTGTTTTTCTTAGATTGACCATCAAGATGGCTTCATCTTGACCCTGAGCTAGAATCTCTTCATGTCTCACCCTTGACTTGGAACCCAAGTTCGCCGACTGTGAGTGACTTTGATCCTGACTCTGAACAGGTTCCAAAGAGGCCAGAAACCCATGGAAAGCACGTTCCAGAGAGCAGCTATGATGTCTCAGGCACTTGGAAAAATTGTCCATGTGCCAGATGCTTTTTTACTCCGGAAACAGAAAACCTTACAATCATTTTAAAGTTCAAAGCTAACTTCCTAAAAAGGAACTTAGAGAAAGGAAGGCTTTCCTCCAGCATTCAAGAATCCACCAAGGAATGTTTTTATCACTCAGATGAGAGAAAAAAAAAATCTTACAGATATGCTCACTTTCATGAGAGGATTTAGATATATAGAGCATCATGAAAAATAAAGCTCGTTAGTCAGGGTTTAATAAAGTTAAAATACTTGGAAGTTTTTTGTCCCATTAGTGGGATTTAATGGGAATCTGTTTGGGCTCAGGGACACTGAGTGAATCAGCTGTGAGTGAGAAATTGGGTTTTCCTAACCTATCTATTTGGACAGTGGTATGGGGGGTGGAGGGAGCTGAGGGTCTTGGGGAAAGGGTGGGGGTTGTCCATCCATCACGTCTCGCCCCTGCCAGCCCAGGGCAGGCGCGCCACACGCAAACACTGACTGGCTGGACGAGGTGCTAAGGAGTCAGCGTTCCAGGAGCTCAGTGCCGTGATGGACTGAAACCCTGACACAAGGAGGTCGTATAAACCTGATTGAGCAGTGCTTCCTGAGTCAATCCCAGGAAAAAACCCTTGCCACTTCCAGACAGGACCTGGGGGTCAAGGCCCTCAGGCCAGCTTGCCTTCCTCCCTTATCCCAGCTGGTCCCTGCTCCAGAGGTTCCCAAGCTTCTCTGAGCCTTTGAAGGCATTATCCAAGCTGCTTGTTCTCTGGAGAACCTGTTCTAGAGGGTTTGTCTCTGGAGGAAACATACTCATTAAATAATAATGAATCAGCACCCCATTTTTAAACTCATCAAAGATGTGGCTAATAAATGGCCAGAGCTTCTAGCCATGGGAGACGCCGGTCCTGGTGCATGAACCTCCAGCCAAAAGTGAAGGTGACCAAGGCAAAGCCAGCTGGTGCTGGAGTCCAGGAGTGTGGGGTAAGTTCCCCGGGAGGCGGATTGGCCCGACAGACCCCTGCTGGGCTCTCCATCAGGCTTTGGGGTCCAGGCATCGTGAGTTGCGGGCCACCTCCCTCTACCTTCCTTCTGCTCCAGTAAGTCCCATCAGCAGCCTTTATATGGGCCGCATGCTTCACCTGGTCCACGGCTCTGCTTCTTCCGTCCCTGTGCCCTGCAGGGTCCCACTCTACCTGAGAACGCGCTCTCTGAGAAAGTGTGCTCTTGGAAGGACTTGGATCATTCAGATAGGGTAAGTGTGAAAAAATTATCTTATTTTCAAGTTAGAGAGCCTTACTTTATAATACATAAAACCATACGCATTAGTTCTGCTCTTGTAAATAATTAAGAAGTGATGTAAGATTGTTTAATGATGCTTAGCTCAAAGGCCTCCACGCAGCCCTCCTTGATACCACTTTGGTGATCACCCCCCCTTCATTCGAACACATGATTTTTTTTTTTCCCTATCGCAAAGGCAAAGCCAGAGGAGGTACAAAGATTGAGAGATGGCCTGACTCAGGTTCCCAGACATCTAATTACCCACCTGAGCTCTTCTCCCAAAGAAACCCACTAAGGAATGTTCCAGGCAGATGCCTCCTCTTTAGTGCTCACTCTTTTGCCCTGACCCAGTGGGGTCTCCCAGGGACACTCAAGGACTGCTGCCAACAGGGAAAGGGGTGCAGGCTGCCAGTCTTCCTGTGGGCATTTCCTCTATGTCCAAAAGACCACAACTCCAAAAGCGGGGGAAGGTGAGCCCAAGGTGATGAGAAAAAGAATTCCTCCTGAGGCCCAGCTGCTCTGCCCCAGCAGCTCCCCGAGATGCCAGGGGGAGCTCTGGAAAGCAACGGCCAATAGGCTCAGAGATACAACCCCGTGGCTCAGCCCGCCAAAATGCCCTTGGTCCCACAGTCCATAACCATCCTTGGAGTGAGGAGGGTACTCTGTGCCCCCCTCACAGAGGGAGGGCCCCTAACCCGGCCTTGGGGTTCTGGTTCTCATCTGCCACCCTGGTCCCATCTGTGCCCCCAGCCCCTCTGCGAAGCCTCACCTGCCCAAGCTGCTCGGCAATTGTTTAATGAAGGAATACAGGAAGGAATTGTGCCATTCTGTGGTGGTGCTGGGGGTGTCCTTACTTGGGGAGGCAATGGGCTCATGGAGGTGGAGAAAGGACCCTGAGGTACGCGATGTTGGTGTCAGGCTGCCAGGCTGGCGGGCTGCTAAGGCAGCGAGGCCCCAGGGCTGGGCTGTTAGAACTCGCCTGCTCTGAGCCTCTGGGCTCCTCTGTCTACTAGTGGAAGCCCCCTGGGCTGCCCCGCTGAGGCCAGAGAGGGCCCCCACAGGCAAGGGGGGGGTTCTCTAAGCAATTGTCTCCCTCCATCTCTGGCCACGGGGAACAAGCTGTGGCCCCTGACTCCCACCGCCTTGCTGTCACCCTGCCTCTCCTGTGGGGGTCCTCTTTAAGGGTGGGGTTTGCAAGATATGAGACTTTGGACTCCAGGAAGGGGTGGGATTGAGTGTGGGGTTGGGGAGATGGTCTGTTGTCTGATTTCCCAGAAAGTTTAAGACATGCATGGAGACACTGGTTCCTACCGCTGCCAGGCTGTGTGATGCCGAGGGCACCAGAGAAGGGGCAGGACTGAACACGGAAGAGAAACTCTGAGTGGGACATGGAAGAGGGGAGGGGAAGACAGAGCTGTGACAGGGGCTTGGGACATTCCCACCAACGGTCTTACTGCCTTAACCTGAGCATTTTTCCAAAAGGCAAAACTGGGCGGGTCATTGGCAGAACACAGCAAAATGGTCACAAATCTGGGAGCCCCAAGTCCTAATTCAGCTTTTCCAGTGACTGTGCGAACATCCCAAATTTTAAATCAAAATAGAAAAGCAGAGCCTACCCACCACACTCCAAGAGCAGCGCGTCCCCCGACATATGAGTCAACCGTGCTTTGGCTTGATGCCAGGTGGGTGTATGCCTCTGGGAGGTTCGGAGAGGCCGGGCCTTTTGTCCTTTCGAGATGGGACCCTGAGGCGCCGGTGCAATAGGAGGGGGCAGCACAGCGGTGGGCTGTCACTCCAGGGCTGAGACGTCCGGTCCCCAGGTGTACTTCCTGGCCCTGAGATTTGAGCCGTGCCACATAGTAATCACGGTTTGTTTAGCACTTCACCATTTACATACACAGTTTTTATTACGGCTGGAGCCATGGGCAGGTGACCTATGCGGTCACACAGGACTCCACGCTCAGAAGGGCCCCTCACTTGGTTTAAGGCTCTGCTATTGCCATTCTTAATACTTTTAAAATTCTTCATTCTTGAAATTTGAACCAATTTTGAACAAAGGGCCTCACATGTTCAGTTTGCATGGGGCCAGCCAATGATATATCCAGTCCTGTGTGTTATCTCACTGGTCCCCATAGCCATGACATGAGAGGGCCCTGGAAGGGATCATTACCCCACTTCACAAATGGGGAAACTGAGCCCTGACAGAGAATGGTGAAGCCAAGACTAGACTCAGATCTCCACAATGAAATTCTCTCTCGGGGCTCTTTCTCAATGAATGGATGTGTGGTGGTCTCCTTCCCCTTCACACACCTGCCTGGGGTCTTTCCAATCTGGCCGCAACCCCCATTCCATCTCTTATTTCATCTTGTTTCAGTAAGAATAGAGAAACTGTGGGCTCACCTGCCAGTGGGGTGCTCCTGGGGGTTGGGCCCCCTGGACAGTGCTTCTTCTCCTGTCTTCTGTCCTGTCCGGGACCCCCCCCCAGAGCAGGTCGCTGTGTCCCCAGCAAGATCCGTGTGCCCTCCACCCCGTCCCAGAGAACCTGCAGCCAAGTGCTTTGTCCTCTCCTGGGAAAGGCTCCCTGGGAAGCATTCCTGACCTTCAGACCCGTCTCGGCCCAGAGCTGGCCCCATGCCCATGAGAATCACTTCCTGCCTGGGTGTTTACCTTCCTGGGCCCCATGGGTCCAGCCAGGGTGGAGGCTGTGCACACCTGACCCAGAGGCCATGTAGGAGTCAAGGAGCCACCCATGGTCAAGGCCAGGAACAGCCGTTACCAAATCCTGGTGCAAGGTAACCCCGATGGTCCCTTGGCACACCTGATCCCTCATCCCTCAGCACTGGCCAGGCAGCGACACAGCATTCGACTCTGAGGCTTGGGAATGGGCTTGGGGTCCTCTAGGGTTCCATTCACTTCTTGCACCTTGCCATCATGCCTCAGCATGGTCACTTCCAGCTGTGGGACACCCGCTGCTTTGTGAGGGAGCTGCTCCATTACTATGATTATTATTATCGCTAACAGCTACCTTCTATTCAGTGACAGGTACCGGGCTAAGTACTTTATTTAAGCACTTTATGTAATCCTTGCATAATCTCTGTGAGCAGAGAATTATACCCATTTTAAAAATACAGGAACAGGGGCGCCTGGGTGGTACAGCGGTTAAGCGTCTGCCTTCGGCTCAGGGCGTGATCCCGGCGTTATGGGATCGAGCCACATCAGGCTCCTCTGCTATGAGCCTGCTTCTTCCTCTCCCACTCCCCCTACTTGTGTTCCGTCTCTCGCTAGCTGTCTCTATCTCTGTCAAGTAAATAAATAAAATCTTAAAAAAAAAAAAATACAAGAACAGAGGCTCAGAGAAGTTGATCATCTTGCCCAAGGTCACACAGCTAGTAAGTTGGGGATCCAGGATTCAAACTAGGCCAGTTTGTGTTAGAACCTGGGTTCTTAACCACTACCATCATTTGCCATGTTTAATTGAATGTTCATTTTTATAAACGCAAATTAGCCATCATATTGGCTATCTCTTGGGGCACCTGGGTGGCACAGTCGTTAAGCATCTGCCTTCGGCTCAGGGCATGATCCTGGCGTTCTGGGATCGAGCCCCACATCAGGCTTCTCCAATAGAAGCCTGCTTCTTCCTCTCCCACTCCCCCTGCTTGTGTTCCCTCTCTCGCTGGCTGTCTCTCTCTGTCAAAATAAATAAATAAAATCTTAAAAAAAAAATATTGGCAATCTCTTGCTGACCACAAATTAACCTCAGATGTGGTAGCTTGAAACAGCACACATTTGTCACCTCACAGTTTCTGTGGGTCAGGAATCAGGGCACGGCTTAGATGGGTGCTCTGCTCAGGGTCTCACATGGGATGTAGTCCAGGGTCTCCTTCCATGCTTATGAGGTTGTTGGCAGCATTCAGTTCCTTGTGGGCTGTTGGACTGAGGGATTCAACCCCTCTCTGACTATTGGCCTGAGGCCACCACATGGGCCTCTATACTGTGTTACCTTGTCACCAGGAAGGTGGAAGTCACCTTCTTTTGTAGTCTACTCACAGAAGTAACAGCCCATCACTTTTGCTGCCTTCTTCTTGCTAGGAGAAATTCGTCAGGTACAGCCTACATTCAAAGGTAGGGGATTACACAAAGGCACGAATGCCAGGAAGTAGGGATTGCTGAAGGCCATCTTTGAAGAGCTGTCTACCACAGCCACCTAATTGCCACAAAACATTGCTTTCAGTTTTGCCTCTGAAAGCCAGATAGAAGTAGTCTCTTATCCATCCATCATCCATCCATCCATCCATCCATCCATCCATACATCCATCCATACATCCATACATCCATCCATACATCCATCCATCCATCCATCCATCCATCCATCCATCCATCCAACCATCCAGCCAGCCAGCCAGCCAGCCAGCCATTCAACCATCCAAACATCCCTTTATTCACTTAACAAACATTTGAGCAGGACATTTTAAGCCAGACCGCACATTAGGCTCAGAAGATACCAGAATAAATACAGTTATTCCCACTCACCCTCCTTGTCCCCCATCACCAAAGGCCCCCCATTGGACATCTATATATACAGGTGTTGCAGGGAGGGTCCTCTGAATCAGCTGTTCTTCAGGAGCATCTTCCCTTCAGCTGGTCCTCATACACTACAACTCTTCAACTCCTTTCCTCCTGCTCACTCTCCTTTCATTGTTGCAGTCGTTTAAAGATTTTTTTTTTT
>NC_048219.1:192510016-192542601 GCF_002007445.2 Ailuropoda melanoleuca
CTTGTGTTCCGTCTCTCGCTAGCTGTCTCTATCTCTGTCAAGTAAATAAATAAAATCTTAAAAAAAAAAAAATACAAGAACAGAGGCTCAGAGAAGTTGATCATCTTGCCCAAGGTCACACAGCTAGTAAGTTGGGGATCCAGGATTCAAACTAGGCCAGTTTGTGTTAGAACCTGGGTTCTTAACCACTACCATCATTTGCCATGTTTAATTGAATGTTCATTTTTATAAACGCAAATTAGCCATCATATTGGCTATCTCTTGGGGCACCTGGGTGGCACAGTCGTTAAGCATCTGCCTTCGGCTCAGGGCATGATCCTGGCGTTCTGGGATCGAGCCCCACATCAGGCTTCTCCAATAGAAGCCTGCTTCTTCCTCTCCCACTCCCCCTGCTTGTGTTCCCTCTCTCGCTGGCTGTCTCTCTCTGTCAAAATAAATAAATAAAATCTTAAAAAAAAAATATTGGCAATCTCTTGCTGACCACAAATTAACCTCAGATGTGGTAGCTTGAAACAGCACACATTTGTCACCTCACAGTTTCTGTGGGTCAGGAATCAGGGCACGGCTTAGATGGGTGCTCTGCTCAGGGTCTCACATGGGATGTAGTCCAGGGTCTCCTTCCATGCTTATGAGGTTGTTGGCAGCATTCAGTTCCTTGTGGGCTGTTGGACTGAGGGATTCAACCCCTCTCTGACTATTGGCCTGAGGCCACCACATGGGCCTCTATACTGTGTTACCTTGTCACCAGGAAGGTGGAAGTCACCTTCTTTTGTAGTCTACTCACAGAAGTAACAGCCCATCACTTTTGCTGCCTTCTTCTTGCTAGGAGAAATTCGTCAGGTACAGCCTACATTCAAAGGTAGGGGATTACACAAAGGCACGAATGCCAGGAAGTAGGGATTGCTGAAGGCCATCTTTGAAGAGCTGTCTACCACAGCCACCTAATTGCCACAAAACATTGCTTTCAGTTTTGCCTCTGAAAGCCAGATAGAAGTAGTCTCTTATCCATCCATCATCCATCCATCCATCCATCCATCCATCCATACATCCATCCATACATCCATACATCCATCCATACATCCATCCATCCATCCATCCATCCATCCATCCATCCATCCATCCATCCAACCATCCAGCCAGCCAGCCAGCCAGCCAGCCATTCAACCATCCAAACATCCCTTTATTCACTTAACAAACATTTGAGCAGGACATTTTAAGCCAGACCGCACATTAGGCTCAGAAGATACCAGAATAAATACAGTTATTCCCACTCACCCTCCTTGTCCCCCATCACCAAAGGCCCCCCATTGGACATCTATATATACAGGTGTTGCAGGGAGGGTCCTCTGAATCAGCTGTTCTTCAGGAGCATCTTCCCTTCAGCTGGTCCTCATACACTACAACTCTTCAACTCCTTTCCTCCTGCTCACTCTCCTTTCATTGTTGCAGTCGTTTAAAGATTTTTTTTTTTTATTTATTCGACAGAGATAGAGACAGCCAGCAAGAGAGGGAACACAAGCGGGGGAGTGGGAGAGGAAGAAGCAGGCTCATAGCGGAGGAGCCTGATGTGGGGTTCGATCCCATAACGCCGGGATCACGCCCTGAGCCGAAGGCAGACACTCAACCGCTGTGCCACCCAGGTGTCCCTAAAACCGGTATTTTAAGCAAGTCCTAAGTGCAGAGTGTTATGGTAGCTGGGGCATGCATGCATGTGTGTGCATGAGTACATGTGTGTAGGGTTATATCTGATTTTCTTGGCATGCTTTCCCCCTTCCTCATTAGCAATTTTCTTGTCTTCCCTTAGTTCCCAAGGCAAGTGGGCCTGAAGTTTTTTGGAGACACCTCTCCTGCCACATCTACTCCAGCACCCACCTCAGAGCTGTGCTTGAAGTAAAGCAGACCGTTGGTGGGGTGCCTGGTAGAGTGAGAGCAGGGGTCAAGCAGGAGCAGGTTCCACACTCCTGGATGGGCAGGGCCAGAGGAGAACAAGAGAAACATGGACTGCAGCCTTACCTGCCTATGGACCCCATCTCCTGACCCTGCTCCCCAGAGCCCAGGGCTGAGTGAGTGAGTGCTAAAGAGAGTTGATGGGGTCTGTGGGATTTACATCTTGAGGTGGCCAGTGGATGTCTTGGGAGAGGAATGGTCAAATCTTTCATATGGGAGACCATTTACTTCATATCTTTGGTGAGCACCTGGTAGGTATAGATACCGTGCTAGGCCCTATTGGTGCCATTGGGAGCATCTCGAAGGTGAATCTAATTTCTTTTTTTCTCCTCTACTCCATCTCACTGCCTTGGAATAGCCCCCCAGCAGCTCTTACCCTGACTAGTGCAGCGTCCTCTAAACAGGTCTCCTGGCTCAATTGCTTCCAGTCCTTCCCACTCCATCCCACTCAGTATGCCATGTGAGTCTGCTAACAGCCCTGATCTTTTCACTTTCTTGCTTAAAAACATTTTATATAACCTCTGCGAACAGTTTCATGAGTATTGGTCTAGAAATGTTCTCTCTGTACCTAACCTCTCTCTCTCTCTCAATCTCTTTCTGTGTCTCACACACACTTGCACGCGCACCCCCCCCCACCCCTGTATTTTCCTTAGGTGGGGCCACAGCATGTATACACTGTTCTATGTTGTCTTGAAGATTTTCCGATTCTGCACACATTGGAGTCCTGCACTCTTTAATGACCATCTACTGCTGTGCTGTAAGAATATTCTGGGATGATACTGATGGCCATGGACTGAATGTTTGTGTCCCTCAAAATTCATATGTTGAAAACTAATCCCTAAAGTAATGATATTAGGAGGTGGGGTCTGTGGAAGGTGATTAGGTTATGAGGGTTCTGCCTATGAGGGACCTATAGAGTCTTACAAAAGATACCCCAGAAACCTCCCTTGCCCTTCCACTATGGCTGTCTATGAACAAAGAGGGCTTTCATTAGACAGTGAATTTGCCAGCACCTTGATATTGGACTTCCCAGCCTCCCCAACTGTGAGAAATAGATTCCTGTTGTTTTTAAGCCCCCCAGCCTATGATATTTTGTTCTAGGAGCCCAAATGGATTAAGACACAGAGAAATCCCTTTCAAGACTTGGGATGTCCTTGACCAGAAGCTTTTGTGTTGTTTTCTGGGTGATAATTTTTGATAGCTCATTAATGGACTTAATAATCATAATATAAGCATTTTAAAGTGATGATTATAAATATGCATTGGCAGGAATTGAATATTGAAGTGTAGTAAGTTTAATTCTTTACAAGAGAATTTCTTTTAAGATTATCTAGTAACTTTCTTTGTTGAGTTTGCTGTTGGGAGTGGGGAGAGGAGAAGAATTTCAATGTTTTAAATTTTAAAAAATTACAATTGTTATTTTAAAAATGCATTTGATTTTTTTTAAGTAGGCTCCATGCCCAGCATGGAGCCCAGTGTGGGGCTTGAACTCATGACCCTGAGATCAAAACCTGAGCTGAGATCAAGAGTCAGATGCTTAACCGAATGAGCCACCAGGCACCCCCCAAAAAACATTTGAAATATATAAAGTCCTGATCAAGAAAAAAACTAAGCAGAAGCATGAATAATTACCATGATATCTATTGGCCACCTCTGGGCCAGGCTCAGTTCTAAGCACTTTACACGAATTAGCTTGTTTAATCATTACTATGGTCTTATGATGAGAGAGCAAGGTATATAGAGGTTCAGTAGCTCTCCCAAGGTCACATGAAATTTCCTGAACACAGAAATACTGAAATATATATATATATATATATATATATATATATATATATATATACACACACACACATATATTACATACATCATCTGATATATGTAATGTAAATATATATTTGATCTCAAAAGTAAGACAGGTAAATCTCCAGGGTGCCATAATTCTGTATCTACCCTGGTGAGCTAGTTTATTAGGGATTGTACACACATGGCCAGAGGATATGTTTATTTTAGGTTCACAGCTATGGGGGCACAAGAATAAAAACTTGGGACCTGAACACAGCAGGAAGTTTGGAGAGGAATTATGGCTCAAAAGTAAAACAAATGTCCTAGGAAATAGGTAGAAAGAGAATCACCAATAAAAAAATAGAAAACAAGATGGGTTTGTACATGGGGGTCCAAGCTTTTGCTGCTCATGAAGCACAGAAACTCTAAGAAATTGAGGAAAAAAGTTGAGAAAGATTGAGGTAGAAACGACTATGGGGAGGTGTCCACCATCCGGGGCACTACTGGGGGGACCTCCACCACCACACCCTAAAGATTATTCCCAATGAGGATGAGCTCACACACGAAAATTATAAAATATTTGGGGAAGACCAATATGACGGATATAAATGACTGTAAATGATTAAAATATTAGTATAACAAATCAAAACATTTGAGGAAGTCCAATATGAAGAAAAACATCCCACAAAAATAGGATGTTGACATATTAGAAGATTGAAACAATAGAATAATATAAAAAGACACATTTAAAAAATAAGTCTGTTTCACGTGCTTAAAGAGGTAAAGTAAAGTATATGAAACAAGAATAGGAAATTAATTTTAAAAATTAAGACCTTATTTTTTAAAATAGTTTTAGATCCATAGCAAAACTGAGAAGAAGGTACAGAGGTTTCTCATTTACCCCCTGCCCAACCCATGCACAGCCTCCCCCACTAACAACGTCCCCCACCAGAGTGGTACCTTGTTATAATACATGAACCTACATCGATGTATTGTTATTACCCAGAGTCCATAATTTACATTGGAGTCCACTCCTGATGGGTTTGGATAAAGATATGATGACATATATCCGTTATGGTACATTACAGAGTATTTTCACTGTACTGAAAATCATTTGTGTTTCCCCTACTCACTTACCCCCCCCCCATAACCTCCGGCAACCACTGATCTTTGTACTGTCTCCATTGTTCTGCCTTTTCCAGAATGTCATAGATTTGAAATCATATAGTATGGAACCTTTTCAGATTGGTTCCTTTTACTTAGTAATACGCTCCATGTCTTTTCGTGGCTTGATAGCTCATTTGTTTTTAGGGCTGAGGAAAATAATTTTTTTAAAAAAGTAGTTTCAAAGAACTCAATAGAAATTGTAGAAATAAAAAAAAAATGTTGCTTTAAAAACGACTTAGCAACAGCGTTGCCTGGCTGGCTCAGTCAGTAGAGTGTACAACCCTTGATCTTGGGGGTCATGCATTTGAGCCCCATGTTGGGTGTAGAGATTACTTAAAAATAAAATCTTTAAAAAAATAAAAGCTCAGCTAGACACAACTTTAAATTTGGTCATTTGGGCAATATGTCTGTCTTCTCTGGCCTCTGTAGCATATGTGCTTGTCTTTCTTACCCACAGAAATAATCAGCACTTGGAGCTCTGGGACCTCACCCACGATCTCTCTCCATCTCCTCCCCAAGTTAGTATGGATATTCAGTGAGTACTTTTGAAGAGTTAACCAATTGATCCCTTGGAGTCAAATAGAAGTTAAATTTGCATGCTCAATCAAGCCCATTTCTGTAAGCTCTTTAGGCCCTTTTGAAACCATATTTCCCCACTCAGTGATCTGGCCAGGGTAGAGTTAATAGGTACCCTTAAGCCACATTTTAAAGCCTTTCATTGTATCACTTACCATTATTTTAAAAATAATACTTTTTTAATAATAATACATTATTTTAAAAATAATTATTTAATAAATAATACTTAAGGTACCCTTAAGCCACATTTTATTTTATTATTTTTTTATTTTTATTTTTTTTAAGATTTTATTTATTTATTTGACAGAGATAGAGATAGCCAGTAAGAGAGGGAACACAGCAGGGGGAGTGGGAGGGGAAGAAGCAGGCTCCCAGCAGAAGAGCCTGACGTGGGGCTCAATCCCAGAACGCTGGGATCACGCCCTGAGCTGAAGGCAGACGCTTAACGACTGAGCCACCCAGGTGCCCCCTTTAAGCCACATTTTAAAGCCTTTCATTGTATCACTTACCATTATTTTAAAAATAATACTAATAATATTCATATGCACCTAGAGGAATACAAAGAAGTCAGTAAATAACACTTGCAATCACCACTAGTTAAAATTAAAATTGGGGCATCTGGGTGGCACAGTCAGTGGTTAAGCATCTGACTCTTGGTTTCAGTTCAGGTAGTAATCTCAGGGTCATGAGGTTGAGCCCTACATTGGGCTCTGCACTCAGTGTGGAGTCTGCTTAAGATTCTCTCTCCCTGGGGAGCCTGGGTGGCTCAGTTGGTTGAGCCTCATAATTTTGGTTTCTGCTCGGGTCCTGATCTCAGGTTGGTGGGATCGAGCCCCCGAGATGGACTCCTCACTCAGCACAATCTGCTAGGGACTCTCTCTCTCTCTCCCCCCAAGAATAAATAAATAAATCTTTAAAAAAAATTTTTTTTTCTCTCCTTGGGCACTTGGGTAGCTCAGTCGGTTAAGTGTTGGACTCTTGGTTTCAGCTCAGGTCATGATCGCAGGGTTGTGAGATCGAGCCCTGCACAGGGCTCTGCACTGAGCATGGAGCCTGCTTGAGATTCTCTCTCTCCCTCTCTCTCTGACCCACCACCCCTTGCATGCTCTCTTTCTAAAAAAAAAAAGTAATAATAATAAATTAAATAGATTAAAATTAATTAATTTTGTTCCATGCCCTGTGCTAAGTTTTGGGGGTGTGGCAATGGATATTTTGATATAATTTTTGTTTATTTTATATAGATTTTGGAATGTATAATATACACATTTACAAAAGTGGGATCCTACCATGTATGCCATCATGTATCCTGCTTTTTTTTTTAAAGATTTTATTTATTTGAGAGAGAGAGAATGAGCACCGAGGAGGGGCAGAGGGAGAGAGAGAGAGAGAGAAGCAGGATCCCCACAGAGCAGGAAGCCCATTGTGGGGCTCAGTCCGAGGACCTGGAGATCATGACCTGAGCTGAAGGCAGACACTTAACTGACTGAGCCACCCAGGCGCCCCTGTATCATGCTTTTTATACTTCAAACCATCCCAGCATTTTCTTGTGCATGATCTAGTCTTTGAAACATTGATTTTAATTAATTGGTGCCTAATATTCCATTTTATGGATGGGTCACAATTTCTCTAACCAGCTACTACTGCTACTCTTAACACATTTTATTTTTTAAAGATTTATTTCTGTATTTGAGAGAGAGAGAGTGCATGGAAGAGCTTGGGGGGAAGGGGCAGAGGGAGAGAGAGTCTTAAGCAGACTCCACACCAAGTGTGGAGCCTGATTCAGGGCTCGATCTCATGACCCTGAGACTCCAACCTGAGCCAAAACCAAGAGTTGGACACCTAACTAACTGCACCATCCAGGGGCCTCTAACCCCCTTTGAAAAGCTCTTCTGTGACCCAGTGAGTTAGCTCGAAGATAAGAAGAATTTAGTAAAGGTATCCGCTTCAAGGTAATTCCCAGACCTCCCACCACGGGGTGTGGGTCAGAGCTGGGGGGTGGGGTTTACTGGGTCTCTCACATGGGCTGGCCTTCAGGTGGGGCTTTCAAAGAAAAATTCAGGGTCAGACTGTAACTGTCCCTCTGAGAACAGTGAGAGGGCTCTAGACCAGAGCAGGACAGGGAACCTAGAACCGACCATCCAGGGGACACTCCACTGTGAGGCAGCCAGAGAGATCTGCCCCCACCCCTGGGAAGAGAGGTGCCAAGGTGTGTCCATACATGCCTCTGAGCCACTGGATCCGTCTGGAGCTGATGGTCCTTTGAAAGGACTTTGTCCACTGGAAGGAAAGAGAACGAATAAGGAAGACCTCCCTCACCCTGGGGTCCTAGATGGTGACAGGAAGTGCACTTTGAGCGGAATTGGGCTGCCTTTTGATCTTTCCAGCTCATTCAGCTTCACCCACACCGTCTGGTGGTGGACTGTGGTGAGGTGAGTTACACAGGTGGTCCCCAATTTACAATGGTTCAACTTAGGATTTTTCAGCTTTAAGAGGGTGTAAAAGCAATATGCATTCAGTAAAAAACATCCATGGAGTTGGGGATTTGGATCTTGTCCCAGGCTAGCAACATGCAGTCCATCCTCTCTCAGGATCAGCAGCAGCTCCCCGTCTGCCAGCGATCACCAGGGTCAACACCTGATACATGGACAAGTGTTCTGTGACCACACAGCCATTCTGTCTGTCCCTTTCAGCACAGTATTCAGTACATTACATGAGATAATCAATAGTTTATTATAAAATAGGCTCTGTGTTAGATGATTTGCCCAACCTGCCGGGTATTGCCAGTGTTCTGAGTGCATTTGAAGCAGCTAGGCCAAGCTATGATGTGTGGTAGGTTAGAGGTATTAATGCATTTTCAACTTAGCATATTTTCAATTTATGGTGGGCTTGTTGGGATATAACCACATCATAAGTCAAGGAAGCTCTGTATTTTCTGGCTGTGTGCTAGCCAATGTCTCATCCTCCTGGGAACGAACTCTGGCCTACAGAGCCTTAGGCTTGTTCTAGTGGGTGCAGAAGAAAAGGGCTCTGCAGGGCACCTGGGTAGCGCAGTCTTTAAGCGTCTGCCTTCTGCTCAGGGTGTGATCCCGGCGTTCTGGGATCGAGTCCCACATCCGGCTCCTCGGCTGGGAGCCTGCTTCTTCCTCTCCCTCTCCCCTGCTGTGTTCCCTCTCTCGCTGGCTGTCTCTCTGTCACATAAATAAATAAAATCTTTAAAAAAAGAAAAAAAAAGAAAAGGGCTCTGGGCCAGGTACTAGCATCTAGTGAGTCCCTGCCACGTGCCAGATGCTGGGTTAAGAGATTTAGATGGGTTTATCTTGTATGATCTGGAATGTATGACGTGGAAAGACCTTATTCATTCACTCTATTGATGAGCATGGATGGAGCACCAGTGATGTGCCAGAAACTGCTCTTGATACTGGGTCGTAGTAACAGATGAGGCGTGTAGTCTCTGCTCTCATGCAGCTTGGAGTCTACTGTGATATTTTTTCTCCCATTTTTTCAGAGGAGGAAACTGGGGTCTAAGAGGTCAAAAAAGTTGCCCCCCTTTCCCAGCTGGCCCTGACAGAGCCAGGAAAGGAGCGAGAGCAAGCCCTTGCTCTTGCCCTCCCCCCTCCACTTCCAGGTTGTGTTCCCCCCCACCCCCAGTGCCCCGCCCTGGGAAGCTTGTTCCCCGCTGTGCACGCGTTTTGCTTGATGCATCCATTTGAGAAGCAAGCTTGACTCAGGCTGCCCATGGCTGATTCTGATTCACTATGACTGTACAGAGAGCTGGACAGTCTTCCTCCTGGTTAATGAGTACGAGTGTCCTAAGTGGGCCAAGGCTGGGCTTGTATACTGGCATCGCCCTGGAGCGCGTTAGCACATGAGTGGGTGGCAGAAGTCAGGACCTCCCTGTGATGTATATAGGCACTGGCCCCATAGAGGACGGCCCTGAGACTCGAGGCTAGCCCGGAGGAATGCAGGAGCCCCACTGTTCTTCTAGAAGCTGGGTTCCCACTGCGTCTGCCCCACACCCTGACTTCCCACCCAGGCGCCAGGATCCCACTTGGAACACTCTCCCTGACAAGCAGCTTCTCTTGGAATTGACCCACCTGTTCCTTTGTTAACAGAAACAAGAGCTCTTCTGTGCGAGGTAATTATGAAGTGATGGAGCAATACTGGGAATGTCTTAGACATGACGGTTCTAAAGAGCATGACAGCTGATCACCCTCAACGCCCTGTTAGGGCACCCACTCTCTTCTCGGGGTGCCCAGAGTACCTGCTGGACGGGGAAGGCTGCAGAGAAGGGTCTCGTTGTTCAGCTCAGGAAAACTCCTCATTCTGCCCTCACGTTATAGCTGGTCTGAACTTCCAGGAGGCGGCTCCGTGGTCCTGGACTGGCATGGGGATCAAGAAAGCTCCTCGCAGCCTGGGGTAGGAATCCCCACAAAGCGCTGGGCCCTAGCTGAGTTGTTGAGCCCATTGGAAATAGGGTTTTCTTGGGAAACGAAGTTGCCCAAGCTTCAGGCTTGTTGACCCACATGCTTGCTTTGCTGCTCTTTGGAGAGACGGCATTTCAACGTGGTATCCAACAGGCAAACGTTCTACCCAACACTAATCCAAGAACAAGGGGTGTTTCTCTCAGAAAAGCTGCAAACTGTGCCTCTTTCTCCCCTTTCCCCAATGATTGGTTCTCACTTATTCTTATAGGCTCCTGAGGGCAGGGACCAGGGCTTATCTGTTTATCTGTTTCCTGGCCTGTAACAGATGCTTATGCAAATCTGTGAATTGCCAAAGCGTCTTCCTGAAGTGGGCACGTGGAGGCCTCGGGATTTGCAAGGTGCCCATAAGGTTGTGCTCCTAGTAGGAGAGAGAGAAGGCAGGCAGGACTGCTTGTCTTTTATGATCTGAGTCTCCCCTGTGGGTCCTGTGGCGGGAGAGCCCTGTGGTTAGGGGTGTGGCTTCTGGAATTTGGCAGCTCCAGGCTCACACCGACCCAGCTCCACCACCTACTCAAGGCGGTCCCTTCCTGCCTCCCTGACCCACTTCTCAGTTTCCCCATATCCAAGATGGCAGCACTGCCACCAGCCTCGTGGGCTGGGCGGGGAGAAGTGAGCTTCCTTGTGTAAGATGTTTTGCTCTGGGCCTGGGCCCCATAAGACCACAAGCCATGGCAGCGGCTGGTCACCTTAGGAGGGACCATCTGAAACTGCTGCTAGTCAACCATTTTTGACCTACAAAATGGTGGTTTCTCACAGTTCAACTTGACATTGTCACCCCACTAACTGTGTGGAAGCTGCTGAGGCCCCTGCCCAACCCTCCCCCAAGGAGTCAGCCCCCACTAGAGACAGAGGCGCACCTGCACAGTCACCCCCTACAGCTCCCTTCTTGCTAGGTGGGGAGACGGAAACCAGGGATGTAGGTTCTTGCCCAAAGATACACAAAGAGGGGACCTAGGACTGGAACCTGATTTTTTGGACTCCTAATTCAGTTCTCTTCCCTCTGTGTTGGTCTCAAGCCGCTGCTGTGGTGGGAGCCAGGGCTGGGTGCAGATGGGACAGCTACCTACACGGGGTGCTAAAGCACCACCAGAAATGTAACGAGGTGCGGAAAGATGGCGTTTTCCAGAACTCCTCCCAGAGGCAATACAGCAGGGCGTTAAAAGTGTCTTGAGTCCCAGCTCTGACACTTCAGTGTTAATGAGCTCAGTTTCCTCATCCATACCATGGGATAAAAGTAGTGTCTCTTTCGTGGGGGTGGCGTGGGTATTAAATGAATGCATATTTGTCATTTGTATTGTAAACATTAACATGTATAAATACAATTGACAAAAAAAATTAGAAATATAGTAGAGCCCTTAAAAGAGTGCTGGCCCTTCATAAAGGCCATGTAAGTGTTGGTTGTGATGATTGTGAAGACCTTCGGGGACGGTATTGTCAGCAGGCATGCCAGTTTGGGCTGGTGCTAAGTTGCTGAGAATAGAGAGGAGCCCTTGAGTTCATGCAGAGCTTCCTTTTCCTCCACACCTGCCCTCCTGTGCCCACTTTGGCTCTACATACACATGGGACAGATACTTAGACAAGCAGCCTGTGTGGGACTGGGTTAGCACGTGTCCACAGCCTCCCCCTGCATGCCACCCTCTCTTCCACAGGGGCACGGCTTTCGGCCCCGCAGGTTTTCAGAGGGCAGGGCTAAGGCCATCCCTCCTGCCAAGTGCTCAGACAGGTCCTGGTCCTAGTGACCACTGTTTGCACTTGGCTATAAACTTAACTGCCCATCCCCACTAGAACACAAACCCCCCAAGTCCAGGACCTTTCTTTTATTCCCAAAGCATCCCGAGTTTCTAGAATGATGCAGAGCACAAGGTAGGAACAAAATAAACATTTGCTCTATGAATGACTGCATTTGCCCCCACCCTAAAGGAGAGCAGGGTCTCAGGAGGGAATTTGGAAAACAGCAACAGACACTATGGAAGTCAATTCCGGATACTTTAAGCTGGGCATTCCCTGCTCCTCCCTAATTTGCCCTCCAAATTCTGTTAAGTTCGCTGCTTGCCCGTTTCTAAGAGGCTGGCTTTTATTTTATCTCACCTGGGAGCTTGCAACAGATTCATCTTTTGCCTGCCCCTCCTTCCCTGGAGCCAAAAGAGGGACTTCCTAAAAAATAAATCAGGTTAGATCATTCTCTTGCCTAAACAAATTTGCCATCTTCCCATGGCCTCCAGGCTGACATCCAACTCTGATGGCCGAGGAGCACAGGCTCACCAGTGTTAGTCATCCGGAAATGCAAATCAAAACCCCAGCGAGATGCCACTTCAACCCCGGTAGGATGGCTGTTATCAAAAGGACACAATACACAGGGTGGATGCAGAGAGATTGGAACCTTTCTACATGGCTGGCGAGAATGTAAAATGTTGCAGCTGATGGAGAAAACAGTCTGGCAGCTCCTCAGAACGTTAAACACAGAACCCAGCAACTCCGCTCCCAGATAAATACCTAAGAGCTTAAATAAACCCTTGATCAATTTTCTAGGGAACACTGTTAAACTGCCTCTTTCTCCCCCATTTCATTTTTATTTGTAATCATAATTGATTCTTCCCCATTACATTTCATAACAAAGTTTCACCCTCGCTGCCGTTATGTCTACTAACCTCCGCGTCCTTGGACTCCAGTTAGCGGGTCTAGATCTTGCCATGAATACTTAGTCCTTCCATTCACGTTGAGGCAATCACACATTTTTACCTTATGCAGCATTTACCCTTCTTCGTTGTGTTTTGTCATATTGGCCTAACAATAATATTTATTATGGATTGAATAAAATACTGATAGATTGCACTCATTTCTCCAAAATGTTAAATTAAGTTTTAAATAGATAATACATGTTCACGGTAGGAAAAGATGCAAGAAGGAGAAAGGGTATACAGAGGAGAGGCTGTGTGCCTCTTACTGCTCGCCCCACTTTCTACTTCCCCTCCCCACCAAAGGCCTGTTGCACGTGGGGCTCCCCAGGAAGCAGGCTCTGGAACTAGGACAGGACAGTTGATGGGGGCGCCTCCTGCAGGTCAGCTCAGTGGGAACGAGGGCAAGGCAGTAGGCCCGGGCAGAGGGAGTCTCTGGGAAGCCTCAGCTGAGCCCATGGGAGCCCTGGAGCTGGGCCGGCCCTGCAGAGCATCCCAGGAGGGGCAAGGGAGCCAGGCCTTTCTGTTCTGGGCAGGCTGGTCATCAGAGGCAGCCCTTCCTTGGGTACGACCTCGGTTATTTCAGCTGATGCCAGTCCTGTCTCTCCTCCTCAGAGCTGACAGCTGAGAACCCATCTGCTCTGCAGCCAGCACTCCCTGAAGTGGGAACCAGGTGGCCCAGCACGGGGACCACTGTCATCCACAGTCCCCAAGTCATCTCCAGCTGTCCCTACCCTTTTTGGTCAAATACTTATTTTTTATTTTTATTTTCTTATAGTCCGGAATACCCTTCCAGCCGCGTGAGCTGTTAGGAGCCCCTCTTTTCCATTCCCAACACCCCCTCCCTGCCCCAGGGGTAGAGCCCACCCAGGGTGGGTGCCGCTGGGCCTTAGCTCCAGGCAGCCCCGGGGAGGAAAGCCTTGAGAATCAAGGCTTTTTTTTCCCCACCTTTTTTTCTTTTTTCTAAGGCAACTTTCTAGGGCTCTGCAGTTATAAAAAAAAAAAACCTCCCACGTGTCATTTTCTGGCAGTTTGACAGCTACAGAGCACCGCTCGGCAAGCGCGCCTTTCCTACCCAAGGTTTAGCATTTGATTGATGACTTGGGTTTGGAAAAAGCAGTTGAAGGTTATCACAAATCTGTCGTAAGAAGGTTTATTAATTTATAATAAGAATACAGCACAAAATACTCTTTTCCAAATACCTTCTCTGCAGTGTCCCACGGACAGACTGCTGCCAAACTCCCTGGGAGGCCTGTGAACAATTGGTAGACAGGCTCTTGGAATGTAATAGAAGGGGATGAACCCCATGTGGAGAGAGGACAGGCCACCCCAACATTGGGTGGCTTGCCTGTGGGGTGAGCAGCACCTGCCTGGGAGAAAAGCTGTGGCCCCATCTCAGGTTGTAACTGCAAGAGACTCATGTTCTTTTCCTGTGCCCACCTCCAAGCCCCATGGCATCCTGCCCTGTCCTACAGAAGGAGAGGGTGTTCCAGTCAGGAGACCATGCCTACAGAATCCCTGCTCTGCTCTACCTGCCTCAGCAGAAGACTCTGCTGGCCTTCGCAGAAAAGCGGATGAGCAAAAAGGATGAGCATGCAGAGCTGATTGTGCTGCGCAGAGGAAGCTATGATGCATCCACCCACCATGTCCAGGTAAGGTAGGGTGAGGCTACAAGGGCTCCTCTGGGAGTACAGGGACCATTCCATCCTTAGATGGCGGAGGTCTAGAGAACAGAGGGACAAGACACACTGAATCCAAAGAGGGACCCAGAGACCTATCAGGGATGGGGCAGAGAAGGTGTCCCCAGGTGATCACCTAGAACTCACATGGGATCACTGTGAACAAGTCCAGTTGGCCTGGCTGCATCTGCTTTATTGCATGATGGGACAAGTCAGTCAGGAGACTGATGTTTGGAAAGCTTCCTACATCCCTGAAAACCTAAGGGAAGAGAAGTTTAGTATCACATAATGCGAGGGTGTTGTATCCTTATAGTAAAATTAACCTACGGAGCAGGGTGAAGGCTGGAATGATTGTTTGTGTCTTGAGGTTCCAGCATGTAGACCAAGTAGTTAATTTTGATGAAGACATCCAAGGCTGGCTTGTCACATTTGAAGGGCTTAATATTATTATTATCATTACCTTGTGGTAATTATTACACGGTAGCTATCCAAAGTATCAGATTTGAAGCAGATGGATTGGGGTCAAGTACTGGTTCCATCGGTTACCAGAGATATGGTGTTGGGCAACTTATCTACCCCTTCTAAGCCTCTCATTCTCCAGGCATGAGATGGAGCTAGTAACACCTGTCCCCCAGGAATTAGGGGTTAGCATTGGATGAGACAACAGACGTCCTGCGCTTGGCACAGTATCTACCTCTAGAATCATCCATCACTGGAGAGCTATTAATGGATGGGGATAGACTACGGGAGCTTCAGTATGTATGACTCAGACTCAGGGACTGTGGAAACTCAGTGTGAGTCCTTGGTGTGGTGGTGCTGCCCCTCCTCGGCTGCATTAATAGACTAAGATAAGTAGAAATGGGAGGTGATCGTCTTTGTCTGCCCTGCACTGGTCAGACTGTTGTAATTACTCCAGGGCTTTACTTGTCAAGAATGGGAAGCTGGACTGGGCTGGTAGGTCGAGGGAACCAGGATGAAGCTGGCAACGGCTTGTGTCTGAGTCATCCTTGGATGCTGGGGTCGAGCCCACGGGAGGTGCCCTGTAATGTATGTTGCTCTTGAAATGAAGAGGGCACTGCCTCGGAGGGAGTGAGGGGGGCCCTGGCTCCCACCGCTCGGCGGAGGCGTTTTACAGATGAATGAGTGCTGCATGGACAGCTCTTTTTGGTGATCTTTGATTTTTACCTCCCCCACACTGCAGTTCCTGGCACTGGCACTGGCACCGGCACTGGCACCGGCCATTTTAAAGTTGTTCTTCTTCTCCTTTCTGTCCCCTCACATTCAGTGGCATGCTCAGGAGGTGGTGGCCCAAGCCCAGCTGGAGGGCCACCGGTCCATGAACCCGAGCCCCTTGTATGACGAGAAAACGGGAACCCTCTTCCTCTTCTTCATTGCCATCCCCGGGCAGGTCTCCGAGCACCACCAGATCCACACCAGGGTCAACGTGACACGGCTGTGCCAGGTCACCAGCACGAACCACGGGAGGTCCTGGAGCCCGGCCAGAGACCTCACCGGCCCTGCCATCGGCGCAGCCCACAAGGAATGGGCCACTTTTGCGGTGGGTCCGGGGCACTGTCTACAGCTGCACAACAAGACCCAGAGTCTGGTGGTACCCGCCTATGCTTACCGGAACCTTCACTCCATCCAGGGGCCTTCCCCATTTGCCTTCTGCTTCGTCAGCCACGACCATGGGCACACATGGAAGAGAGGGAACTTTGTGGCCCAGGACACCCTGGAGTGCCAAGTGGCTGAAGTAGGGGGCGCGAGGCAGAGGGTGGTGTATCTGAACGCTAGAAGCCCCCTCAGAGCCCGGGTCCAGGCCGAGAGCACCAACGAGGGGCTCGACTTCCAGGAGGCCCAAACAGTGAAGAAGCTCGTGGAGCCTCCCCACGGCTGCCACGGGAGTGTCATCAGTTTTCCCAACCCCCGTGAGGGCTCAGGAGCCTCAGACAAATGGCTGCTCTACACTCACCCGACTGACCCCCAGCAGAGGGCCGACCTGGGGGTGTACCTCAACAAGCGGCTCCCGGGCCCCGAGGCCTGGTCGGAGCCCGCTCTGCTGGCCACGGGCAGCTGCGCCTACTCAGACCTCCAGAGCATGGGCGTTGGCCCTGATGGCTCACCCCAGTTCGGGTGTCTGTATGAATCGGATAATTACGAAGAGGTTGTCTTCCTCATGTTCACCCTGAAACAAGCCTTCCCAGCTGAATTTTTGTCTCAATGAGCCGGTTGTGTGCCATCCTGAGTGAGCCCCTTGGAGGCCAACTCTCGGTTCCCATCACCCAGAACGTGCGGAACATCTGCCCCCCTGGCTCTTTTCCTCCTTTGATGTTTCAGTCCTTCTAAGGGATTCAGCGTTCAGCCCAGAAGTTGAAGGAACCTGGCTTCCCACAGCCCCTCAATGGGGAAGGTGTGGAGAGCTGTCGCTCTGCATGGCTCAGCCTGCCTGCCCCTACCCCAGCTTTTGTGCAGGTCTTGATAAATGATGGAGTCCAGCCCATTTCTTCTTGGTAAATGCTCATCATGTTCCTAGGGAAAGGCTGAGACAAAGATGTAAATTAGCAGAGGGCTTTGTGTGTGCGTCTGCGTGCACGTGCACGTGTGTTCTCAGTGATGCTTTAGAGGAGACACCATGGGAGACAGCTTTGCAGGGAGGTAAGGCAGGTCTAGGAAAATTAAGCTAATCTAAGTCATTGTGTTAGTTTCCCAGGGCTGCTGTAACCAATCAATACAAACTTGGTGGCTTAAAACAACAGAAATTTATTCTCTGATGGTTCCAGAGGCTGGAAGTCCAAAATCAAGGTGTCGGCAGGACTGTACTCCTTCCGAAGGCCCTAGGGGAGAACCCTTCCTTGCCCTTCCAGCATCTGGTGGCCCCAGGCATCCCTCAGCTCATGGCTACTTACCTCTCTTTAATGTCTCTGTCTTTGAGTGGCTTTCTCCCCTTCTCCTGTGTTTTCTCTTCCGTCTCTTATAAGACACCTGCCGTTGGATTTCCAGCACACCCAAATAACCTAGGATAGTCCTCCACTCAATTATATTTGCAGATTCTTTTCTAAATAATGTCACATTCACCAATTCTGAGGGTTAGGATGTGGATTTATCTTTTGGAGCCACTGTTCAACCCATTACAGGCATCAGAAGTGATTTTGGTACAGGTGATGTGGCTAAAGGTAGGAATGAAATTCAGATGAATCAGATAATTCAGAAGAATGAAGGGGGTAGGAGGGGCTGGGCTGTTGAATGTGCATCTGTGGCCCAGAGCTGTTCTGGGGCATCCAGTCTTTGTGGTGACAGGGATGCCACCATGTGCAGATAAAGAGAGAGGGGCGAGGGTCCTGTGGTTGTGTAGTCCTTGCCACATAGAAAGATTAGGGAGAAGGACACTCCCCAGTTGTCATGAGGGTGATAACTGGAGAGGGGAGCCCTGGGCAGAGGGGGATGACACTTCTCTGACCTGAAGACAAAGGTCTTCAGGGGCCTTTGTCATATATCCCCGTGGAAAAGTGGACTTGCCCTCCGTCCCCATCAGAGCCCCTCCTACCAACTGGATCAATCTAATAGTTTGATGGCAGCAATCAACGATGACAGTTATGGGTTCTTGCAATTGAGCCATGTCTCCAGGGGGCCAGGCAGTGGTTAAATGGAATTTTGACAGTGTGAGGAGCTGGAGGTGTGACTTTTGTTCTGGGTGTGTTTCCTGGCACTGACCTCCTATCTGTATGCAACTTCTGTGTGTGGGGTTTTATGAAATCCAGCTGGAAGGATGAGGAGGTGGGGCCTGGTAATTGCTGGGGTGGAAAGTAAGCCCCACAGCCTTGGGGATGTCCCCTGCTGTCTTCTAAACTCTGCAAAGTTAGCTATGCAGAGGCCAGAGGCCCAGCCAGGAGAGTGAGGACAAGGGCACATAGGCCAGAGGCAGCACACTGTCAGGAGGTTTAGAGGTAAGGTGGTAGGATAGTATATGATCCAAATGAGGACACTTTAGAAAATGAAAGGAGGATGCTATTAATAATTGTACCAAGACAATGGGCATCACCCAGGACTGTCCCAGGAAAACTGAGAGCTTTTAAGAGAGAAAGACCCACTGGGGATTGTATCGGGAGCTGGCCTCTGCTAACTACCCTGGGAGAGTCAATCAATTAAGGGTCTTGATGTGAGTTGGGAATAGGATAAGACACCTGGACACTGCCAAGTTTAGAACATTATTCTCTTAGACTCTCTCCATTCACAGAGGTCAGTGGGTCTCAATTCTAACTGCTCGTTAGAATTCCCTGGGGAGCTTTTACACCATGATGATGCCTGGGCTCCACCCGTGACCCAGAATCAGATTCAGAATCTCTGGTGGTGCACCCAAGGATGAATTTTTTTTTCCAAAATCTCCTCAAGTTATTCTAGTGAGCATAAGGATCAAGAAGTGCTGGTACAGATGATCTCTAAAGTTCCTTCTACTTCTAAATGTATACAAATATCAAAATCTTGTGATTTGAATGAAAAAAGCAACAGTTGAAAAATGCCACTACTCATTGAAAAATGCCACTAAGAGAGTGAAAGGAAAAGCCATAGATGGGGAGAAGATATTTATAACACTTATATCTGACAAAGGACTTGCATCCAGAATATATAAAGAACTCCTACAAGCCAATAAGAAAAAGACAATCCAATAAAAATGGGCAAATTGCTTGAACAGGCACTTCACAAAAGAGGATATCATAAAGGCTGCTAAACACATGGTCATCAGAGAAATGCAAATTAAAACCACGAGATACCCACTGGAATGATTACAATTAAAAAGATTGACAACAGCAAGTATTGGTAAGGATGTGAAGCAACCAGGACCCTCATGCATTTCTGGAGGAAGTGTAACTGGTATGACCACTTTGGAAAGCTGTTTGGTAGTATCTACTAAAACTGAACGTGCAAATATTCTATGACCCAGCTCTTCCACTCTGCAGGATGCATCTAAGAGAAATGAATGCATTTGGTTGCCAAAGACATGTATAACAATGTTCATGACAACTTCATTCATAAGAATCCCAGAGTGGAAACTATCCAAATGTCAGTCGAAAACAGAATGGATATCTGAACTGGGCAATATTCACACAGTGGAATATTTCACAATAATAAAAGAATGAACTACTACTACACACAATAGCATGGATGGTTTTCCAGACATTATATATTGAATGAAAGAAGCCAGATCCAAAAGACTACCTACCTGATGACTCTGTTTATTTAAAGTTCAAGAACAGGCAAGACAAATCTATGGTGTATAAGTCAGGAAAGTGGCTATTTCTGGTGGAGGAGAGCCGTCCACGGAGAGCTGGAAGGAATCTTCTGGGTGCTGGAAACATTTTGTTGTTTGATCTGGTGCTGATTAGGAGGGCAAATCCATACATGAAAATTCAATAGCCTGTACACACAAGATTTGTGTACCTTACTGTGTGTACACTATACCATGATGAAAAATAAAAGTTGGACTGAATAGTAAATTTGCTAGTTAAACCTCCAAATCAGTATATTACATTGGGTTGTAAAACTTTGGAACTGAATTTTTGTAATCAATTTTTGGGGGGAGAATCATTTTAGATTTATAGAAAAGTTGCAAAGATGGTATGGAATGTTCCCGTGTATCCTACACCCAGTTTCCCCTAATGTTAACATCTTATGTAACTGTGGTACCAAGAGATTAACATCGGTACACTACTATTAACTAAACTCTAGACTCTATTTGGATTTTACCAGTGTTTCTACTAATGTCCTTCTACTGTTCTAGGATCCAATCCAGGATACATTTAGTACATTTAGTGAAACTAAATTTTTACTACAATTTGTGTCCATGGAGACACACACATACCCACAGATTGACACTGTTCCAGCATCCCCCCTCTGTTCACCTCGTGAGGCCTGGGAGACGAGAGGGTGTGGGGCACGTCCAGGGTGGTCGCCTTGGAAGGCCCAGGCCTGGCCCTGCAAAGAGGGCAGGCAGGGTGGTCTGCTAAACCCAGTGGTGTTGATAGAGAAGATCTGCCCCCTTCAGTAGAGACCCTCTCCCTGCACAGTGAGATTAACTGGGGGCAACATGGTGGCCACAGAGAGTAACTGAAACTTGTCCATTCTTAGAGGTAAGGCCACACGTCACAAGATACAAAATGTTAGCCTGTAGAGATGGAAGTGAACTTGAAGTCTGTTAACTTCAGCCTCCTCAGTTGAGGAGGGGTGAAAGCAGGTCCCATGAGGTCCAGTAACTGCCTCAAGGCCACACGGTCAGTGGCAGGGCCAGGAGAGCAAGTGGGTTTCTGGGCCTTGACCAGTGTCCCCGCATCTGTTCTGAGTTGTCTCTACTGTCCTTGTCTGACCATCCAAGAAGTACGAAGGGATCTGTACGATAAGGTTCTGGGACGTGAAGGTCTGCTTGGCCTGTCTCCGGGGCCTGTACCCTTAGTCCTAGGTACCATGCCTCCCTGCCTGGCATGGGCTCCGCAGAGAGTGGGGGGAGAGGGCAGCTCAGGTATCAGCGCTGGTCTGCAGACTCGCCAGCCGGGGCGTTCTAAGAAGGCAGCAACTCACACAGAGCTGAGAGGAGTCAGGAGAGCTCAGTGCTCCATACCCGTGCTCTGCGTTGTAAGATCTCAGTGCTGGGACCACACCACCGCCCACACAAATCCCCATCCCGTGAAGAAGAAAGGAAGAAATCCAGTATTTAAATGTGATACTTTAATCACACTGCCCAAAAGGTGAGAAAGCTGACTGTACTTTTGGCAAGGTGTTTCTTTTTCAAATTCCATTTTTGTACTGTTTTTAGGGGAGGGTTTCAATGGAATAGATGCCAAACATTTGGAAGTATAAAGAGGCAAGAAAAAACCCACCCGTAATCCCACTAACCAGAGGCACATTTTCTTCTGGTCTTTTATCTGTGAAATTTGCTGAGATCATGCTGCAGAATCAATGTGGGATGGGTGCTTCTTCTCCCCACTTGACATTATGTCTGAAGCAGCTACACGGTGTTACATTCCTGCAAATATAATATGGCCAAGAAACATACCAGGAATTATGTAATCATTCCTGAGTATTAGAAATTGAAGTTACTTTTGCTTTTTTTGGTTATACAAACACTGAGATGAACATCTTTGTGAGTAAATCTTGGTCCTCATCTGTGGCTATTCTGTAAACTGAATCCTCTAAAAGGAATTATTGAGTCAAAGATGAACATTTGAAATCTCTTGAAATCTGTTGCTTGCAAGTATAAAGTACAACTCTCCGTTGTAAATCAAAATGTCTTGAAATGGTTTTCTTCTTTTATAATTTTTTAACAGCTGAGCTCCCAGAAAAATTGATTAAGTCAAGCTTTTGTTCCTTAATTCATAGGCCATGGTTCCTGCTTTCTCCCTCTGTGGTTTATAATCTAGGCTAAAGACCAGCAGTAGACACACATACAGAAAATTCGAGAATTATAGAGGTCAGAAGGGCCCTTCCTGAATATTCTCTGGCCTAATGTTGTTCATCTGATGGGGATAGAACGGAAGCCTGGGGAGGTAGGGTGACTTGCCCACAGGCCCCTGTGTGCTTCCTCACCTCCCTGCCACTGTCCTGGACCAGAAGCTCAAGGGTCCCAGCGAAAGCAGGTGGAATCCTGACCACTGTCAGTTCCTTTCCTTTTCCTTCAGGCCCAAAGGGTCACTGGTTGAGCATGCAGGCCCTCCTTTCTCCCTAAGGAGACTCTGGGTCAGTGGGTGCTCAGTGTTGTTACCTGAGTTGTGTTATTTCCCCGTGGGTAGCACTTTTCTTCTTTCTAGATCTTTCAATGAGAGTTAGGTTTGGAACACCTGAACCACTCGGTTTCCAGTGAGAGCTAAACGTCCAATGTGCTAAGGACTTACAGCTTTTTCTTCTTTAATCCAGCCAGGAAACATTTATTGCGTGCTCATTATGTGTTAGGCACTGAGCTGATGGCATAAAACAAAAGCAAATGTCTCTTAGGGCCTGACTCTGCACCAGGCATTATTCTAAGCCCTTAGTGTATGTTCACTCGTAATCCCCACCACAATCCTATGAGGCAGGTTACTATTATTGTCCTCATTTTACAGAGGAAGAAACTGAGGCAGAGGTAGATGAAGCCATTTGATGATGATCTTACAAGCTGGTGAGTGGCCAAGCCAAGAGGTCAGGTTCCTGAGTCTGCCTTTCCTGCCTGGACAAAGGAGAATGACGGCTGGGGAGGAGTTTAACCGTGAACAAGTGTCATAGCACAGGGTGAGAAGTCCCAACCCAGAGTACAAGCCCGGGAGGGTGGGGGCTGTGTTCCCTGCTGCATCCCTGGGGTCTAAGACAGTGTCCAGGTGCATGGTAGGCTCTCAGTCAATATTTGTTGAATGAATGAAAGAGTGAATGAACACACCAAGGTCTGATTTGGTCATGCTGGAGCCCAGAGTGAGTGTGGGAGAGGGAGCTGATGATCAGGCAAGGCAGGCAAGGCATGGGTCTTGAATGGCTTGGTACAACCTGCTGGGTTGCCTTTCATCCCATGATAGAGGGAAGGTATCAGGGGATCTGACCTGGAGGAAAGGCAGACTCAGATCTGCGTTTCAGAACGAGAGCTTGGTAGAAATTTGGAGGACAGAGTGAGAAGTGTGTGTGTGTGTGTGTGTGTGTGTGTGTGTGTGTGTGTGGTTGGGGGTGGGGGGAGCCTGAAGGAGGAAAGGCTGGTGACAGTCCTCTTGATAATTCCAGGGGGCAGATGATACAAGGGTGAATGAAGCCAGGACCAGAGAGGCTGCATTGAACAGAGTGGATTCCAGAGGGTTCTACAGCTGGGTGACTCATCAAATATGGGTGGTGAGGTGGGTGGGGATGAAGATGTCACCTGGATTCTGGCTTGGGAGACTGGGTGGTTCGTTGGGTGACAGTTGTCCATATAGGTGACCACATGGAAGAACAGGCTTCCAGTATAAAACTGGTAAATTCAGGTGAGGTCGGACTTAAGTGTCCATAGGATAACCACCTGGGCAGCGGGAAGTGTGGAGGGGGCTCAGGAAGGAGGTCAGGGCTAGGAAGGCAGATTTGGAAGCCATGGTGGAGACAGTGCCCTGGGAGAGCACAGAATAGACAAAAGAGAAGGCCAGGAACAAAAGTGGGGGAAGTAGCCATGTATCAGAGGGGGGAATGAGACAGGGTGGGAGGGAGGAAATCTGAGAGTGAGGACAGTTCATCCAAAAGGACCATCAGTTGAGGCCAAGAGACAGGGCGATGCCCAGGCAAGAAGAAGGCAGTCGGTGGGGGGGGTGGGGGGGCAACCAGGCTTGGCT
Organism: Ailuropoda melanoleuca; assembly: GCF_002007445.2. Lineage (NCBI taxonomy): Eukaryota > Metazoa > Chordata > Mammalia > Carnivora > Ursidae > Ailuropoda > Ailuropoda melanoleuca. The sequence goes on from NC_048219.1 coordinate 192,533,632, forward strand.
GCCTGCTGGACTACCGGGGGGTGTCCAGGCCCTCTGGAGAGATTTCCTTTTTTTTTTTTTTTTAAAGATTATTTATTTAATTATTTATTTAAAGACAGCACAAGTTGGGGAGGGGCAAAGGAAGAGGGAGAGAATCTCAAGCAGAGTCCACACTGAGTGTGGAACCGATGGGGGGGGCTCAACCTCAGGACCCTGAGATCATAACCTGAGCCGAAGGCAGATGCTTAACAGGCTGAGCCACCCAGGCTCCCCCCCACTCTTTTTTAAAAGATTTTATTTATTAGAGAGAGAGTTTATTTTTTTAAAGATGGAAAAATCTTAAGCGTCCTTGTGGGGTGAGGGGGAGGAGAGGGAGGAAATTCAGGTGTGTCAGAGTGGCTTCAGGGCCTGTCCCAGCAAGGTGATGTAGGAAGGCAGAACAGTGGGGATAGAGACCAACGTAGATGCATTTGAGGGCGGCCCCGGAGACCCGTCTACTGTTTGTGGGCAGAAAAGGGAGGGGTTTATTTTTTGATGGCTTCTGGCTTCTGGGTGAGTTGCTCTGAGGCACGTGGGGAGGTGAGGAAGGCCAACAGGGACAATGCAGGCCCTCGTATGGTAGCCGGGGCATCAAGGCCGAGGGCGTGTCTGCAAGAGCCTGGCCGCCATGCGGGTTGGGAGCTCTGCGCTTGTCCAGCCTAAGCTGCCTGGTGGGGAGTTTCTCTGGTGAAGGTCAGCACCCCATCCAAAGGAGGAGCCTGGCAGGAGGTTTTGCTGGGGCGGGAGCGTGGGGGGAGGGGGCAGGGAGGGGAGTTGAAGGTGGAGAATGGCCTGTGATGGGGGCTGTGAGTGTGGAGGTGGGGAAGGGAAGGAGGGGCTCCTTGTGAATAAAGGAAGGGAGGGAGATGGTGGTCTGAAGGGGCGTGTGAGATCTGGAGGTCAAGATTTGGGGTGCGCATGTTCCAAGAGCTGCCACTACAACGGGCAGACGTGGAAGTAGATGCCCCTCCAGACGTGGAGTAAGGAGAGCTCCTGCCAAGTCCCCAAGGGTGGGACGGGGAAGAAGAAGGGAGGCAGGCGCATCTGGTGGCCAGATTAGAGTCTTTTCAAGGACAGGATCTGGGGCTTTGTCCTAGGGGCAGCCAGGAGCCATTTGAAGATTTTCGGTAGGGAAGTGACAAAACCAAAGCCAGGCTTTAAGAAGATGAACCTGGGTGTTCTTTGCAGTCTGGATTGCAAATCAGGACTTGGAGTTGCAGATTTGGGAGATCAACGAGGTCACCGCTGCAGGAAGAACAAGGACCTTCCAGTGGGAAGGGATTTGCAGGGTGAAAGGTTCAACAAACAGCCAAGGCCCCAGTCGCCCTCTGCCACACTGCGACCAGACCAGGTGGTCATCATGTCCTATTTGAGTTCACAACAAGAAACATGGAGGGTAGGGTAAGAACCATACTCTGTTCCACCAGGAACCTGCTTGAATTCTGAAACTCTTGTGGGCAGGGGACCAGCTACTCCTGAAATCCAGTTGCTCCTTCATCTGTGCCACTTCCAACAATGGGGGCCCCAGAGGCTTCCGGAGAGGACGCAGGGGAGCAGGTGAATGGGGAAGAGACTCTGGCCTAAGAATTTCAGAGTCCAGCCCAAAATTCTGGTCTCATCTCAGTCAAAGTGTGTCGCATGCCTAGTAGTTACGGGGTCAAGCAGACATGAGCTAGAATCTTAGATCTGCCACTAACAAAGATGAATTATTTCTTTAACATCTCTGGTTCTCAATCTCTCTGCCAGTAAAATGGAGATAGTAATAAGACGCCCTTATGGGGCATCGTGAGGATTGAATGAGGCGATTGATGCCAAGAGCTTAGCACAGTGTCTCACACGAACTAGCTGATAGGTATTATCTTCGGTTATAATTCAGCAAATACTTAGTACGTACTGCTATGGATCACGTTGTTTTCCTCTCCTAGGTTATGTGTTGAAGCCCTAACCTCCAGTGTGACTGTATGTGGAGATAGGTTTTTAGGAGGTAATTAAGGTTGAGTTCATAAGGATGGGGTCCTGGTAGCCTTATGAGAAGAGGAAGAGGAAGAAATCGCTCTCCCCCCCGCTGCCTTGTGCAGGTAAGAAGAAAAGCCACATCGGAGGCCCCAAGAAGGCAGCCATCGGTGAGCCAGGGAGAAGGTCCTCAATAGAACTCGACCCCCCTGACCCCCTGACCTTGGGCTTCCAGCCTGCAGAGCTGTGAGAAAATGTTTGTGCTATCTCGTTGCAGTGGCTGAGTGGACCATGTCCTACTCCGCAGCGAGGGCCAGATGCTACATCCTCGAGGGTGTTGGCGGGTAAGGAGCTAACGAGGGGATAGGAGAGGTGCTCAGAGTAGCTCAGAGGAGCTAACGAGGGGATAGGAGAGGTGCTCAGAGTCGCTCAGAGGAGCTAATGAGGGGATAGGAGAGGTGCTCAGAGTCGCTCACTCTGAGCGAAGAGCAGGCAAAGTTGTGCCTCCTGAGGGGGGCAGCGCCAAGAGGAGGGATGATACTCTGCAAGAGGGTCAGAAAAGGACCATGCTTCCGGCAGCCTGGAGGCTGGCCCAGTCCCGGGAGAGGGGAGGCCATGGGGGAGGGCAGTGTCGGGGTGGGGGTCATTTCCAAGGCGACACTGACACAGCTCGGGGAGCCCATCGGGGAGCAGGGACACGGTCAGCAAAACCCAGAGCTTCCCGGCACCCAGGGACGGCCACGCAGGAGGAAGTCCCCAAGAGGAAGGCGGGCAGAAGATCCCAATGGGATTGAAGCTGGAACCAATAGCGTGGTTTTGTTTTTTGTTTCGGCGCATTCGTTAAGAGAACCGCTGGCTGTGGAGGCAAAGAGGAAGAAGAACAGAACACGAGGCTGGAAAGGAGTTTACGTGTGATCACCACGGAGAGCTAGTGGCTGTTGGCAGCAAACGCACTTAGGAAATGAATGCAGTAACAGGCCCGGCCAAGGGAGGGTTGGGAAGTGCTCAGGCCAGCGCAGAGGCTGGAGGTGGCCCAGCCTGCCAGTGGCCTCCCCAGCATGTGTCAGCGGCAGCCTGGTGGCCTCAGCAGGCTGACTGGGGCTGGCCCATGTCTTGGCTCAGAGCCCGAGAGTTGCTGGCTCCAGAGTTTGGCAAATCTGACTCTGGGGGCAGAGAACCAGGAAGGGGTGTTTGCCGCAGCCACGCGGTTACCTGAAGGAGATCACTGGCGTACTTTGCTTTACGCGCAAGGTGTGGCTTGGTGCCACAAGGGTGCAAAGCTTCAAGGGTGCCCAAGGCCGACGGCCAGCCCTTCGCACGTTCACGTTCATTGCGGGGAAACACACCTAGGAAGCTTTCTGGGAAAGGGAGCATATAAGTTTTTTAAAATTCAAAATAAAATTCAAATCATATTGTAAATGCAAAGGGACAGTTTGTTTTTAAATGAATCCTGTGACGAAAGTTACGAAGCCCTTTGAAACGCAAGTCATCAAGGACTGTTGTTAAAAAGCTATTTCATAAGTAGGATCCATGTCACTTTCTTAAAATGGGACACCAGAATTGCCCCTCTGGGCTGGAGGAAATATGAAGACCCAATTCCCACACACCGTACGTATGTCAATTGGAGCAACCTTTTTAGAAGACATATGGCATCATTAACCCAAACAAAAAGTGTACACAGGCTTTGGACCCTAGTCGCCCTACTAAGGACCCATCTGGTAGGTACACTGACTCTGCTTTGTAATAGCAAACGTTGGAAACGATCTCAGTGTCCACCAGTAGGAGATTGGTACAATGCAGGATGGTATGGCGTGTAATAGTATGCTGGCTTTTACAAGAATGTGGTAGATACCAAAAAGCTCCATGAAATGTTCAGAAATACTGTGAAGTGAAAAAAGTAAACTGTACAACAGGGTTTAAAAAAAATTGAGGCCTTGCAAAATTATGCTTGCACAAGCATAGAAAGTGTTGCAAGAATATAAAGATGCTGGCCCTGGGGCAATGGGGCTGGGGGTCTGGCAGGAACACTTAACTTTTCATTGAATTTTTACTATGGGCGTGTATTCTTTTCTCACTTAAAAGAAAGATTAGAGAGGAGCACCTGGGTGGCTCAGTCAGTTAAGCATCTGCCTTGGGCTCGGGTCATGATCCCAGGATCCTGGGATCGAGCCCTGCATCGGGCTCCCTGCTCAGTAGGGGGTCTTCTCCCTCTCCGTCTCCCTCTTCCCCCTGCTCTGGCTCTCTCTCTCAACAAATAAGTAAAATCTTAAAAAAAAAAAAAAAAAAGATTAAAGGAAAAAAAGTCCATCTCTTCCTTATGAATCCGGAGGGCTGTGTGGGGGGAGAGGCATCCCTTGGGATACAACCATCCTCCACAGAGAGCCAGCAGCCTGGAAGGAGTTCACCCGCACCTTCTGGAACCTGAGTTGTCTTTTTGTTTATTTAATTTTTATTACAGAAAAGTAGTATGTGGTCGCAAAGGAAATCAGGGAAAGTAGGAGGAAAAAGATTGCTTGTGGATATGCTACCTAACTCAGCACCCTTCATATTCAGTGATTTCCCAAGAAAAACTTTTTTTTTCCCCATAGTTGGATTCATACTGTAGCCTGAAATCGGTTTTCTGATGTTTTTCTTCTTCTTCTTCCTCTTCTTCTTTTTTTTTAATTTACCATTGTATTTTGAAAACGTTCCTGCGTCCTTACCAATCTTGGCAAAAGACACAAGTTATTTTTGTGGATGTGATTTTCTCCCTTACCCAATTCTTCCCCAATTCAAGCCCCCTTCTCCTGATTGCAGTTCAGGTCCATTTGATTTCCTGCCAAGGGGAGAGCTGCACGCTACCAGGCCTTTGTTATTCGAAGGAAATCCTTGAGCACAGTTATGGACTCGGTGAGCCCGGGGCTGGCGGGGAGGGGGGCGCTTGGGAAATCGCCTGGATCCCTGACGGCGTCGTTACTATGGGAACAGGAGAGGCGGGGCTCTTGGAAAGTGTCAGCCCCTGCGCAGGGTCACACAGGAACTCAGGGCCGGAGGCAAGAGTTGGAGGCTCCCTCTGGTGGTGGGGAGTCACAAGACTCCGAATCTGACCCATTTTAGGTTATTTTTAGTCGTAGGTGAAGAGCACTTTTATAGAATCCTGTCCTCTTTCAGACCGGGGTGGTTAAACCAGTGGCCAGTAGACACTGTCCGCTGCCTGCAGACCCCCCGAGGCTCTGTCCTCCAGGCACCGGTCAGGAGGGCCACTGGGGACCCGCCTCATCGGGGAGCCCCCACCTCACATCAGGCACTCCGGTAACTGTTCACAAACTCTCTTCAGCAGAGATACTACTACCCCCTTCACAGAGATACAAACTGAGGATCAGAGGCGAGATTTTGGTGCAGAGCTGGGACTCAGATCAGGTCTGGCTCCCGAGTGTAGGACTCAGGGTCAGATCTGCAGCTCTGAAACTGGAGACTGGAGGGGAAAGAGTGTGTGGGTGCTGTGAGTGGAGACCCTGCGTTCCCACCCTTCATGGTGCTCCGGGCTCCGGGAGCCTTAGGTCCAGGGCCTGTGAGAAGCCCGGCCCAGCACTCAGACCTGCTGAGCTGAATTCGTGTCTGCAGGGGTCTGGAGAGAGGATCTAGAAAGGCAACCTGAAGATGCCATCGCAGAAGTGAAGCCGGGACTCACTGTGAGAAGGCAGGCAGGTGGAGCCAGGCATCCTGACGGCCCTCGAAAGTCCACAGGGGTGGGGCTAGGAGAGAAGGGCTGAAGCAGGAGGGACCGGACCTCTCCTTACCAATGGAGGGCCGGGGGTATTATGATCCTCGTTATGTCTGGTGGTGTCCCAGCTCTCAGGAGATCTCCGCTGGGTGGTCTACTTACACCCTGGTCAGAGAGTGAGTCCCTTCCCCCATCTTAATAACATTACTGAGGTCCCTGACCTTTGATTTGGGAGGGGCCAATGGGGGCAGGGTAAATCCTCAAGACAGAAGAGATGGGGGGGGAGACGACCGACCTGCTCTGGACCCCCGACACTGGGAGCAGCACTGATTGAAGACAGGAGGCTCAGGCCCCCCTGGTCCTACCCTGGTTCTCTGTGAGTGGCTGCTCCCTCCCCTTCCTCAGCCCAAGATGCCTTTTTATCAGGTCTGGGGAGGGAAGGATGTTCACTCCTGATGACAGCAGCTAGTGAGCAGCTTTCAAACATTTCCTTCTGTGTTAGTCAGGGTTCTCCAGAGCAACAGTGCCGACAGGATGTGTGTACGTGTGTGTATATATACAAGAGAGATTTGTTTTGTAAGGAATTGTCTCATGTCATTATGGAAACTGACAAGTCCAAAATCTGCAGGGTGGGCTGGCAGGCTGGAGACCCAGGGAGGAGCTGAAGCTGCTGGCAGAATTCCCTCTTCTTGGGGCACCTCGGTCTTTTCTATTAAAGCCTTCAACTGATTGTACGAGGCCCACCAGCAATATGTGCTTTACTCAGAGTTTACTGATTTAAATACTGATCTTATCTAAAAATATCTTCACAGAGACAACTAGAATAATGTTCGACCAAATATCTATGTACCGTGGCCTTGCCAAGTTGCACAGAAAATTGACTATCACAGCTCCCTTTGCTTTTGGTGACTCAGGAAGTAAACACTTGCACTCCCTCATTCTCCAATAGGAATCACTGGGTGACACCTATCTATCTGCCCAGGCTGGTGGGCCGTGGGGAACCCTGGGGTCCAGCAAAGGGCTTCCATTAACACAAGACAATAAAAAATGGGATCTGAACAGGAAGCAAGAGCCAGGACCTCATGAAGACTCTTCCAGTGCACTGATTGGACACTGAATGTATACACAATCACCTCTTCTTTAGACATCATTCTAAATCTTCATTGATAAATCACTATACCCTGCATGGGTCCACGAATTTTATAATACAAATTTTTAGTACATTGTGTATATAGAGAGGGGCCCTTTTAAAAAATATTTACCCAGGCCCATCCACCCACCATGAGGGCAGTCCTGATCTAAATGTTGCCATTTTCCAGGGCACCTGGGGGCTCAGTCAGTTAAGCGTCCCACTCTTGATCTCAGCTTGGGTCTTGATCTATCGATGGTGAAATCAAGCCCCATGTAGGGCTCTGTGCTCAGTGAAGAGTCTGCTTAGGACTCCCTCTCTCTCTCCTCTGCCCCACATGGTCTCTCTCTCAAATAAATTTTTAAGAAATATATATTGCAGTTTTCCGAACATGGGGAGCGGAAGGGTGGGGGACCAGGAAGCTGACCATGTCAGATGGCTCAGGCAACTGGGTTAGGTAGAAGTAGAGATGGAATGGGCCCTAAAAATTAGGGAAACGTGTGTTATTTATGTGTCATGTGTGTCCAAGGGAAATCACAGTGGAGTCGAAGGACAAGGGCAGTCCCACGGGTCACCCAACTCTGCTGAGAGGCAGGACTTGGTGGGGATAGAGGCCTGAGAGAGGGAGGGCAGGAAGTTGGAGAGTGTGGCAGGAAGGTAGTTATAAGTGCAAGAGTCTTGGACGTGGTGGATGAATTGGTCAAGGTACAAAGGGGCCAGGATTGCAGATGGATCCTCCTGATGGGCCCTAGAGAGACCAGGGGGCTTCAAAGCTGAGACCAGTGAGGAGGTTGGTGGAGGTTAGCAGGGAGGCAAGAAGGGTGCTAAGTGGGTGATGGGAGGATCCGGCTGGCTTTGGAAGGCCAGAGTGTGGAAGCCAGCTCTTGTCCCCATCATTTCCCCATGCCTAGCTCGGGCCTGCCCAGAGGACCCTTGCTTCCTACGCTTCCTATGTTCTAAGGGTTTGGGAGTTGAGTCACTGGTCCAGGGGAAGGAGCGGGGGAGGGGCCGTGGTCAGGGGAGAGGAAGCTCAGGGTGGCTTGGGGAGGTGGGAGAGGGGACTGGGGAGTGCTCTGGGCTGGAGTTTCCAAAGGAACTTCACCTGGAGCCCGGAGGCCACACTCCGGGCCTCAGAATCAGGGTGAGCTAGTTCAGAATTGCCACCTGTGCACGAGCATGTCCACGCAGGTGGGAGGTGCTGGGGGGGGGGGTCCTCGGCACACGTGAGCTTCTTTAGGAGCTACTTTCTTCTTCGAGGTAGAGAAGAGGAAACGGCCTGAGACAGAGAAGTCTGATCAGCTCCTGGAGCTCAGATGTAGATGGAGAGCTGTGGGGTTCAGATGGAGGCTCACTGAGCTCCAGCCTGGGGAGGGAGGGCTCTTGTCATGTCCTCGGGGGCGAGGTCTGGGTGTGGGACTGGGTCGGCACCACACCTTGTGCAATAGGTCACAGTGCCCCTTCCCCCTGGTGGGCCTGGCCCAAGAACTGAGTCACCCCAGGAGTGGGTGTCCCCTTGGAAGCCCTCAGAATCTGCAGGCCAGGGGTGGCGGTCCATGGAGGCTGCTGTCCTTCGAGCCATGGGCACGTGCAGCCATGCCCAGCCTCGGAAGAGCTGCTGCCCTGCTGGCCACCCCGACTCTGCTGAGATAAAGGACCCTGGAAGACCCATTCCTTATCCTTGGCCAGGTGGCCAGCCTGTAGGGAAGTGTAGTTTCCCAAGTGTCCTGGAGAGACCCCGAGGTGAAAACCCAGCCTGCATTTGCCCTGTGCAATGTCCACGTGGCGAGCTCTCCACACCCTTCCTGTGTCACTGAGCTGGGCTGTCATGGAGAACAGGGTTCCTTCACACCCATAGGCCCCTGGGGAGGAGGGTCACAGAGCTGTCACCTGGGCCTTTGGAGCCCTCAGATGGTGTCACCCAAGGTCCTCCCAGCACCCAGAGACTCTCCGTGGGGCTGGGGCTCCACTGTGCTCCCACCCCTCAGCTTTGCTGGGCTCCGGGGTGCGCCGGCCGCGGTCCGAGTGGAGAAGCTCTGGGGCAGGGGAGCCCGAAGGCGGAGGGATCTGGCCAGGGCGTGGCCGGCCCACGTGAGCAGCGGGCAGGCCTCTAATGGCCACTGCTTTGGCCGGTGCACACCTGCTAGGCCCCGCTTCTTCTTCGGAAGCC